>NC_067487.1:16426400-16772233 GCF_947179515.1 Apodemus sylvaticus
CCTCTTCTTTTGTGATGTTTGTTAGTAAGTAAGTTGCTCTTCATTCTGGTGACTTGGTGGTCAGAGAATGCCTCTATATCAATTCAAGCTTAGACAGTTTAACATCCTAAAGACATTTTGTTGGTTTTGAAATTATTTTTCTCAGCACCTCTTTCTTACTTAAACACAAAGGACAACATGTCCTCATGAGTTAACTGTAGAAAACTGTATTTTCTGAAAAATGAAACAAAGACTGGCATACCTAACGGACACATATTCAATTCCTGAAGCGTCTAATGGCATATATGTATTGAGTGGGGACACCTCCATGCTGTCTGACTGGGGTAAAGTCTGGAAATACTGTGTGCTATTAGAAAGATTAACAATTGTGGATCTTCTCCAGCAATTAGGTTACAAAGGGGAAAAGGAGATGGTGATACCATAGAATATGGGTACAAAGACATTTACACCATTCCTGATTGTTTTAAGTAAAGGAGGTAGATTTGGCTTTGTATAATAAACATATAGATGAGTTGAGTATAAATACTCAACAAATATTTGCTGAATATATGTATATCTTTAGTATAAAGTAACTTAGGATAATATTAGTCAAAATGTGTGGATTCCTAGAATTGATTAGCAAGCGTATCAATATAATTTTGCTAAAGCCTACTGGTTACCAATGGTATCTTGTGACTGTGTGCTGATGGCCTTTGTATTATTTTCGCAAATGGCCACAATAATTCCATAAGGGTGGTTGTCTGAGCTACTTTCACTATCTAAATGAGGATATTGGGATTTACATTGGAGTGCAAACCCTATGTCAAAACTGGCCCATAGCACACATATTTGACTGCGGTGTAAATTTTAAAATGACTGTAGTATATCCATTTTCTTCAAGAGCCATGTAGGGAGGGGAGCCTGAAGAGATGGGTCAGAGGTTTAGACTCTGTAGTTTCTCACAGAGGACCCAAGTTCTTTTCTCACCACCAACAGCAGGAAGCCCACAACTATCTGGCATTCCATTTCTAGGAGATCTAACATCTGTGTGTAACTACACTCACATACACGCTTTACCACCCCACCCCAACATAACATAACAACAACACAGCAACAAAAACTTTAAATAAAAAAAAATCATCTAGGAGAAATAAAAATTTTAGGCATGCTAATTAATGTGTATAGCATTTAAGTGCAGATACATTAGGAAACAAATTGATTTTGTGTAGGATATGCCAAACCTTGTTATAATATGATACAGCAATTTGTTAAACAACTTACAAAAAAACTTAGCTTCTGTTTCACTAACTTCAGTGCCCATAATTTATCTACAATGGGTAATGACAAGTAATACATATATTACTGTAACTTTGTACAATATAATACTACTACTCATAGCAACAACAAAATCTGCATCCAGTTAGGCATCCATCAGTGGAGTTATTGAAGGTAAAGCAACGCAAATCCACAGGCAGCCTTGGAAGTAAAATCACAGAAGAATCATTCTTTTGCAAAGTTTCTTGACATATTCAGTAGTGTCAAAAGGACAGGTATATTTTATATAATTAAATGTTTACATTTAGTCACAAGACAACTAGAATATTTTATGTAAAACTAGAAATCGGTTAATGAAGAATTGTGAAATGCATATTTTTGATGTTTTATTTCTATTTTACATTTTTCCTATTTCCTGTAATAAAACTATGAGTTTTATGATCAGTAAAACTCACTATGATCATTAAAATCTGCACCAAATACAATCAATTATCTCATGACTGGAATTAAACACTACAGAAAAGACAGTTAATGTTGATTTTACCTTTTCCTTTGCCTTAACTTAAAAAGACTGAGCATTTAGGGTGTGAACATGAGCTAACAGGATTTATTTATTTATTTTTCATTTATTTTTGTATTTATTTATTAGTTGGAGAATGGCAAGATTAATTTTCTGAGGTGATGAGAATTGCCTGGCTTGTTCTCTCTTAGACCACATCAACTAAACTAGAGCATGTCAGTCAGTCATCTGGGTAATGCAGGTCTATGTGCTAACCCGAGGAGCTGTTGTGACCACTACCACCTGAAACACACACACACACACACACACACACCCATCAGGAAGCGTGACTGTTCAATGCTATCATAAACTAGCATGCTCAGCAGGCCAACGAGGCCATGGGGCTACATAGTTTACTGTGACACTGGTGCGTTTGGGAATTCCAGCCTGTTTGTAATGAGCAACATATGGTTAGCATGAATTGCCAGATGAGGTTTGAGTGATGTCAGAGACCCCGCATGGGAATGATGGCCAGATGGGAGGTGATATTTGCCACCTCTGCCCACATTCTGTTGGCTAGTCTACAGTCACATGGACTTACTTAAACTTAACCACAAGGAAACTGGGAAATATATGAAAGCATATAGGTTGGGTGTTCATGCCACATGGGTCATGCAACTCCTGCTTACTAGGCCTTCTTTGACTTTTACTTATTTTGTTTTGCATGTATATATTTGCATGATATATACCTGTATGTATGCATGTTTGTATGCATAGTTATCTTTTTAAATTGTTCTTTCTCTTTATTGATTTAGGGTCTCTCACTGGATCTCCCGTTCTGGGAGTCAGAGAACCCACCTTGTTCTGGGCTTTTCATGTTTATGCATCTTGAGTCCTTAGATGGCCTGCAGCTGACATGATCACCGGGTGTTTACCTGGGTGCTGGGGATCTGAACTTGGGTTGTCACGTTTGCACAGTAAGCCCTTGATCCACTGAGCCATCTTCTCAACTTCGCCTTTGCCATATAAAGAATGGTATGTCAGTATTCATTATCATCATAGAAATGAAACAACACTTAACATTTAATTTTTATAACTTATCAATGTGTCTTCTCATAACACATTGATCTAAATGCATATGTGCAGCTGCAGAAGTACAATCATCTTTATCAATGATGATGGCCAGAAACATATCTCTGAGAGCTCTGAAATGGTACTGGGTGGGAGGAGATCTGTTGTAGCAAGCTTTACCATGCTTAGAGCTCAACTGGTGGATAGTCTCCTACCCCATGCCTTTAGACACTGGAGAAATATTTTCCTGGCTGAGGTTCCCTACATGTTGAAAACACGTGCGTGCATAGTGGCTCACATGGTTCCATTTATGCCCATCTAGAGCTTCAGACACTGTTTAGTCATAACAAATAGACTATAATACTGATTATTGCCCCTGTAGTACTTCTAAAAGCCAATGGCAGTCTTAATTTAAGATTGAGAGGAGAGCAAAGGGGTCTTGCATATTCATGTGAAGTGTGGGGAAGAAATGTTTGCTTCAGTTGTAGAATTACTCAATCAGCTCCGTGCTGCAGGGGTGAATGGGGTTAGTCTCCAGGAACCTGAAACTCAACTTTTCTTGTTTTTGAAACCGTCTACTCACTGAATCGTGGTGTACTGTTGTTTTCAATTGATCAACTAAGAGTCTGCAGGTTGCAATGTTGCCGCTGTACGGAGGCACTTCTGGGTTCTGTGGCCTTGTTTTAGGAATGTCATGTAGGAGAGAGGCTGGACTCTGTCAGGATAGAGCAGCAACCAAGTACCTTCAGTGTACTTCTTCACTCTGTAGATATCTAACGTGTTTCCTGTAGACAAGTCTCAAAAAGGATTGCTGAAGGAGGCCTTCCAATACACTGTAGTTGGCTTGGGTCTTATCAGTTGTGCTTTAAAATGTAAGCCGTGTTTGAGTACGGATCCTAGCTGAGGGGGAAGTGTTAGTGTGTAACTGGGGTTTCCCACCTGAAGTCCCCTTCAGAGGATATCTGAAAGGGCAGCCATATTGTCACATAGCCCCTCAGGTTACACCTGTTCCCCAGAGGGGAGCGTATGGTAAGTGTAGGAGGCTGAGGCTGGCACTGATGACTCTTCTCCTCAGTAATCCAAATTTTACCAAAAACTTTGGCAAATAATTTTCCTGACATCCTCTATTTTATTGATTTTTTTCTACTTCAAAGATCAGAACTGACAATCTTTTTTTTCTATCAACTTCTATCAAAATATATTTGCCTCCCTGTAGCCCTCTTAAGCTCTAGTCTTTGAATATGGAAAAGGAGAAACTGTAATGTCTGTCAAAGGCTCTTAGACAGTGAAGCTTCAGATCGTAAGAGCCTGTTAAGTTTCCAGTGTTCATCATTTAGATAGTGTTTAGCATATTGTGAGATATAATGGCAAATATGCTCCCTCAGCCCATGCCACCTACCCACCCATTCGCCACTTCTGTCAATCATGTGTTCATATCTTTCTTTTGCCGCATTCTCATAAACCATTTTGCAAAATTATAGTGGTCCATGTACAAATAAACCTAGGTACCTGCTCTTAAGAAACTTACGGGCTGATAAAAGCTGGAAAAACGTAACCTGTTTTACGGTTGTATTATATTTTCTATTAGGATAACAAAATATCAAAAAAATGGAGTGGTTGATACGGAGAAGATTGTTTAGCTCAATTCTGACCATGGCATCAGTTTTACCTTTAGTGTAGACCTTCTAACATATCTCGGTGAGGCAGGTCCCTTCCTCTGGGGGAGAACAAGCTCACATAATAAGCTAGAGTCAAGGGAAGAACCCAGGCATGCTCCTTGATAACTGTCCTCTGCAGAGAACCACTCCGTATCTCTTAGGAGCAGCCCGTCAGTGACTCAGTGCTGCACCACTAGGTAGGTCTCCTTAAAGAGCTCTCAGCTAAGCGCCATCACTTCCAAGACAAAACATTGGAGGATATGTTCAAATAGTAGCAAATGAGAAAGTCCTACAGCCTTGGGTCCTTCCCGGGGCTCACATTCTGCTGCACGTTAGGTTCACAGAAATCCACTAGTGCCTGCGTTTAAAACGGACTGTGTGAACATACGTCCTTCCTTTTGCTTTCAACATGCTGCCTGGAACTTACTTAATAGGAGCAACTTGAGCCAATGCCCTACCAGATTATCCTGGAAGCAAACCTGTAGTAACTTTCTTGATTGTGATTACTATTGGAAGGACCATCCTACAGTGTTCCCATCCTGGCTAGGTAATCTTAGATGGTATAGAAAGCAGGCTGAGCAAGCCATGGAGAGCAAGCCAGTACGCAGCATTTCTTCATGGTCTAGATAGTCAACCCTACCTCCTGGTTCTTCCTTAATTCCTGCTATGAACTTAATGAGGGGCTGCGATGTGGACCTATAAACTAAAATAAACCATTTCCTTCCTAAGTTGCTTTGGTAATAGCGTTTTATTGAAATAATAGAAATCCTAATCAAAACACTATTGCACACTTGACAGTTTCTTAACCTGCTGATCTGATCGTTGTAGTTCATTATGTGGCTATCAATTAAGAAGCTATCTTTGATTATGTTATTAAATGTGTAAACTGTATATATATATATATATATATATATATATATATATATATATATTGTGTATAAATGAAGATAGTCTCAAGATTATATGAGGGAGAAAAAATGGCCAGAAAACTAAAGTACACAGAGGGAAGGGTTTTATGGCTAAATGAATGGCATCTATGTAGTGCAGATATCTGATTGAAATGGGAGGAGGGAGGAGGATATGTAAGAGAATATTCCAGTCATACCCTCAACAGTAGCCATAATAATAGCTGAATGAGAGGTTGTAGAGAAAATTCAGGCAGAATTAGGTTTGCTTTTGACCATAGCCTTTTAGTATATATTCAGTATTGTCTGCTTATTTTGCACAACAGCTCTCTAACTTGGAGCCTTCACTGGTAGTGTGGGCTAGCATTACATGTCTGACACTGTTACTGCTAGAATTCAATGACGGACCATGTTTGAGGCCTTAACAATAAGTCTGATACCTCAGCATATAGACATTTATTAGTCTGTATGCACACTGCATTGCACCGAGAATGTCTGAGCATGTTATAATCATATCATAATGGAATAATGTCAACTCTGCAGCTGCCAATCTAAGCTTGGTCAGATGAAAACAGAGCAAAGGCACATGCATATAGCATAGGGGCAAAGACGTTTTTAACAACAGCTCTGTTGGTGTTGCTCCCAGAACTCAGTGAGCAACTCCTTCAGTTTCTTAGGACTGTGTTTATGAAGAGCCTGTGGACTCTGTGGACTGTAGCCTAGATTCAGTACTGACTCCAAATGAAATGAACCTCCTTAGCTCTCTGGCTGGCTTAGCTTCCATTTGCCCCACCCCCACCCCTTATCCTCCTCCTTTGTTGTTCTGCTCTTGGTGTTGTGGTGGGACCACCTTGTCACAATGCTCTATGAAGACCTTAAAGAACAATGTTATTTTTTTTATCCCACACTCAGATTTCAACAGTCATATTTTGGTAAACAAACAAACAAAAACAAACCATTGCTCCCCCTGTTTTGGAGTTAAGGACCTTGTTTTTTCTCTGTTCTTTCTCCTCACTGAATTTGTCTGTACAGCAATGAACAAAATATATTGATCTCTAGGGATATTATTTTAACAACTGAATTTTATCCAAGACTTAAGGATTCAGAATTAGGGCAGAAAATCCTCAATTCATATAATTTTCAATGTAACTTAGAAGGTGAAATTGATGTTTTTGGACCAGGCCCCTTCTCCTGGTGCACTTTTAATAGTTTCAGAGTGCAGTGGTGCTTGACAGAGAGCTTTGAAGGAGGAAGAAGCACTCGAAGTGGTGACCTACTTAAGTGTCAGTGGATTGAATCACTAGGCAAGAAAACATGGGGACCAATGCTGGGGATTCACACATGTCGCCGAGATTGTCAGATGCTTGCCCTGAGAATGAAATGAGGACAGTGTATTTGAGCCAGTGTAATCCTAGAACCAGTCATATGGGATGCGAATTTCCCTACTGTTCCAAGTTAACTTGTCTTCATGTCCTCAATGAAAGGCCTGGCAGGTTCTGAGTCCTATATGTTTGTGAAATTAATTAGGATACCAACCTGTCTTTGCCCATATTTTAAAAAGTATCCTTTTCTTACTGGAAAAATTATAACTGAACATGTTAGAGGGAATTATAGTCCAAGGCCACCCTGCATTAGAACTAGTGGTAGAGTAGTAACAAAACCCCTTACAGGAAAAACATGTATAGTAGAAGATTCTGTAGAAATCCACATGACTGACCGTAACTCAAAAACTCTGGGTATAACTGCTATGTTTTTCCTTTCAGACATTTGAACTTAACTCCTGGCATCCCGATGACAGGTTTTGTGAATCTAAATTATAGTCACAGGGGAAGGCTTCTAAACTTAGGAGCCTGGATATCAGCTCTCTCATATTGATATTCCCCAGTTTTCCTTTTCATACCAGCCATCTTTCATAGCTGTCCTTATTGGGTTCAATTTTACCAACTAGTGCTAACTCTAAGTGCAGTTACCACAGGGCACAAGGGGCTGGGGGACTGTCAATTCACAGAGCTTTACCTTGGGCTGGAGTCCTCACAGCCATGCTGGTGAACTGCTCTCAGGGAGCACTGAGGCCTAATTCATAAATCATGTCTTTGATTAGCACACATCTTTTCACTTCTTTGATTATCACTTCTTTTCCTCACATTAGTATTTTTTTTTCAATTATTTTTGCAATCAGCACTAGTTAGAAAAAATTTCATAAAGTCATTTTTCAAGCTAACAGGAAAATGCAAAATACACATATATATGTATATGTGGTGGGATGAATGATTTCTGAATCTCTTGATCACATAATAGGATCTTGGTATAGATTCTGGAATTTTCCTCTTTCCTTGTCTTTTTTTTATATTTCCAGAAGTGTCTCAGAGCAGTAGTAACAAGAACCCTGACTATAATCACTTCCTGCACTTTAGCTTTCAGGCTCTGCATTCTTATTAGCTCAGAGGTTGGGGGGCTTGCCAATTTTGTGTCTTGGCTTCCCATCTATGAAATATCTCAATACTATTTTATAAACTAGATGTAGTGTGATTGCAGGTAAACACATAAATGCAAACCATAATGGCTAGCCCATTGTAAGTAAACATACATATGACACAGCTGTAAGTTCATCTGCATTGTATTGTTCACAACAACTCTTTCCAACTGTTTTAAAGGCAGGAAACCATGTCAAAGCAAGTGCTTACCTAGTCGTGGACTTGGGTGAGTTGGTAAACCAGTCCTTTGCCACCTTGGAATAACTCACATTTTGTTCTGCTCGCTTCCCGTCATAGGCACCTGTCCTCTGCATTATAGGATGTTTTTGAACACCCATAGCCTCTAATCTCTGACGCTACTCTCATACCATGACAATCAACCCCACCTCTGAGACATAACAGCTGTCGGTGAGCGAAGAAGTTGCCACCAAGTCTGATGATCTGATGTTGATCCCTCAGAAGAACATGGTGGAAGAAAACTGTTTCATATGTGTTGGGCTCTTATCTCCACACTGTACCAGGCACTATCATGTGCACATATACACATACAACATAAATAAATAAATGTGAAGTCTTGCCTGCACATAATACTGTGTGTGCTTAGGAACTGGGGCTGTGTGCTTAGGCTATGCATGAGCCCTCCTGCTGAACTTGTTTCTGCTCTGATCACTGTTCCTGTGATGTAGAAATTTATTTTATACACACACACACACACACACATGCACACACAGAGAGGGAGAGAGAGAGGGAGAGGGAGAGAGAGAGACAGAGAGGGAGATGAGCTAAGTGATGAGGTATTTCTTCACTTTAAAAAAGAACCGTTTTCATTCCAACTTTCAAAGCTATATAATTTCTTTAAATAATCAGCGTTGTGGGTGTAACCAAAACCCAACTCAATTAAAATAAATCATGATACATAGCTAGGGTGTTTTCCCTTTGGTCTGTGATTAAAACAAATATACATTGTTCTCCAGAATTTGCTCCTGAACTCCATGGAAGTGGAGGAGGTGGGGCAGGCTGAGGGGCATGGCAGGATTCTTTCATAGGGGAGCAGGAGGGGCTTCTCACTGACACTGTTATAGGACTGGATTTGGGATACTGAGGGGGAAGGGTAGAGGGTGCTGTGAATAGAGTATTAGTGTCTGAGGCTGTGGTCCTCTCAGAATTAGTAGAGAAGTCTCTTCTCTTTTGAAATAGTTGGTTGTCTGTATTCATGGGAGCCATATTTATGAGCTCCAAATCCAACCAATACTACAAAGTCTGCATGTGCTCTGTTTGCACCATACCTTAGTCCAAGCACGTGGGAGGCAGAGGCAGAGGCAGGGGCAGAGGCAGAGGCAGAGGCAGAGGCAGAGAGGCAGAGAGGCAGAGAGGCAGAGAGGCAGAGAGGCAGAGGAGAGGCAGAGAGGCAGAGAGGCAGAGGAGAGGCAGAGAGGCAGAGGAGAGGCAAAGAGGCAGAGAGACAGACAGGGGGGGAGGGAGAGAGAGAGAGAGAGAGAGAGAGAGAGAGAGAGGCAGAGAGGCAGAGGCAGGTAGATTCCTGAGTTCAATGCCAACCTAGTCTGCAGAGCTAGTTGCAGGACAAGAGGGCTACACAGAGAACACCTGTCTAGAAAAACAAAACAAAAGAAAAACAAACAAAAGAATAACAACTAAGCTTACAGAACAGTAGTGTAGAAGGTTATGCGTAAATATTGTGCCATTTTATTACTACAGATTGTCCATATTAAATTATTTCATTGGGAAATTAATATATTATGTTACATATTATAACATTACATTATAGCATACATATTATGCATGCAGTATTATATATTTATAAGTGAAACTTTGATCATATTTATTTTATATTTATACTAAGTGGTTTCATCTTATATATGTTCACAAATATATATGTTCCACATATATAGAATTTTTGACAATATTTGTTCCTACAATCAACACTATATTATTTTACACAAGGAAATTGAAGAAGTACTAATTTGGCAATCCAGAGTTGCCAGAACGAAGCCCCTACACATATGAGCATCTACAAGACTCAAGGCTTGCTTTCAAAAGTAGAGCAATTCCCATGGGAGGCACAACCTCCATAACTTTTCTTCTTGAGCGAGTAGTGTCTCCCTGGTCTGTCCCTGTTGATCACTTTCTAAGGTAGGTCTACCACTGCCCTTTCTGTAAGACATGATATAGCAGACACCATTTGCCCATGCAGAGAGTGTCATACCTAACTTAACTCAAGTAGAGAGAATGTTTTTTACAGTCTGCCCTTTACCACCAAGACTCCAAATATCTCATCCTTGATGTTTCTCCAAGGCCTTTCCTGAAGTGGTGGCTGTCTGCTGCTCTCCATTTGCCTCTCCCTCTGTGTTGGATGCAATGGTGGAGAAGACTTCTCTACAGCCTTTCCTGCTTATACGGAGGTTACTGCAAACCTGTGTGACCCAGAAGCTGCTCAGCGCCTTGAGGGGCTGAGTTCTCTGTGATTGTTGCCTCCTCCTCTTGCTTTATTCTTTGAAGTGTTATTACATGCTAAGTGCTGCTGTAAGCCAGGCTGAAATCTTGGAGGCTCTGTCACTATTTGCCCTTGACGCTTATCAATACATGTTTCTTTGGCCAACTCTCTTAGAATGAAAGAGTAACATCTAAGGAATCCCTTAACATTATATTATCATCTGGGATGAAGTTATCAGGAGAGAGGGAAGTCTGGGAAGTCAATGTCCACCTAAGGAAAGATACAAATCCATGACCCTTGTATACCTAAGTTTAAGTTGTAAAATGGAGCTTCAGACAAAATCTGAAAAATGCTCATATAAGGTGAGTACTAGATTAGGTTTGGCTCAGCTTCCTGGAGTGTTTCTATGCTTCTTTTGTTGCTGTTACCCAGAAGTACAGACTTTACAGTTTACTGAGAATAGATGTTTTTAATTGTATGGTAAGTGTTGAAACAACATACACCATGTGTCTGCATGCTAGAACAAGTCTGCAGCATTATCTATACATAATGTAAGCATACAAGTTAAACTATGTGA
Organism: Apodemus sylvaticus; assembly: GCF_947179515.1. Classification (NCBI taxonomy): domain Eukaryota; kingdom Metazoa; phylum Chordata; class Mammalia; order Rodentia; family Muridae; genus Apodemus; species Apodemus sylvaticus. The sequence continues at coordinate 16,437,291 of NC_067487.1, forward strand.
ATGCATTCCTTCAACTGTTACTATTTATTCATAGTAAATTCTATCAGTCTGTTTTAAAGTAAAATTAACAAATATAGAAAAATGTGTATTTCTTCATCTTAAAATAACCACAATTTATTCAACATTCTTAAATATGGTTCATATACGGAAATCAGTCAATACAATTATATACATAAACAAACTCAAAGAAAAAACACATGGAGATTTCATTAGATGCTGAAAAAGCATTTGACAAAATTCAGCATCCATTCATGCTAAAAGTCTTGGAAAGAACAGGAATTCAAGGCCCATTCCTAAACATCGTAAAAACAATATACTACAAACCGGTAGCCAACATCAAACTAATGGAGAGAAACTTGAAGCAATCCCACTAAAATCAGGGACTAGACCAGGCTGACCCCTCTATCCATATCTTTTTAATATAGTACTTGAGGTACTAGCTAGAGCAATTAGAAAACAGAAGGAGGTCAAAGGGATAGAAATTGGAAAGGAAGAAATCAAACTATCATTATTTCCAGATGATATGATAGTATACTTAAGTGACTTAACAACTCCACCAGAGAACTCCTACAGCTGATAACTTCAGCAAAGTGACTGTTTATAAAATCAACTCAAGCAAATCAGTAGCCTTCCTATATACAAGGGATAAGCAGGCTGAGAAAGAAATTAGGGAAATGACACCCTTCACAATAGCCACAAACAATATAAAGTGTCTTGGTGTGACTAACCAAACAAGTGAAAGATCTGTATGACAAGAACTTCAGGTCTCTGAAGAAGGAAATCGAAGAAGACCTCAGAAAATGGGAAAAAACTTTCATGCTCATGGATTGGTAGGAGTAATATAGTTAAAATGGCCATCTTGCCAAAAGTAATCTACAGATTCAATGCAATCCCAATCAAAATCCCAACTTAGTTCTTCATAGAAATAGAAAAAGCAATTCTCAAATTCATCTGGAATAACAAAAAACCCGACATAGCTAAAACTATTCTCAACAGTAGAAGAACTTCTGGGGGAATCAGTATCCTGGACCTCAAGCAATACTACAGAGCAATAGTGTTAAAAATTGCATAGTATTGGTACAGTGGCAGGCAAGTGTATCAATGGAATAGGATTGAAGACCCAGAAATGAACCCACACACCTATGGTCACTTGATCTTCCACAAAGGAGCCAAACACATCCAGTGGAAAAAAGATAGCCTTTTCAGCAAATGGTGCTGGTTCAACTGGAGGTCAGCATGCAGGAAAATGCGAATTGATCCATTCTTATCTCCTTGTACTTAGCTCAACTCCAAGTGGATCAAGGACCTCCACATAAAACCAGACACAGTGAAACTAATAGAAAAGAAACTGGGGAAGACCCTTGAGGACATGGGCACAGGGGAAATGTTCCTGAACAGAACACCAATAGCTTATGCTCTAAGATCAAGAATTGACAAATGAGACCTCATAAAATTACAAAGTTTCTGTAAGGCAAAGGACACTGTCAAAAGGACAAAATGGCAACCAGCAAATTGTGAAAAGATCTTCTCCAATCCTACATCTGACAAAAGGTAATATCCAATATATACAAAGAACTCAAGAAGTTAGTCCCCAGAGAACCAAATAACCCTATTAAAAAAATGGGATACAGAGCTAAACAAAGAATTTTCACCTAAAGAACTTTGGGTGGCTGAGAAGCACCTTAAGAAATGTTCAACATCATTAGTCATTATGGAAATGCAAATCAAAACAACCCTGAGATTTCACCTCACACCAGTCAGAATGGCTAAGATTAAAAACTCAGGAGACAGCAGGTGTTGGCGAGGATATGGAGAAAGAAGAACACTCCTTCACTGCTGGTGGGGTTGCAAGCTGGTACAACCACTCAGGAAATCAGTCTGGTGGTTCCTCAGAGAACTGGGCATAACACTTCTGGAGGACCCTGCTACACTCTCCTGGGCATGCACTAAGGACACCTGCTCCACTATGTTCATAGCAGCCTTATTTATAATAGCCAGAAGCTGGAAAGAACCCAGGTGTCCCTCAGCGGAGGAATGGATACAGAAAATGTGGTATTTTTACACTATGGAATACTACTCAGCAATATAAAACAATGAATTTATGAAATTCTTAAGCAAATGGTTGGATCTGGAAAATATCATCCTGAGTGAGGTAACCCATTCACAAAATAACATACATGGAATATTGTCACTGATAAGTGGATATTAGCCCAGTAGCTCTGAATACCCAAGACACAATTCACATATCAAATTATTCCCAAGAAGAAGGAAGGAGAGGGCCCTGGCCTGGAAAGGTTTGATGTAGCAATGTAGAGGAGTACCAGGACAGCGAAGTGGGAAGGGGTTGATTGAGTAATGGGCGGAGGGAAGGCTTATGGGACTTATGGGGATGGGGGAATTGGGAATTGGGAAAGAGAAAATCATTTGGAGTGTAAACAAAGAGTATAAAAATAATAAAAAAAAGAAAATAGAAAAGCCCAGAGGGCCATCAAAATGAATGGACATGTGAACCTTTGGGGGTTGGGAGGTGTCGGGACCCTCTAGAAAGTCCCAGAGATCCAGGAGGTGATAGACTATCAGGACTCCATGGATTGACCTTTGATGAAATGCCCAACAGTGGGGAGAGGAACTCAAATAATCCACCTTCAGTAGATAGACAGGGCATCAATTGGAGGGATGGTAAAAAAAATCAATCAGTCAATCAATCATATATAACTTTAGTGTGTAAGAAATGAAATGATTTTAATATGAAAGTCATTTTCTTTATATCCTGTGGGGAAAATCAGATGAAGTAATGATAATCCTTGTGGTGGTTTGAATGGAGATGTCCCCCATAGACTTGATGTGCCAGGGTAGGGGGATACGTGGGGAGGCTCCTCCTTCTCAGAAGAGAAGGGAAGGGGAGATGGGGGAGGAATTCTGTGAGGGGAACCTGGGAGGGGGGGTCAGTTATAGAGGGGAATATAAAGTGAATAAACAAATAAATGATTTGGAAAAAATGAATTATTATGAATTAAAGAATAGATATTTTTGACTCATGGCTGGGAACTTCAATGGCACGGGGTGCTGGCATGTGGTAAAGACTTCACAGCAGTTTGCCATGTGGAGGAGAGTGTGTGGGGAAGCAGAGAAATGGATACATGGCCAAGACTTGACAAACCTAGCCATCGGCTTTGACGATAGATGCTCTGCGGGTCCTTATGTGATGTCAGGTGATCACAGCTCTTCTTGCAGGTGCCGCACACAACCATGGTGGAACACTCTCCCTTTTTCTTCTTCCTCTTCCTCCCAGGGCTGAGAATTGAACACACAGCTTTCCATAGGCTGAATACACTCTTTACCCTTGATCTATATCCCAGCCTATCCTTTTGTCTTATCGTAGCATAGCTAGCAGAGAACATGGAGCACATTTTCAAAGCACTAGTATAAATTCTAAAAATGTACCTGATGCCCAGAGCCCTTCAGCCAGGAAAAGGGTGCAGGCCACAGACCCCCTTTGTTCTTCTCTGTCTCAGACATGTGGTCATGGTGATGCCTAGACGAAAAGAGTCTAAGAAGACAGCTTCTCTAAGTGTCCTGTGTTCTTTATAAATATAGTTCGCTAAGAAGGTGCATTAATATTTCAAATAGACTCTGGGGGTCAGTTTCCAGAAGCTGAGCAGATCTTGTTTTTCCAACCAACAGCAGTCTGCCCTCAAGGAATAGATCTGCGACAGAGGAATGCACGCCAAACGTCCTCTGTCTTGTTGACACCTTTATTAATGTTCCATGGTAAGAAATGAAATAATCTATTCATACAGGTCTCAGCTCAGCCTGGAATATACATCTGAAGGCCAGAGGAGGGGAGGGGACTGAGTGGGGAAAAAACATTAAAAGGAACAAAAAAAAATCGGTTGGTCTTTACAACCATAAATGGTAAAACTAACCCTGTTCCCCTGCCAGCCAGAAGAATAGTCAGGCAAGGTTTTGATTTACAGGAACAGCTCAGCAAGGGCCTTGTAGAGAGAGCTTCATGCCTGCTATAAAAATGTGATTAGCTATAAAACAGAGAGATTTAACAAGAACATTTAAGCACAGGCAACAGACCTGTACGAAAATAAACAAAAACAGAAATTGCTGTCTGAGCTTTTAACCCCTTCCTTTAAAGGCTGAGATCAAAATTTCCGTTTAGACTTGTGACTAATAACAGTTTGCTCTTAGAACCAAAAGGCAAAGGAAGATGACCTCGAAGTTTGCAATATACTCCTTCTGCTCCTCTTCAGTGACTTATCTTTGGAGCTCGCATGAAGAGGGATTATGAACCATCCTGCAACTGCTCCTTATTGCAGACTCTCCCTGGTCACTCGGTTGGAAAGCAATGGAAGCCATGTTGGTGGAGCCCTGGAGGGAAGAACATTTACAGACCACGGTGTCAGAGTGCACTGCCTTTATCTGCACTCCCCAGCTTTCTCTGTGCCAAGGCTGAAACAGACACAGCTTGGGAAGGACCTTGGCTGGACATACTCCGAATGGCAATGGCAGCTCTTTCAGACAAAGTGGCCTTCCCAAGACAGGCTGGAGCTGCTTGCAGCCCATTGCTGACTGTAGAAGAAAAACAAGAATATCTGTCCAGTTTTCAGCCACCACAGACAGGGTGATTTCTCACCAATTCTCCCCTTCTTCTACTTTCATGTCTTCTTCGTGTGTGACATGCTGAGCTCACGTAGTTTCTTGCCAAAGTGTGGATGGATTATTTACTACAACATAGGCAACATGTCAGTGGCTATACGACCCAACTATAAGGACACCCTTTCCGCCATTAATTAGTAACAGTCCTGTGGGGAGGGGTGCACATCTCACGTTGTCCTCTCTCATCCATGATGCAATTTCCACTGGCCAAATCATATGCACAACAAAGACAATTTATTAACAACTAACAAGAAAGGCGTGTCTGTGGGATTTTTTTACTGTGTGTCCTAAGCAATGTTGCGTAGTCTCTGGCCCTGCAGTCTCCTTCAGGGAGATTATCCTACAGCACATGAAAGGCAGAACTGGAATTCTTCGCTGCCTTGTATGGATCCTTTGCTCTATGTCAAGGCAGTGGAAGTTCTCTCGGGGCACAGGATGTGCACATAACCCCTGTGTCTGACTGCAGATGATTTCTTTAACTGTTAGTATGCCAGGTTTGAGCCTGAGACTAATTTCCTTGCAATACAGATACCCAGCAAAGTTTTGTTTCCGGTGGAAGAGGCATGCCCACCTAGAGCTGGAGCCATCTTGGAGACTTTTCTGGCATCCCTTGCTTATCTTGTTTCTCTTTGCCTTCCTGAATACATTCGGCTCAAGGCTCCTCTCATCCCTGGAATGAATGATGTTCTTCTGTGACTGGAACACAGCCACTCAGCTGCACTTTCCCCTGTACCCCTCCCCCCCACTTTTGAGAGTCCCGGGATCCATCACAACTACCAATAGATAATTGCCACTAGACTTTCCAGAAACATCAAATGAGATTATCGCGCTTTAAAGTTGCCTTTGGATTATAATTCTTCCCACTAAATCCTACACATTGATACAACTTAGAATCTTAACTATTAAAAAAAATTTAGTTATTTTTACTTTGTGTTAGTTTCATACAGGTTGAACTTTTACATAAAACCTCATTAAGACTTTATCCTGTATGCTTCTGTGTTTTATTGATATTTCCCATACTCCTTGGCACTTCTCAGGTGCTTTAATACATTGCTTATGACATTTTTTCTTATTCACTATTATGTTTCTAAAGTGAATTTTTCATTAACGAGTGTTGACGCTCTTTTGTTTGTGGTATTTTATGAGTTCCAGTTTGTTTGTTTTTTTAATTTTTTTAGAATGTTATCAGTGATGACTTCTACCATGACATGCTCTTAATTTATTCCAAGGTGTGCATGAAGACCTGAGGGACAAATTCATCTTCCTGGAATCTCATGTTCCCTAAATGTGATTTTTGGAGAAATGTCCATTCACTGTATGAAGCTCTTCGGTGTAAGCCTTCTTTCACCCCTCTGGTGGCTGCAGTCCTGTTGATGTGTCTGTACTATGGAATCTGCATGCTAACAACTTCATCCTCCACACTAAAAGTGTAGTGTCAGCAGTTTTACGTTAGCATGACTGTAGATGACCAACAAAGTCGTCTGTGGAAGGCGTAAATGAACAGGCTGTTACAGAGCAATATGGCAGGGGAACGAAGCTCATGGAAAATGCACCGATACTCAGATGATGGGAGGTTCTGGGGATTTAGTAGCCAGCTTGTCATGTTCACAAAATTGTGAGATTAATTCCCTTTGGGGACCTGAGTGAGTTTCAAGAGTTTGGTATATCTGTTCATCTTCAAGATGTGTTTGTGTATGTGTGTGGGTTTGTGTAGAGAGACAAAAAGACACAGAGAGAGAAAGAGACAGAGACAGAGACAGGAGAGTAGAGAATATATTTGTGTGTTTAAAAAGAGACAGACACATTTTGGTGACATGTTTTCAAGGACTGTAAATGCATGACCAAGGAATTAACATTTAATTTTAAAGCCAATCATAGAGCAAGTCTATGGTTCTGAGCCAAAGAATACTAAGATTTAATAACTATTATAAGACGAAAATGATCTTAGAATGTAGAATGCAGTAAAATGGGCAGAGGGGTTTCTAAACAGACTATTTCCACATTCTATGCTCCAGGTAGAGAGACAGACGTGGAGGGAAAGGAGTGAAGACAGAATGTTGGAGATGAAGCAGACATTTTACAAAGAGAGTTGACAGACCATCTAGGCACACAGGCTTAATTAAACTATCAAAGGAACAAATTTGCCTCTCTTTTGCATATTTTAAAACTTGCCTGAAAAAAGCAAAGTAATGAGATTCTGTCGTTTTCTCTACATGTGCTTAAACATAAGTTAAAAAGGAAAAAAAATAGAAAAGTGACTGAATTTTAATGTCATTGTTGTTTTGGACTTTGTCCAAGTTAACCAGCATCCAAGAACAAAAAAGCTAAAGAAATTAATCTACAAATGCTTCAAATATGTGCTCAAGATAAGAACATTCATGGTTAGATCAGTCTGTTTACTGATAATTTAGAGGAAATTTGATGTTGACTTAAAACCCTGTTAATAACATAGAAAGTTGCAAAAAAATTATATGCTGTTTTTAATGTAAGTTTCAGAAGTTGGGGCATAGGGAATGAACCAGGGGGAAAATTAGAGAATAGGGGTCCTTTAGAGTAACACATAGGCAAACACACAAACACAAATATACACATGCACAAAAATACACACACATACAAACACATATGCACACACATATAAAGGCAGACACACCAAAAGATATACAACACAGACACACACATATATACACACACAGACGCACACAATGATACACAATAAAGACACACAGATGCAAACATACAGATACAGACACACAAATACACACACATAGACACACAGACAAAGATATACAATACAGACACACAGATACATACAGACATACACAGATGCACACACATATAGATATGCACACAAAGATACACAATACAGACACACAGCTGTACACACATATAGACATATATACAAAAATGATATATAATAAACACAGAGATACAACACAGATATACAATACAGACACACACATACAGATGTACACACATGTAGACACACACTTGGATACACACAGACATATATACACACAGATACCACATGTACACATATTGTCTAAAATATTCTTTGTAAAAATCGCTGATAATCTCATGGAATTCTATGAAGACCTAACAGCTTGTAGAACATGGCTGACAGTCACACAGTCTAACTCAGTAGACATATCATAAATATAAATCATGTGTCATTAGCCCTGAGCCTGTGGATTTCCATATGAACTTTGTGTATGCATGGAGTATCAGAGGGAAATGTTGGTGAACTATTCTCAAGCTTAAAGTGTAAAGAATTACCTGCATAATATTCTCATGTTTATATTTCAAGTACTTGAGGTATTGAGGCAGGTAAATTACTGTGGGTTCAAGTCCTGCCAGGCCTACATATTAATAGTAAGATCTTGTCTCAATAAATTAATTAGTTAAATGTAAGTTTATGAACTATAGAGATTTTGATGTGACTTTTACAAATGAATCTAGTGACCTTTACATTTTATGGTCAATAGTAAAGAAGATTATAATAAATGTATTTCTTATAATGTAGAAGACTGTTTTATTACAAGTTCTCTGTGAACCATTGGTAAATACTAGTTGACCATAGTCCCACCCCAACCCCTCAGTCAAAAGTAATTTTATTTCTCACTTCCTATCTCTATAAGACACACACATTATTGTTAACTCACAGTTAGCATAATTGAATTCAGCGTGTGTGTATGTGTGTGTGTGTGTGTGTGTGTGTGTGTGTGTGTGTTGCAGAGATGGCTCAGTGGTTAAGATTGTTCTTCCTGAGGTCCTGAGTTCAATTTCAGCAACCACATGGTGCCTCACAACCATCTGTAATGAGATCTGATGCTCTCTTTTAGTTTGTCTAAAGACAGCTACAGTATACTCATATATATGCATATATATGAGTATATATATTAAGATTATATATATAAATTCTTTAAAAAAATTGGGACTGCAAGTGTAGTTTTTCCATAACAAAAGCTAACATAAAAGGATTGCTTAAACAATACTTAATTAACTTTAATCAAATTAATTAGCAATTTGTCTTTCTTTAATCAGTTGAAAAAACTAATTATAAATGTTGTGATAGCATAGCTTATTTTGTAAATTTTTCATACCTCTGTGTAGGAAAGCAATCATGCTAGGTCATAACGGAAACTAGTAATGTGCATTTTGCTTGTTTTAGTAAGCACTCCCTCCTGATTTTGAGGAGGATACTCTCAGAGTAAATTTTGATCTGTTAGAGGCCATTTAGTAGGCTAGGTGAGGAGATAGTAGTAACCCTGCTTTTTGAGGTGTGGGAAGAGTGTTTTTATAAAGGTCCACATGCCAGGTTCTGGCTGAATTTTCTGGTTGGCACAAGCACATACCAAGGAATAGGTAGTCAAGGATAGAGCAATGGTTCTTAAACTGTGGGGTCATGACCCCCTTGGGAGTCAACCCCTGACACAGGGGTCACCTAAGATTACCAGAAAATTATTCATGATGTAGCAACTTATGGTTGATCATCTCAACATGAGGAGCTGTGTTAAAGGGTTACAGCATTAGGGAGGTTGAGAACCAATAGACTAGTGTATGCAGATCAAGGCTTACCAAATCTAAGTCAGCAACTGGTCATTAGATGAATGGCATCTTGAGAAAAATGTTGAAACTCCAGCATCTTTGAATCTGGCCCATGCATACTGTAGAACATGTGCTACTTTCCTGGCAAACTGTTAGAGGCATCATCTAACTGATATTTTGATGAATGTGGTGGCTACATAATAAGTTATTGTGACGCAAAACTTAGGCAGTAGCCGGGTCAATCAGTGAGTAATGTCTTCATTGCCTACTCTCTCCCTAAGACGTGATCTGCACAGGGATAAGGAAGAAGTATTCTTAGCTTTCACTTCCTGCCTGAATGCCCACACTTTTAAGGAAAATCAAAATCCATCTTAAGAACTAAGTTTAACTTAAACATATTGTTGGTATCTTTCTACTATTCTTATTATCAAATGGATGATGGAAATAGAGTTGTGTGCCCTGTAATGACTGTTTTCTCTCTCATTAGTAATGGTAAGAACCCTTCTTGAAGTGGAACTAAAACCGTAATAGTGAGTTCACCCAAGCCTCCAAAGGACTTGAAGAGGCCACACATTTGATCAAAATGACATGTTTAAAAACTCTCCTTTCAAGGAATGGTGCAGATAAAACGTAGATGGACTGACGCCAAAAGTGCTCTTTGTGGAAGATACACTCAATAATGTGTTCATTGTTAACCTCTGCTTGTTTCCAAGCAATTTTAGGCTTCTGCATGGAACCAATTTTCTGATTTTGGAGAGTAAGATAATTCAAATTGCATGTCCTAAACTATGATAATAAGGGGAGTCTGCCAGCGGTTGCTGCTATGAGCTGGTCATGCTGGAAGGAAGAGCTGGGCCTTCGTGTGACTCACAAACGATCCTTTGGTATTCAGTCTCTTTCTCTGCAAATGGAACTGTGCCAGTTTAAGCATTATTAAGTGTGTCTCTGAATCACTGATTTGCATGCGGAATGGAAGTTAAGATTTTTATTATGTAGTTTGGTGTTTCAAATAACCTGACTTGAGGAAGCAAACTTAGTTGATACTTAAATAATTCATAGTAACTTTATGGTTTTCTTAGAGCATCTTTAGTTATATTTATATTCCAAGGAGATGTTATTATACAGTACATTTGGTAGTGATTTGCACTGAGTTTGTGCAATGCCCTCTGGTGTATTCAGTTTCCTGGTGATGTGGCCTACGCAATGAGCTGGATTTATTTATCTAGTCTCCTCTGAGGGGACTAAATTCCAGATTATCAGGAATCATATAGCTCTTGATAAGCCTGCTACATTCTGCATTTCTAGGCCAACAGGTATCACAGCAAAACAGAAAAAAAATCCATGCTGAAGTAGTCTGAGGAGCTGTGTTATGAATTATTTTGATGATATAATTAGATATTTATTGGGAAATAATAGATTTATGTAGAGATTTATACTGAGGAGAGTGTTGTGGTATATGTGGGTTTTGTCTTTTTTTTGTATGTGTGTGTATATGGTGCATTTGTTTCTACATGGGGGGAGTTTGTGTATGTCTCTCTCTCTCTCTCTCTCTCTCTCTCTCTCTCTGTGTGTGTGTGTGTGTGGTGTATTTGTATTTACTAGGGGGTTGCTGTGTGTATGTGTGTGTCTATCTGTCTGTCATTTTAGTCTTAACACTTACTGTCTACTTGTATCATTAAATGATTGGGTTTTCTTTGCTGAGTTTCATTGTCCAATGTACACCTTCATTAACTCTATTGTCCCTGTACACCTTCATTGACCCCACTGTCCCATGTACACTTTCATTGACTCTATTGTGCCTATACACCTTCATTGACCCCACTGTCCCTGTACACCTTCATTGACTCCATTGTCCAATGTACACCTTCATTGACCTCATTGTCCCTACTATACCTTCATTGACCCCATTGTCCCATGTTCATCTTCATTGACCCCATTGTCCCTGTACACCTTCATTGACCCCATTGTCCCTGTACACCTTCATTGACCCCATTGGCTCTGTACACCTTCATTGACTCCCTTGTCCCTGTACACCTTCATTGACCCCATTGGCTCTGTACACCTTCATTGACTCCCTTGTCCCTGTACACCTTCATTGACCCTATTGTCCCTACTACACCTTCATTGACCCCATTGTCCCTGTACACCTTCATTGACCCCATTGTCCCTGTACACCTTCATTGACCCCATTGTCCCTGTACACCTTCATTGACTCCCTTGTCCCTGTACACCTTCATTGACCCCATTGTCCCTGTATACCTTCATTGACCCCATTGCCCCTGTACACCTTCATTGACCCCATTTTCCCTGTATGCTTTCATTGTTTAGCTCCATCTGTATACTAATAAGTGCTAAGATATTATTGAATATTTTTACTGATATAGTCTTAAGAATTCCTCTCTGTTTAACTGAGAAGGTATATGAAGCAATTCTTTCAGCTCTAAACATGACACGTACTATAATGTAATAATGTAATGCAAAAATTAAGTGTAGTAAAAACAAGTTAAGAAATGTGACATGAAATTCAGGGCAGCTACTCCTCGAAACAGGATAGTCATCTGAAATTTTACAGATTAAAGCGTTAACACACATTGGAAATATATTCACAGTGTCTGGAGCCCAGTGTGGGTGGGCCTTGAGGACTGAGATGGAGAGGAAGGGGGTTACCCAAGTGTAGAACTCTGCACAGTGAGCGCGTGGTCTCACAATGTAAAGGGAGGCTCCATAGGAAAAAGAGACTTCAACAGAAGCAAGGCATACCCAAGGAAGCAAAGTCTAAGTGTGTGTGTGTGAGTGTGTGTGTGTGTGTGTGTGTGTGTGTGTGTGTGTGTGTTCAAGTATGCATTCTCACGCCTGAGTAGTATTACTCTCCCCATTACTTCCTCCAGGCCCCATCCCTCCCTGAACTATGCCAGACTATCAGCTTTCGAGCTCCATGATCCTCCTGTCTCTGCCTTTGATAAATTGGGTCACAGGAACATGAAGCACTCAGCTTCTCCTGTGGAGGTTGAGTATTTGAACTCAAGTTGCTGCTTTTACAGCTTGTCTACTGCCCAGTCAGTCTCCCGACTGCAGCTTCTACATTAGTGGTTCTAATCTGTGGATTTCAACAACTTTGGGGTGGAACGACTTTTTTTCACAGGGGTCACATAAGACCATCAGAAAACATTACAATTCACAACCGTAACAAAAACTAGTTATGAAATACCAACAAACAAAAAGCCATGAGGGACTGTATTAAAGGGTTGCAGCATTAGAAAGGTTGAGGATTACTGTTCTATATAATTCTTATCAATGCCCACAATAATGTTGATCTAGGCCTCCAAACTAAACTTCTGCTTAAGTAAAGACAAAATTAAGATGTGTCTGTTTTCTATACACAATTCAGACAAATTAGACTAGAACATGATCTATTTCAGCACCTTGTATTTCAGTAGTGCCTTACAGAAAATATTTTTTAAGTGTCAATTGACACCATGTTACTGTAACCATGGCCTACCTAATTTTTTCTAAGTTAATTCAGGTAGAAACTGATCATTCAGCATCTGTGTCTGAAAGATTATTACAGAAACATACCACGGTGTGAACTCCAGGTGGTGATGTCACTGCTGAGAATTAGATCCACGTTCTGTGCCATTTTCCATCCCCCAATGACAATGTTTAAAGCAGCACACCGGATGTTCTCTGCTTTGTCACTACATTGGATTTAAATCCTATCAGAGACCAGGGTGCCTGGCTTTCTTATTTATTTATTATTTAATTTAAAATCTAGAATGTTTTATGCTTTGTGAGAGAGCACCATATTAAGCTACTTAAAATGCTTTCTGAGTGGACTCACAAAGTGTCCGAGAGGTAGTGTAAGTTACTAGATCCCTGACGGGGCAGAACTAGGGTTTAGTTGGTTTCTGCTCCTACCTACTCTCTTCACCAGGCATTTTTCTCTCTCATTCTTGAATCTCAATCATTATTTAAGCATAAGCAAGATTCCTATGCATAGATAATTGTATTGTGAGGGTAGACTCAGACATTATGTTGTTAATTTTTACCTGCTTTCAATGGTCCAAAAGGATTCTAGTACTCAGAGCTTCAGATCTGTAGTGGCCTCTGCCTTAGCATTCTCACAATTCTCTGTAATTTAAATAAGCATTGGGATGAATTTTCCTAAGCACACAACTTCCTACCTTTGCATGTTAATAACCTCCCAAACCAAATCCATAAATATGTAATAGCTTCGTTGTCTGGGGCTAAGTACTATGCTATATAAATTTAGATTTATGCAAGAATGTAGTCACAAGGACAAATGAGTTATGTTCGTTTGCTAGCAACTGTGCTTGCCACATAGTTTAAAAATTATTTTTGTTTTATGTGTATGAGTCTTTTGCCTACATGTGAGTATTTGTGTCATATGGCTTCTGAGGTCCAAAACATAAAACAAAAACACACACACACACAAAAAAAAAACCCAAAAACCCAAACAAACCAGGTCCCTTTGAATTGAAATATAGGTTCTGGAAACTCCATTTGGATCCTCTGCAAGAGTTAGGACATCTCTCTAGCCCACATGAGACATTGTCAAAAATAATTATATAAATCAATACCATATATATTTAATATCAATTTATAATCCAATTTATCTCCCCAATAGATTTTGGCATTTTGGATATTGAGTGATGGATGAATGGGTGAATTTCCTTGATTCTGAAATGCTGGTTCCAGGGATTATATTAGATGAAGGGGCCTTAAAGATGAGAAACTATACATGTCTGTCCCTTGTCAATCTTGTGATGAATGGCTTCAGTTATTTCCAAAGAGAAGGAAGTGCATTCTAATGTTTCTGGAGGGTTTAGAACACTCAACTAAGTTAGTGAGTCACATAAGGCTAGGCATGGAAATTGTATAAAGTATTACTAAAGGTGTAGGGTTAAGGTCTGTGATTTAAATATTGATGGGGATTGCCGAATTTCACCAAGATAGAAAATGTGGGTTTTAAGGGACAATGAGATAGAGCAAAACCCTGGGTCCACTCATCAGCAGGTTAAACCTGAGACATCAGACAGATTTGATGGCATTTGCTATGTTGATAATAATATTCCAAGTCTGGCAAATAAGTTGACAGAACTACTTCTTAGTTCAGTAAAACTGTAGCCTTCCTTAAAGGAAGCAAGACAGAGATGAAAGAGGGGTGTAATGGATTATAGAGATTTTTTAGTGCGAGATTAACACATGAATTAACATGTGAATCATACAATAAAATCGTGTTTTATGAGAAATCTTTTTGTTTTACATTTTTGAACTAGTAACATAAATTAGAAATATATTAAGGTGTCATAGAAATTATTCATTCCCTACCCAGGGTTTCTATGCTACCTTTATCATTCAGTACCTGGATAAAAGACTCACATAATGTTTATTTTTACAATAAGCCTTAATCAGCACTAGAGATGGCCAGATATCTACCCTCTATGCTATTAGAATCTACTTTCCTATTGATAACCCTGAGTTATCACTTACCATGTTTCATATGGGCTGCTGTAACACCAACTGGCCAGCCCTCAGGGCCAAGTTTTCAGGCACCACCTAATCCATGGCAGCTTTTCCCTTCTCTTCCCCTCCCCCATCTCTTGGTTCTTTTCTAACTCCCAAGCCTGGAAAGCCTCAACCATGCCTATGTCTTGTATGCCAAGCTATTGACTGTTGGCATCTTTATTCACCAATCAAAAATAACTTGGGGACAAAGTCGCATAATGTCAGTAACTTGGGTCTGTGTAGACTCTCTCATCTCTGGGACAACCAGATCTTGAAAAGCCAATATCAACGTGTTTGTATTAAATTAAATACAAACAATATCAGGCCAACCCACTAGAGTAGGTATCACATGAAAACATTTCTCTTACTGTATGAACTCCACACTCAGCTATTAAAAACAATGAATTCATGAAATTCTTAGACAAATGGATGGAGCTAGAAAATATCATCCTGAGTGAAGTAACCCAGTCACAAAAGAACACACATGGTATGCACTCACTGATAAGTGGATATTAGCCCAAAAGCTCAGAATACCCAAGATACAACTCACAGACTACATAATGTTCAAGAAGAAGGATGACCAAAGTGTGGATACTTTGGTCCTTCTTAGAAGGGAGATCAAAATACCCATGGCTCACAGCCAACCAATGGACTGAGCACAAGGTCCCTAATGGAGGAACTAGAGAAAGGACCCAAGGAGCTGAAGAGGTTTGTAGCCCCATAGGAGGAACAATAATATGTACCTACCAGTACCCTCAGAGCTCCCAGGGACTAAACCACCAACCAAAGAGTACACACGGAGGGACCCATGGCTCCAGCTACATAGGTATCAGAGGATGGCCTTTTTAGACATCAATGAGAGAAGAGGCCGTTGGTTCTGTGAAGGTTTGATGCCCCAGTATAGGGGAATGCAAGTCAGGAAAGTGTGTGTGGGGTGTTGGTAAGCAGGGGGAGGGGAGATTGGATAGGGGGTTGTTGGAGGGGTAACAAGGAAAGGGGAAAACATTTGAAATGTAAATAAAGCAAATATCTAAAAAAAAGAAAAAAGGAACTGCAAATACTTATAGTATTATAGTGTTATATGTGCAGTAAGGCTTCCACTGGAGGTCACTGGTTCAATGAAATCAGTTTTACATCCTGTGTCACCAACTCCCCACTCACTTTTTCTGGGCACACACCCATCGCCTGTGTCCTCGCCATCCCTTCTACCTTCATTGGCTTTGAACTAGCAAATGAGCAGCTGTGCCAAAGTCATTTACTGAAACAGTTCGAGGCTGCTGTAGGCATGGAAGCCTTCGGGTGTTTAAAGAGTCAGCGATAAAAGTAAAATTAGCTCTAGAAATCTCATTCAGATACTTTTCCAATCTTGAATCAGTTAGCACGTGCCAATTGTGCAAACATCCTCAGGGTCTGTATAGTTTCAAGAATGGGCTCTCTGGAAGCACGCATGTAGTGCTAGAAGAATTCTTTTCTTTAATATTATTACATTAAAATGATACCAAGATGGGTTTCCTGGACTACCTGGATACATAATTATCTCTGCATACATGTGACTGCATAGTTCATGTTGCTCTTATTTTCAGTACAGAAAGAATACAGTCATTTGAAAAGCCTAAGGAATATCTATCTTTTGTTTTTAAACTGGATGCAAGTAGGACCCACACTGGACAGTCTTGAGATTCCTTGGTGTTTGCAGGAATGTGGATTTGGCTACATTCCTGCACAGATGTATTCAAGTTAGAAGGGATGGTGGACACGCTCCAGGCTGAGGCAGAGGCCTTATAGGGAATGTGTCACCAGAAAGATCTTTAGAATCTAATGAATAGCAGAGCCCTTGAAAACTGAAATGTGGATTTTACAAATCGTGTTTCAAACACCAAACAACCATGAGAAGGCAGGCTGACTCCCGATTGTCTAGATCCTCCATCCCTAAGCCTACTATTTAGATCTTTAGGAACTGCACTTCCTACAGGCTAGAGGTATCTCCCAGTGAAAGCCTCTCCTTTTTGCCATCATTTCCTCTCCCATGAGCCTTCACTTCCACTCTATCTATCCAATGACACCTACTTTCATCCCTTCTTATTGCTTCATTTTGGTGTCTTGATTAAGTGACTGAAAGATAATTTTATGTATATTTCTGTGGATTATTAAAGTGGATTAAAATTGGTGTCTTGATTAAGTGACTGAAAGATAATTTTATGTATATTTCTGTGGATTATTAAAGTGGATTAAAAATTAAAGTGGATTTCCTGTGAGGCTTTCAATGCTATTCTCACTCTCCTTGGGTTTTATATCATCTCATGCCGAGAAGGTAGTGTTGGTGCTAGATCACAGGCCACGAGGAATGGCATCATGTTGCCTATTTGAAATCATTTGAAACCTAACTATGGGAGATGAGTCCCAGGACTGTCCACTGTTCTCCGCTCCCTGCAGTAGCTGTTCCGGGAGTCCCAGCTTTAGAGATAGGAAGGACTCACACCTCTCACCTGCTTCCCAATTCTCCGTGAATGGGGCAGGGACAAGCAAAGGTAACACGTGGTCTGCATCTGAATGGAAGTCACATATGCTGAGTCTTAGCAGATGCAGAAGGGCAGTGCGACCTAATGTTCCTAATTCAGTCACCCCCAAACTCTTTACCCGAGAAACTGACAATCCCAGTGAACTCTCAGTGCCTACAGGAAGCAATAACAGTATCTGGTGCGAAGGATCTGAATCAGAATGAGGATGTTGTCTGCTGAAACCAAGGGACACATTGCTGGTCACCAGCATGTCACAGAATCTCTTTGCTGTTCCTTTTGACAAATGAAGACTCCGTTATTACATTCCCCAAACCTTTGAAAATCTCTGACCTATTACCACGGGAACAAAAGAATCGTAGACGCCTCCATTTTCTTTAATGAGACCAGAGCCAAAATTCCAATGCGCTTTTACTCCCTCCTTTATTTTCATGATTCTCCAAGTTACGTCTTTGTCTTTGGGGTTTTGTTTATTTGCGTTCAAACGAGAAGAGCATGTCGAGTAACGTTTATGGAATAAAAAAATTACTCACTGCTTAATAACACAGTCTTGGAATATTTGAATACAGCTAAAGTTACAGCAGTAAAACAATGTGCTAGAGGGCTTTTGGCAAGTGGTGGAGATTGGGAATTGTCCCAGAGCATGTTCTGTCACATAGTTGGTCATGGATGCAAATGGAAAGAGTTCTGGAATTGGTCACAAGGCTTCAGTTGCTCTCTGGACACTGCTCAGTTGTTTGGTATCCAGCAATCAAGAACTTGATCCAAAGAGTACTTGTTCTCTCTAAGATCCAGGGTTCAACTAGAGCAAGTCCCCAGGGACACACAAGATCCAAGCGCTCCTCTCTTGGAAGTTTTAGTTTAGCTGAGAAGTGAAGACACTTCTGTGGCCTTAAAGCCATCCTAAAACATACAATCCCTGCAGGTCTGACCTTAAGTACATATTATCCTCAGATCCCTTGTTTGCTCTGTTGCTAACACAGTGGAATCATCTCTCAGCTAGATTATTATCACAACTTCTTAGTCTGTTTTTATGTGAGAACAAAATTTTGAGATAGAAATATAGGTATATATATATTTATTTATGCATATTGTTTATATTTCTCTATTTAATATATAAATACATTAAAGTATATGTATATATGTGTATATATAATTTTATATATATACATATATTATATATGTATGGATAATATACATATATATTTTTCCTTCCCCTAGTTCAAGAGTGTGGAGACTCCAAGGGATCAGTCCCAGTAGACTTACTGTGTGCTGTTGGCCTATAACTTATGTTGTGCCTTTTTGCTCTATTCAGACATGGTGCGAGGACAGAAGGGCAAAATGAGACGTATACCGTGACCTCACATGAGAGAAAGCATGGCAGGGAGGGTGAACTGAGCCTGCCTAGTTTGAACACTTTCATGAACATCATAGAGACACTGTCTCTCTTAATCCCATCAGATTATCAGGTTCCAGTATATATATGGGGGACACATTGAAGCATAGCCCCTCCCAGGTGGCATACCTGAGGCTTTTGCTTTTTTCAATTTATGAAAACAGATTTATGGAAATCGCCATGACCTCTCCAACTCAAGAGGAAATCCTGGTCTTTGCCATACTAGACCAGAGTGTCATTGTGACTATTTCATGCACATACCCTCCCTGTGCACAGCCTCCCTGCACACACATCCTCCATGAACATACCCTCCATGGACACACCCTCCATGCACACACACTCCCTGAATATACTCTCCATGCACACACCCTCCATGCACACACTCTCCCTGCACACACCCTCCCTGCACACACCCTGCATGGACAAACTCTCCATGCATATACACTCAATGCACATACCCTCCATGGACACACCCTCCATGCACACACACTCCCTGAACACACACTTCATGCACACACCCTCCATGCACACACTCTCCATGCACACACCCTCCCTGCACACACCCTCCATGGACAAACTCCCCATGCATATACACTCAATGCACATACCCTCCATGGACATACACTCCCTGAATACACACTTCATACACATACCCTCCTTACACACACCCTCCATGCACACACCCTTTATGCAGATGTCCACACACTCAAACCCTCTATGCACAGTTTCCATGCACACATCCTCCATGGACACACCCTCCATAGACACACACTCCATGGGCACACCCTCCCTGAGCACACATTTCCTGAATACACACTTCACACACATACCCTTCTTAAACACACACACACACTCAGTGCACACACCATCCTTGCACACACCTTTCCTGCATACAGCCTCTGTGAAGACATTCTCCATGGATACACCCTCCCTGCACACATCCTTCATGCACATACCCTCCATGCACACACTCTCCATGCACACACTCTCCATGCACACACCCTCCCTGCACACACCCTTCATGCACACACCATCCATGCACACACCCTCCATGCACACACCCTCCATGCACACACCCTCCATGCACACACCCTCCATGCACACACCCTCCATGCACACACACTCCCTGACTTTGTTCTTTAAGCTCTCATTTTCAGCTCATTGCACCTCCCAGGTTACACTACCTCCAGACAGTTGTACCTGCAGACCCCTTTGTGTGGAATGCAGCTCTTCCCTTGACTCATTTCCTTTTTTATTTAAATCGTCACCCAGGAGAAGGCTGTCTTAAATCAGCAGGCAAATATGTGTGTACATGCGCTCTTGTTCAATTTTCCATGTGGATATTACCATATGAAACCTTAGAACATTCCTTTAATCTCCCTCTCTCTGCCTTTAGAAGGCAAGCTCCATAGAGACATGCTGTTTTGTTGGGTTTGTTTATTTTATGTTGTTGCAGTTGATGCCTGCCCTGGAGCTGTGAGGTCATGCATTGGTAGCTATAAGAAATAAAACAAGAAAACAAGAGCAGGAGAAGAACGGGCTGTCTGAAGCTTGCTGTCCCTGTCTGGAGATAAGTGTGGAGAACAGGAAACACCCCTTTTCTTATGAATTTCAGCCAGAATAGCATTCTCCTGCAAAGTCTCACCTCAGCATCTCCTTAGATCAAAACCCTCCAGTGTGTGTAAATTATCTAAATACCCTGATCTAGAATTTGAATTTTTTTTTTTTGCTCATCACCTTTGTCATGTAACATAATTCTTCTACCCTGTGTGCTCTCCCAACTGAGTCAGCACGTAGTTCCCATCTTATGCTTTTTAGAGAAACCCTTGACAAGTCAAAGCATTTCATTAAGTTTCCCTGGAGCTGTCTTTATGGAGCCACTTACATAACTTATATAACAGTATATAACCATACTCCACCGTATTGATTGCATTGCTTCTTCCTAATTATTTATAGTTAGACATAAGTGAAACTTTTTCTCATATATACTAGAATGAAAAACATACCAATATACTATTTTTATTGACAGCATTTTTCATGGTGTTATCATACTCAAGGGTTTAAGGTTTTGAATGAAGAAATATGAAGATCAAAGTCAAGGCTCTAATGTGTCTATGTTGTCTCATGAGATAGCAGCACGCATTAGTGCAAAGGAGTTATTTATAGAGACACACTAGAGAAGGAATAATTGAGAATCTGGAGAATGATTTTTGAATGATACGAGTATATTATCTTAGATAACACGTACTGATCTTAGTGCCAATTTTCATAATCCTTTTTCTTGGAAAACAAGTTGTTTGGTCTCTTGTGGCCTATCTAATGATTCCTTCTAAAGACAGATCCATGCTCAAATCTAGACCTAGTGATTATGTTAAGGTTCATTGAAGGGCGTTGTTGATGGGACTAAGGAGATTACCTAGACATGTGGAGATTATTCTCAACCATGGCAAAGATAAAAACCAAAAACATTGTAAAGGGTGGTTCTGAGAAGGGAGAGGGTGCCGTAATTCAACGTTCCCATAGGGACTCAACACAATAAGGAAGTGATTCTCTAGAGCTTTCTGAGGAGAAACCCTCTCCCTCCTCTCCTCTCCTCTCCTCTCACCTCCCCTCGCCTCCTCTCCCCTCCCCTCCCCTCCCCTCTGCTCCCCTCTTCTCTACTCCCCTCCTCTCTCTCCACGACTTCCAACCGTAAGTTAATTCATGTTTATTATTTTCAGTCTTTCAATTTGTGGTAATTTATTATAGTCGTAATAGTACACCAGGGCATTTTATAGTAAAATAAATGAAGGCTCTGGCAATTAAAACAGACAAAGTTCACCATCTTCGCTAAGTTTTGTGGAACAATGTAGTCTGACAGTTGCCCAGTTCTGCTGTGGATCAGAAAAGTATCCATAGACAGAGTTTAATTGAATATTGTGTGTGTGTGTGTGTGTGTGTGTGTGTGTTCATGTGGTAACTTTGTGCCTATTAAACTATTTATAGAAATAGATAATAGAATGAGCAGATCTATTGGATGTTGTTAGTGACACACTATATAAGCTATATATTGCTTGACATCAGTCTTTAAGTGTACCATGTATACTACTGACCTTAACCTACACATCGCACATTCAGCAATGGTCCTTGGTAGAATCTCCAGCAAAATCTGTTTAAGGATTTCACTGTAAAAATCCACTCAATACTGATACACTAAGGGCATATTCCAAGCATCAGTTTTTGCATGTGAGCAGTGTGTGTGTCCAGAATTGTCAACAGTAGTCCTGGACGAGCACGGCTTCATCTCTTCTGACAAGATTACCCTGCACTTTAAGAAGATGACTCCTTTTTATTGCTAAGATTATATACTTCACAAAAAGGACGTTTTCTCCCAACTGTCTCTACAAGGGCTTAAGTTGAGCTAGACAACTGTGCTCCATGTTTTCATGATTGCCAATGCTCTTTTGTTTATAATTGGGTTTTGGTATGCCTCTATGGAACTGAGAATTCACTCCTCCCAGGGATCTTAAGCAGACAGTATAGTAGTTAACGGAAGAGATAGCTGAATCCGAGAATTCTTACTTTGTGGCACAAAAGCTCTGCTTTGTGAACATGACCTCAGCATTTGTATGAAGGAAGGAAGTTGATGCAGTGTGCTAGAGCTCAGCTACCTCACAATTCCACCATAGTCGTATTTCATATCAGGATTAAGGGACATGGCTGTCCATATGTCTTCTCTAGTAAACGTTCCCACTGACCACTTCTTCCTGGACTTGTTGGTCCATCTGTTTCCTTGCAGATTTAGTAGCTCAGGCTCAATTTCACTCACTCCACATCAAGGCTCTGTCACTATTTTGTTCTTTGTTTCCCCTAATACCTTGTGGTTTCACTAATATTCTGTAAAGTCTTGATATTCAGAAGACTTTAGATAAATCCTAAATCATGGTCCTCCATATTCACGAACTGAGAAATCTGTTTAGAGCTTATCATACTTATACATGATATTTGATAGCTATTTTCTAGCTTATTTCTCTCTGTCTCTGTCTCTGTCTCTGTCTCTGTCTCTGTCTCCATCTCGGTCTCAGTCTCAGTCTCCCTCTCTGTCTCCCTCTCCCCCCCCTCCGCCTTCCCCCTCCCCCTCCTCTCCCACTTTCCCTCCCCCCCCCACTGTGTGTGTGTGTGTGTGTGTGTGTGTGTGTGTGCCTGGAACTGATCAATTAGGCTTGGCTGGCCAGACAGTGGGACGGAGTAAATATTCATTCCTTTCTAAGATTTAAACAGAATATAGATACACAATCTTCTTACATGATATAATTCTGTCTCAAAAAATCTGCTGCAGGGGTCTCCATACATTTTAACACCCTAGTAAACATGTACCTTTTTCCTAAGAGTTGTGATTTGGCAGGTAATGTTTGCCTCTCAGGATGCTCCAGCTGCCTACTGGATGGTGTATGCCTCGGTTCACAAACAGGAATGGAAGAGGAATTCCATGGAGATCCCATTGCTGAAGGTCTTCATTTCAATGCCAAGAGCCTATAGCCTATGCCTATTGTGAAGTCCATAGTTCCTCTAAGTCCATGTCTCAAGAAAAGCTATCAGGATTTGAAAATGAAGTTGGTTTGGCTCAGACCCATAAGTATTTTAGAGCACTGACCATGGTGTAAGAATAAGACACTGCACTTCAACTGGTCACCTGCTTTCTTGCATGGTGCACTGTTAGGAGGAAAACCAGGCCACTGCAGTCATCAGGCTTGGCAGCAAGTGCCTTTACCCTGTCAGCCATTACTCCGGCCCCAAGGAGTCTTTAACACCTAGCCATCCTTGTTGTTGTCTTTCTCTCACAGTGTAGTACAGCAATGACACAAAGCACTTGCATCGTATTGGATATTATAAGTGCTCTAGAGACAATTTAAAACATATGGGCAGTTGGGCCTGAGTCATATGCAAGAATACAGAAGTTGTTGTAAGGAAATTGGTCAACTATACACATTTTGTGTTCCACAGATTCAGCTTATTACGTTGAATTCCCCATAGACATGCAGGGATAACTTTATATATAAATGGCATTTCTCTTTCTAGATAGGGTATGGTACAATGACAGTAACTGTTGAATGTCAGTATGCATGCACCCAGGAACTCTTCTTGTCATTGCCGGGTAGGGCTCGGGGAGGGGGTAACAAATGGAAATGAGTCACTGTCTCTGTCGTTTGTTTTGATGTATTTTTAGTCTTCTGATACACTGAAATGGAAGATCTCCAAGCTACGAAAGCACGTGATACATTTTAAACATTGATAAGATTTGGACATTTTGATATTGCAGCGAGGCCTACTTAAGACTTGCTAACATAGCCATGCCTTCAGATATGGTGACCTTTACAGGGCATGTATGGTATAAAAAAAAGAATAGTATAGCCAGGCATCCTGGCCATGCAATCATCCCAAGTTTTTAATTTGGAAATATTGCATGGTTTGGAAGTTATGGCTTTCAGCTGTAACAATAGCAGGCTATTCCTCTGAGGGAAAAACATGCGGTGTTCAAAATAAATATCGTCTGTGCCATTTTGTAGCACTGAGGAAATACAAATGACCCCTTTTCTCCTCCGAATATTAAGATGTCCTGAAGGTTACAGAAATGTGAAGTTAGGAAGACAGGGCTTGAATTGGCAAAGAATGCAAGGCTGGGAATATCAGGACTAGAGTGGTTACAGAGACAGCAACATTACCTGGTACCAAAACCCTTTCCATTTGTAGTCTTCACTCAATGAGAAGATGTAGCCTCTAACCACACACACCTGTGCACTTTCCCATGCTGAGGCAGATGTTACACCTAGAAACCTGTTCTGTGTGGAAGGACATGTTCGCCAGCTGCAGTTCCTAATGGCTCAGGCAGCATCTTAAGGACAATGCAATTTTCTCACGGCCCTAAAATGTTCAGGATAAACAGAACAAAGTTTTTATAAATATATAATTTAATTTATATGTATAGATAAAAAACAGCATAATGTCTATCCAAAGGACTGCAGAAGATCTACAGACAAATTTTAGGTGGGATTTCACACACTCACTTTTTTTTTTTATGGGCACAATAACCAGTTCAGTCTTAGTGTTAGATATCTCCCTTAGTCTTATATGACAAATCTTTTTCTCATAAAAATTAAATAATTATTATTTTGTCATTTTACATTGTAATTACATACCATTTTCTTTTAGCTGGAAAAATGATCAAGAGATATAATGAATGTGATTTACAGAACACAGAAAATACTCCAGATAACGTGCTGTGATTAACTGATGTGACAAGAAAGATGTTAACATTAGAACCATCTTCATTATATTTTACAGAGAAGTAAATGTTGACAATAGTGGTCAGTCTGGCAATAGAGAATCATCATATTTATTCTAAATAATCAGACGGTTTCATCTAAACTCTTTTTAGAATAATTTTTCGCATAGAACCTGTACCATTAACAAGTGAAATAGTCTATATAGTGGATTATGTTGATGGATTTCCTTATATTGAACCATCCCTGCATCCCTGGGATGAAACCTCCTTGATCTTGGTTGATGATGCTTTTGATGTGTTCTTGCATTTGGTTTGCTAGAATTTTATTGAACATTTTTGCATTAATATTCGTAAGGAAAATTGGTCTGAAGTTCTCTGGGTCTTTTTGTGTATAAGGGTAATTTCAACTTTATAGAACGAATTGGGTAGTGTTCCTTCTCTTTCTATTTTGTGGAATAGTTTGAAGAGTATTGGTGTTAGGTCTTCTTGAAGGTCTGATAGAATTCTCCACTAAACCCAACTGGTCCTGGGCCTTTTTTGGTTGGGAGACTTTTAATGCCTACTTCTATTTCTTTAGAGGTTATTGGACTATGCAGATGGTTTATCTGATCCTGATTTAACTTTGGCATATAGTATCTGTCTAAAAAAATTGTCTATTTCATCTAGATTTTCCAATTTGGTTGAGTATAGGCTTTTGTAGTTGGATATGATGGTGATTTTTTTTTTATTTCCGTTGTTATGTCTCCCTTTTCATTTCTGAATTTGTTAATTTGAACACTCTCTCTGTGCCCTCTGGTTAGTCTGGCTAAGGGTTGATATAGTTGATTTTCTCAAAGAACCAGCTCCTGGTTTTATTGATTCTTTATATAGTTCTTTTTGTTTCTACTTGGTTGGTTTCAGCCCTGAGTTTATTTCCTGCCATCTACTCTTCTTGGGTATATTTGCCTCTTTTTGTTCTAGAGCTTTCAGATGTGCTGTCAAGCTGCTAGTGTATGCTCTCTCCAGTTCCTGTTTAGAGGCACTTACATTTATGAGTTTTCCTCTTAGCACTGCTCTCATTGTGCTTCATAAGTTTTGGTATGATGTGCCTTCATTTTCATTAAATTATAAAAAGTCTTCAATTTATTTCTTTATTTCTTTCCTGAGCAGGATATCATTGCGTAGAGCATTGTTCAGTTTCCATGTATATGTGGGCTTTCTGTTGTTTTTGTTGCTATTCAAGACCAGTCTTATTCTGTGGTGATCTGATAGGATACATGGGATTATTTCAATCTTCCTGTGTCTGTTGAGGTTTGTTTTGTGACCAATAATATGGTCAGTTTGGTAGAAGGTATCATGAGGTCCTGAGAAGAAGGTATATTAGTTTGTTTAAGGATGAAATGTTCTATAAATAACTGTTAAATCCACAGGACAAAATTCAACACCTCTTCATTGTACAAGTCTTGGAAAGATTGGGAATTGAAGGCCCTTAGCTAAATATAGAGTTTATGCTCTAAGATCAAGAATTGACAAATGGGACCTCATGAAGCTACAAAACTTCTGTTAGACAAAGGACAATGTCAATAGGACAAAACGGCAACCAATAGATTGGGAAAGATCTTTACCAATCCTACATCTGATAGATGGTTACTATCCAATATGTACAAAGAACACAAGAAAGTAGACTCCAGAGAATAAAATAATCCTATTAAAATGGTATACAGAACTAATCAAAGAATTTTCTTTTTTTTTCTTTTTTTTAAAATTTATTGATATATTTATTTACATTTCAAATAATTTCCCATTTTCTGGACCCCCACTCCCCGAAAGTCCCATCAGCCCCCTTTCCTCCCCCTATCCTAGACCACTCCTGGGCATATATCCAGAAGATTCTCCAACATGTAATAAGGACCCATGGCTCTACTATCTTCATGGCAGCCTTATTTATAATAGCCAGAAGTTCGAAAGAACTCAGATGTCCTTCAACAGAGGATACAAACAATGTGGTATATTTACACAGTGGAGTACTACTCAGCTATCAAAAACAATTTATGAAATTCTTAGGCAAATGGATGAATCTACAAAATACCCTGAGTGAGGTAATCCAATCACAAAAGAAGACACATGATATCCACTCATTGATAAGTGAATATTTGTCCAAAAGCTCTTAATACCCATGACACAATTCACAGACCACATGAAGCTCAAGAAGGAAGACCAATGTGTGCATGCTTTGGCCTTTCTTAGAAAGGGAAACAAAATATTCTTGGGAGCAAATAAGGAGACAAAGTGTGCAGCAGAGAAAAAAATAAAGACCGTCCAGAGACTGCCCCACCTGGGGATCCATCCCATATACAGTCACCAACACAGACACTATTGTGGATGTTAAGAAGTTCATGCTGACAAGGGCCTGATATAGCTATCTCATGAAACACTCTGCCAGATCTTGACAAATGCAGAGGATACTTGTAGCCAACCATTAGATTGAGCATGGGGTCCCCAATGGAGGAGTTAGAGAATGGACTGAAGGAGCTGAAGGGGTTTGCAAACCATAGAAAGAAATGCAAACCAACCATACCTCCTCCCAGAGTTCTGAGGGACTAAACTACCAACCAAGGTATACACATGGAGGGACCCAAGGCTCCAGGCACATATGTAGCACAGGATGGCCTTGTTGGGCATTAATGGGAGGAGAGACCCTTGGTTCTGTGAAGGCTTGATGCCCCAGTGTAGGGGAATGCTATGGCAAGGAACAGGAATGGGTGTGGGGGTGGTTGAACACCCTCATAGAAGCAGGGGGAGGTGAGGGGATAGGGGGTTTCTGCTGGGGAAAGCAGGAAATAGGATAACATTTGAAATGTAAATAAAGAAAATATCCAATAATAATAAAAAGAATAATAAAAAGAATAATAAAAAATAAAAAATGCAGGGAATAACTGCCCCAATGTAAGTAACCAATATCCTCACCCCCACCCCCCAAAATAAAAGTGAAATCCTCTACATTCTGTAGGGCTGCTTAATGGCAACCTAGCTTGCTTTTCTTCAGGGTTCAGATCAAGGAAGAATTCAATAGACTTCTCAGAGATCTCCCATGTGAGGGCTGTGGGGGGAGTAGCAGGGGGAGACTCTGAACTCCTGCCTGCCCAGATTCTGCTGCAAGTGTTTGGAGTCTTCTCAGCTTCTCACCTGCTGCCTCATCTTTGTTCAAGCAAGATCACCAGCTCCCTCCGAGGTTTGGGGGTGATTTTTTTTTAAAATGTGTTAATAGGAATAGACACAATTGCCTACCTGTTTGCATTGACAGTGTTGTTTGATTTACTGTGTCTAAAGTGGGATATTTGCAAAGACCATAAAACAGACACAAAACCTGTCATTTATTAGCAATCATGACTATTAACCTCATCTTTCAAATGTACCCACCATGTGTAACCCTGGGGACATTTTCCTTGTAATGTAACACAGGGCTTTTCTCTGAAAATATTATTCATAGACTCACATTAGAGATGGCAGTAAAAAGAAAAAAAAACACTGAGGGTAAATCAGATAACCCACTAGAAACTTCTATACTTTAAGTGATTATAGGTACCTTGAAAGGCTGAATAAATTCTTTGCCATTCATTTATTTGTAAAATGATCTTACAAGTCATACCATTAAAAAATTACCATTAAATTGCTTATTTCTCAGGGTTAGATAATGACTTTCTTCCATTGTAACTTCAGGTACATTTCTTTATTTCTCTTTGAGAAATTTTTTAAACTAGGAAATAATTCAATAGTAGGAAAAAACCCATATTGAGATTTCAAACTGAGATTCATTTATTAAGAGATAGCTCCTTTTTACCTTTATGTCATATTTAGCATTTTTTTTTCTTGCGCTTCCTAAATACAACTGCTACAACATGGCAGGCCTGGTTTGAACTTAGAAATCTGTTTTTCTTGGCCTCCCTTTGTCCTCCCCTGCTCCAGGCCCGGTCTTATACCACCAGCAGACTCACACCCATCAAAGCCAGGGTTCCCTCCTCCCCACCCACAAGCACCTGCCCTTGCACTTGTTCTAGACGTAGACAGATTCACCAGTAATATCATGGTTGGCTACACGGAAGATAGACCCATGAGAAGATATTCACCTACTCTCTGGAGTTTCACCTTGAAACCACCATATGGACAAGACATCCCATAACTGGAGATGTGAGGTGGAGAACGAAGTCCGAGGCTCAGAGGGACCCACCCCCTTCACTTCTTGCTCGTATGCACTAAAAGAAACATATGGAAATATTCATAGCATTGTGTAAAAGCAATCTTAAAACAACTGAGTTCCTGATTGACCAAGAAGGAGACAATTTAAGTTACATGATAGAAATCAAGAAATACAAATGAATGCTGATGTTATGTAGTTATTTAATATGTTATGTATAATAAATATGTACAATAGTTTATGTTACATAACTGATTATCATAGACTACTTTGTTTGGCTTTTCCTGAATCTTGGGATGGAAGCCAATGTCTGGTTGCGACTAGTGTATAAGCATGCTAGTAATATTGGATAGTAATTTTCTTTGTGAGCCCAGTAAAACAGATGTCAGAGGACACCTACATATTTTGGAAATACATCATTTGTTGGGGCTCCATTGTTGAGTCAGATAATCAAATGTTTAATATAGGTAGACCACATTCTCCGTCCTTCCATATTGTCTACCACAGAATGTTTAAAGCTGTGTAAGTATGACATGTTTTAAGCTCTTGCTGTAGTGTTAACATATTCTCAATGATTCTGTTATATTTACAAAATCTTTTTTTTCTGACTTTCTTTTTTTAAATTTATTGATATATTTATTTACATTTCAAATGATTTCCCCTTTTCTGGACCCCCACTCCCTGAAAGTCCCATCAGTCCCCTTCCCTCCCCCTGTTTTCCCAACCAACCCTTCCCACTTCCCTGTTCTGATTTTGCCCTATACTGCTTCACTGAGTCTTTTCAGAACAAGGGGCCACTCCTCCTTTCTTCTTGTACCTCATTTGATGTGTGGATTATGTTTTGGGTATTCCAGTTTTCTAGGTTAATATCCACTTATTAGTGAGTGCATACCATGATTCACCTTTTGAGTCTGGGTTACCTCACTTAGTATGATGTTCTCTAGTTCCATCCATTTGCCTAAGAATTTCATGAATTCATTGTTTCTAATGGCTGAATAGTACTCCATTGTGTAGATATACCACATTTTTTGAATCCACTCTTCTGTTGAGGGATACCTGGGTTCTTTCCAGCATCTGGCAATTATAAATAGGGCTACTATGAACATAGTAGAGCATGTATCCTTATTACATAGTGGGGAATCTTCTGGGTATATGCCCAGGAGTGGTATAGCAGGATCTTCTGGAAGTGAGGTGCCCAGTTTTCTGAGGAACTGCCAGACTGATTTCCAGAGTGGTTGTACCAATTTGCAACCCCACCAGCAGTGGAGGAGTGTTCCTCTTTCTCCACATCCTTGCCAACACCTGCTGTCTCCTGAATTTTTAATCTTAGCCATTCTGACTAGTGTAAGGTGAAATCTCAGGGTTGTTTTGATTTGCATTTCCCTAATGACTAATGAAGTTGAGCATTTTTTAAGGTGTTTGTCTGCCATCCGAAGTTCTTCAGGTGAGAATTCTTTGTTTAACTCTGTACCCCATTTTTTAATAGGGTTGTTTGGTTTTCTGGAGTCTAACTTCTTGAGTTCTTTATATATATTGGATATTAGCCCTCTATCTGATGTAGGATTGGTGAAGATCTTTTCCCAATTTGTTAGTTGCCGATTTGTCCTTTTGATGGTGTCCTTTGCCGTACAGAAACTTTGTAATTTTATGAGGTCCCATTTGTCAATTCTTGATCTTAGAGCATATGCTATTGGTGTTCTGTACAAAATCTTTAAAGCAATTAACAGAGCCCTATGCTTTAGCCGGCCTCTGTTTAGTAAACACTGCCATAGCTGCCAGCTGGTGGACACTGACGTGGCTGTGTGAACTGAGAGCTGAAGAGAGACGTGGAGTAGCACGTCCTCTGCTCTTCCACTGGAGTTCAAAGGGCATAGGTAACCTCAAGCACAAGTGGTGAAAGTGTCGCAGTGTTACTAGACCACAGTGACTGGGGTTCAATCCCAGGAGCCATGTGACAAGCAGAGAAAAATCAGACTTTTGAGAATCGTCCCTGTGCAATGTATTAATTGAGGTAGTATTGACTAACAACTAGTTACCAGATGTCACTTCAGTCTTCTTCAGAAACACACTGTCTTTTGGCCTTGAGGTATTTCTTGGAGTTATGAACTTTATAGTTATTTTGCAAATGTCACTATAGGTCCTCTTCAGACTTTAAGTGGAATTTCATCTAATTCTTGGTTTGTGGTGTAGATTTTTCCATGAGTTTATGTTTCTCTAATTAAGTCTCTTTTATGATTACAATAATGTTACACTAGATCAGACTTTTTGGATACTTAAAACTTATTTTTAGCTGCAAAAATAGATCCTTATCTTGCTTTTATTCTCCTTTAAAGCAATTTAATCAAGGTATAATTGACAAGCTATGGAATATGGATTTTAACAAATGTGTACATGTGTATAAGCACCACAGCACTCAAAACAGAGAGAATTTGTATCACTCACAAACATTCTTTACTGTTCCAGTTTCATCATAACTCCATGTTTCAAGCTACAATAAGCCACCAACTCCCTGCCAGTCATCATATACTGATTCCCAGTTGTCATCATATACTGATTCCTAGTTGTCATCATATACTGATTCCCAGTTCTCAGATTCCATTTAATGAGAGAGCAATATATGTTATGTTTTGGGCTCTGACTTATTTCAATGAGGAAAAGAAAAATTTAAACCAAAGACTTTAAAACTTTTTAGTGTTTGGAAATGGTATTTGTGTTTTATGAGGTTTGATCTTACTGTTATTCGCCAAGCCTGTAGTCATCTCTGTAATTTATCTGAGACTTTTATTCTGGTCAGAATATACATTATTTAAGTTAAAATAATAGATGCCATTATATTTTTAGCTTTTTTATGGGAATGCTTATAAATGTGTATACACATATATTCATAAGTAAGTGTTATTCCTTGTCAGAGCAGGGATTGGTATATTTTGCCTCAAGAATAAGTTCAGAGATGTCTTGCTGGTAAAGATGCTGGACTTGAAGCCTGAGGACATGTGCAATCCCTAGAACACACATGGTCAAAAGGAAAAAGTCTACTCCTGAAAGTTGTCTTCTGATCTCTGTACATGCCCCATAGCATTTTGATACAGCCTCATGCATGCATAGATATGTATGTATGTACATATATACATGTATACACATATATGCACACAAACACACATAAAAATTGATAAATGCAAAAATCATTTAAAATTATCTTCAAGGATTAATCTCTTTCCTTCCTTCCTTCCATTTATTTATTTATTTATTTACTTATTTATTTATTTATTTATAGTTGTAGATCCAAATTACATGTCTTCCTATAACTAAATCAAGGTCAACCATGAAATGAAATTCTACTTCTATTTAATATTTTCATTTCAAAGGCATCCATAAACATTGCATGTTATCCTTATAATGTGTTCCTAAACTATGGATAATTTGTTTTACTTTTTTAGAAGTAGGCAAATACGGGATGCATTATTTAAGTCTCTGAGCCAAAGTAATATTCTCTGACTTTTCATGCCAGTCCCTTTTCAATACAGCGTGGATCAGGCACGCCTTCAATCCCTTCCTGATGGAGCACAGTGCTTACCTCTTACATCATTCATTTGTTTTTAACTCCCTTAATTAAGGATTGGATGATGGATGACCTGGTAGTGTTTTGAAGGTCTATACAGTGTAACGCGTGCATGAATCGAATTTATAACCTCTGTGGAGTAACTTGATGATAAAAATTCTCTGAAATGCTATTTAAAATATGCATAGTTTGAGGATATTTTTTACTCACTGGAAATAACAAGCAAGGAAGGATGACAAACTCTTTTGAGTTTTCCTCTTTGGTAGACCATTTCCACATGAAGTATGTGTAGTGTTGCATTGTGTCAAGTTTTGTGTGTTAATTTTTAAGTTTCTGAAATTAGTAGAGACCCCCTTTTTCTTAGAACAGCAGGTGAAAAATTGTGCTGCATTATCTGTCCCCAAGAGCCTTTTGTTCTTGATACTGCCCAGAGACCCATCAACAGTGACTTTTCCTCTTTATGACTAATAGTTAAAAATAATAATATAAAACTACAGCTATTAGCCTTTTTTTTCTGGACTCCACCTACCTTATAAGGACAAAGAAAAAGCATTATATTCTAAGCTGCACTAAATTTTTTTAATGAACTAATGAATCTTTAAAGCGTAGAAGAGATGTTGTTTAAGTGACATATCTGAGTATCTACATTATAAGGCAGAATTGGTGTTATGACTATAGAATGTTGTGCTATATATGACATAAACATTATTAGTTAACTGGCAATAGTTGTGAGTGATTATGTAATAATTATACACAATAAATGATAATGATAGGTTTTTATCACAAAAACTTTTCAGTAATTACTTGCTTTGATCATCATAATATATTATTTTATTTGATGCTTACAAATAGTCCAGACAGTTGGGATGAGTGTTGGAGCCATCTTACCCAGAGGAACAACAGTACACAGTGCAGGAAAGCAAAATGGTCAGTTCACACTACCAGCCACATTTGTGTTAGACATTCACATTCATTTCTTTGAAGAATTATTTTATTTTTTATTTCTTGTGTAATGTCATGTGTATGGTCATTTCTGTGTTTTTACATATGTGAAGATGGCTAGAATACAGAAGAGGGCATCTGACTCCCTGGAATTGTAATTATAGATTTGTAGGCCATAAGGTGGGCACTGGGCCCTGAACTAGGTTCATCTGGAATAGCAGCCAGTACTCCTATCTGCCAAGCATCTCTCCTACCATCAATTCCACATTCTCAACTATATGCCATGCCATCTCTTGACACTGAAGAATGGAAATCAAATCTCATTATAATCAAACACATGTATCACAAAACAACTGAAGCCCATCTAGATCATCAGCCGGTAATACTTTGGAGTCACGTGCTCTTTGGCCAGTGAAACATAAGCCCACCATGCTCTCCTGACCCACAGATACAGGAACATAGTCATTCTCAAAGACACTCATCGCCTTTCTCAATTTCTACTTTATGAGTAGAGAGAAGTGTCAATGTTTCATGGATCTTCCTTCCCGATAGATTCTTTGGATCTCACACTTGGCCCTGTTGGCATATTTTCTTTGGGATAGTTAGAAATTCTGACTCAGACCATCTGTGCCTCCATGCAGGGAAATTTACTACCTTGATTTTGTGCAGATTTCCACAGCTTCTGTGAGTTTAAAGAACAATAGCCAGGTCATGTCTAGAAGACAGTGCTTCAAAGCAATACGCCAGCTTACTATCTTTCCAATCTCTCTTCTAAGATCCTTGAGTTCCCTGAGCCTTGGCAGGGTGTAAAGCGATCTCCAGTCCCTCCATCCCCCCAAGCCTTACTAAGGAGACATTGCCAACAGTTCCTAGAATAGGGAGACTCATACTTCTTTGACAGTATTGCCACTGGTTTATTTCCCATGATCTAGTGGATTCCCCCTTAGGCATAAATTTATGGGCAATACTAATTTAACTTAGTAATAAAAAGAAAAGACTATTTGATATTAGGCTGGTGGGGGATAAATGCTTAAGACTGTATTTAATTTTATATATGTATGAAATTTACAAGGAATTTTTAAAACTGAAACTCAAAAAAGGATGCCTTTAACAGAACAATAGAATCCAACTATCTTCATCAATAATAAACCAGACCTGAAAACATTGCCAACAAGGGATAACAGAGTTCAGAAGTTGAATAAACTAACACAGCTTTTAGGAGTCTGTCTTAAAACTACTTGGTAATGCTCAAGTTCACTTCAGTTTTCTAGAGGCCTTCTTTGTTTAATAATTTCATTATTCCCATCACAATACTAATTATAAATTAATTTTTAACAATCCAAAGAAAGAAGAAAATATCTATGATAAATACTAAACTTTTCATGTGTGTGTGGGGGTGTGTGGGGGTGTGTGGTGTGGTGTGTATTAAACAATTGGCACCATGGAACACATCCCCTTTTCTTCATCATTTTTTATTGAAAATAAATTTTCTACACAATATGCTCTAATCATACTTTTCCCACCTCAGTTGCTCTCAGATGCTTCCAGACCCTCCCCACCTCCACACCCATTGAACCTCACACCATCTTTCTCTCTCTCATTAGGGGGAAAACAGACAAATAAAAAGTAAACAACAAACCTGAATTTAAAAAACAAAATCCATAAAAATAGAAAATTGGAATTCATAATATGCAGTAAAAAGATTGGCATGACTTAAAAACAAGTCAAATGATGCTTTAACTTTCTCTCTTTGTGCATATGTGTGTATCACAAATATATATATACATATACATTATACAACAAGTACATCTTTTACAATACCATTGAGTTCATTTTGTGCTGCCCTACTCTTAAGTTTGGTTTGCATGCCCAGTGAGACTCCATTGGAGAAAACTCATTTTTCTTTGCATGTGGTTATCAACTAAAGATAGCCTCTTGGTTAGAAATGGGACCTCACATGCACTGCCCCCACCCCCGCACCTCATCTGGCCCAGACCTCTGCATGCTGCCCCAGTTCCTGTGCACTCAGTGGGTGTCAGCCCTGTTGTGTATGGAAGACATTACTTCCTTGATGTCAGTCACCCACTCTGGCACATTCTTTCTGCTGCTTCTTCCACAGAACTGTCTGAGCCCAGAGGGGAGGAATTTGAAGACATTCCATTTAGGACTGAGTGTTCTCAGGGTCTCTCCCTCTCTGGCCTTTGTCCATTGTGAGTGTCTGTGTTAGATCCCATGTACTGCAGGAGGATGCTTTCCCGAGCAAAACACTGATCTGTGGCTGTATCAGGGAGTCACTAGGAGTCATCGTATAGCTCTGTTCCTTGGACAGAACAATACAGCTTGGTATTCCCCAAGGCCTATAGCCTATCTAGTCTCAGGGTTTGGTTACCAGAACAGTGTCAGATCTGGGTGTCACTTCATAGAGTGGGCCTTAAATCCAATCAGATAGCACGTGATAACTCCCAGCAATGCTTCTCTCATTAATGTACTAGCGTGTCAGGAAGGCAGGTCACCACTGTAGATTATAGCATTTGTAGCTAGGTTGACTACAAAAGAATTTAATGAAATTTATAGCCTGAATTCAATAATTACATAGAAATTTAGTTTGTCCGTATTAAAAAAAAATCATATCTGTCTTAGCACTCTTGTTTCACCTAATTTCCACCTGATTGTACTGTTATGTTTAAAAAACAAAATCTCAGGGTAATCCTGCATCTTACCTCCAAAATGATACACATAAGATAAAAATTTTAATTATTGTTTTATTCTGTAATTGTAATAAATATGATGGACTACTGAGATTCTTTTATATTTCCAATAAGTATAAGGCTCATTTTGATTTAGTTTAGGAGAAGAACACATACACGGTTTGCTATTACATAATTGTGGCCTCACAGAGCCTACTATGAAAATAAATTTTGTTTTATTTTCCAAAAGCCATTTTACACCATATAGTTTTCATGAACAATTTGTTGTGTAACACAAAGGGGTAATTTTCTGCTGGCTGTAACCAGTGTTAAAGGAAATTTTGCCCATTTATTCTCAGGAATATATAAAATACTATTGCTGTGGACGGCCTGGTAGCAATCATATAGACTCGAGAACATTCGATGAACTTGGAACTGATTATTTTACAACTCTGATGCCTCTTAGACAAAAGTCCCATTCTTACTCTGAAGGAGAGGCTGAAGGCTTACATGACTAACCTCATTAATATCCCGTGCCTGGCAGCGTTTTCCCAAATATAAACACCTGGGCATGACTTCAGCCTGAGAAGTACTGGTTACTAAGTCCATTCTTACGTGCAAGAAGAAAAATGACTGATGGTAAAGAAGGTATTCAATAGTTAGGCTTCTGAAGAGTCTAACTGGTGAGGGGTGGGGTCAGGAGAGGGGCGGGGATGGGTGAAGGGTGGGGATGGGTGAGGGGTGGGGAAGGGTTAGGGGTAGGGACCTCTGAGGGGTGGAAATTGGAGGTACAAACTAGGGATGAAAAA
Organism: Apodemus sylvaticus; assembly: GCF_947179515.1. Classification (NCBI taxonomy): domain Eukaryota; kingdom Metazoa; phylum Chordata; class Mammalia; order Rodentia; family Muridae; genus Apodemus; species Apodemus sylvaticus. The sequence continues at coordinate 16,474,375 of NC_067487.1, forward strand.
TATAGACACTTAGTTATTGCTGCCCTTCAGAAAACAAATATCTGTCAGACATAGATGACTTTAAGTCATTGTGTAGTGTGGCCTTCCCGACAGCCCCTATTTAATCATTCTTGCAGCGTGTGACTTGTGACAGCACACACAGATTACCTTTTGACGCTGAGAGTGAGCCGTTAGCAATCCATATGATTAATTTTCTTGATGAATTGGATTCCTGAGTGTGCTTAGCAGGGAGAAGCAGAGAACCGTGTTTAGAGCTTCAATTCCCTCTCTGCAACCAGCGTCCTTCGTGTGCCTGGCCAGCTTCTTACCTTCTGTGAATCCTCCACAGTGCTGCTGGTTGCCAGAAACAATACTCACGTCCTGTTTCGCTTCAGGACAGAACAACGTTATCTATGGCCTGCACCAGCATCTTTCCAAGCGCACTGAATAAGAGAGTATGAAGAGATCAAAGCGTTCACATGTCCCGTTTCCTCAGTACTCTGAAGAGCTCTTTTGCTAGCAATGTTTGTTTTACATACTTTTAATTTTCCCCCAGACATAAAATTCAATATTTGAAAGTTGGTTCTGGCAAAGGTAACCAAATTGCTCTTACTGTTAATTCCACAGATGTGTTTATTTGTTCGTGTCCAGTACACTTTCTTTCTTCAACTTTCTGTTACATATAACCAGGACATGGTGATAATTAGTTGCTCTTTCGGGGTTTAAAGTCAGTCTGTTTAGTTTAAAACAAAGAAGGTAAGACCAAGAAGAGTATGATTAAACAATAGCGGGATTAGTGTTTTATAATTTAACTAATTGATGTACCAAATAACCTCTTTGTTGGTGTATGTAGAGCTTTTTGTGTGAAAGCACTGCAGCGTGTCAGACGCCCCACCCCTGTATTTTTGCACGTGTGTGAGACCGATTTGTGGAATTCCGTTACCAATTTTGTACTGCTTTCAGATTGGAGCCACTGCAGTTGTTCTCTTGACTGTGTTCCTTAAAGAGCAAAGAAAATGTGGACCTTCAAAAATCACCCTCTCCTCTGGGACCAAGCAATGCTGCTTGATTTTTTCTATTAGTGTTACAATATGGTCTAATAGAAAGCTATTACACTTACGGAGGTACAGCTGCTCAGGCATCACAGAGAAAGGTATGTTCTGCCAAGCATGATAGCTCCTATGAAGCAAAGAGTAGTACTGCCTCGGGCCAAACATGTAAATTACGAGTCACATAGATAAGAAAATCACATTAGCATATTTTTCTCCAAAATGGTTGATGGAGGCAATAAAACTTGTGAATTCAATGAGTGTTTCATAAGTGCTTTCCAAATCAAGGGCAGAGTGTGGAGGGAGGACTCAATCTGTCCTTAAACAACCTCTGTGTCAGCGTGTGAGGCAGGTCCCAGAATCTAGTGTTTCAGATAATAGTCCATTAGAATGGGCATTGCAAGTTCAGGTGCCTTGCAATCAGTGCGAATATGTAGGCAATTAGTGAGTTAATAAAAACATTTTGTAAAAGTTCTATTTCCAGATATGGTATATTAATTTAAATAATATTCCTCACCTCATAAAGCAGCACAGGCATTCTCCTGCTGCATCCCTGCCCCAGGTCGGCTACCTGAGCTCTGCCGAGCATGTAGTTTCCTGTGTTTGTCAACTCCGTGACAGTGGTTCTCAACCATGGGTTCTCAACATGGGCCACAGCACCTTTGGTGATCACATAGCAACTATCCTAGGTATCAGATATTTACAATTCATAAGTAGCAAAATGGCAGCTATGAAGTAGCCATGAAATAAATGGTTGGGGTCTTCACAACATGAGTAACTGCATAAAAGGAGGGCAGTGTGAGGAAGGCTGAGAGCCACCGAAAGGGAGGACCTGGTCTACGCTCCCTCCCAAAGCTTACTGCCATTTCAGTCCCATCCAAATGTTTCTTCATTCCTTTGCTCCTATAGTAAGGGAGGGAAAACGATAGCTTAGGATAACACATTCTGAGTTTGACTACTAGCGCCCAAAAATAAGTAAAATTATGGGGGAGGAATATTTAAGGAGATCACATGGTGTAGGTAGGAAATAGGAGTAAATTATTAAGTATATTTGAGAAGAGTGAGAGACGATTCAAAGTGATGGATGGAAATTTAGAAGCATGGTCGAGGGCTTTCCTCTCCAGGTAAAGATGTTTATATTCCATTATTCTATGTAGGGATGTTTTGAATATCTGTTCAGAAACTTTGCCGTAAATATGGGAGTGTTAATATTGGTATTTTTGCTTAGATAGAGATGAGAACATTTCAGGAAAATTTTAAATGAGTATTGATACAGAAAAATGAAAAGGTTAATGAGGAAGGGATCGGGATCATTGAGCCAGATGTCTGTGTATAGGAAGGGAGAAAGGCAAACTTTAAGTCAGGGCACTAGTGGGATCTGATTTTCATGACTTAGAGAGGAAGTAGAGGGGATGTCTGTTTAGGAGGTTGATGAAGAAGGACACATTTGAGGTGTCAGAAACTCAGAAAGTCCCATGTAGAGATGTCTTAAGAGGAAGAACCATTTAGAAAGTGTCAGGGAAACACAGCCATGCAAGCCTCACTCACAAGGATTTTGGAAATAAAAGTTATGTGTAAGAGATAGGCTGCATGTAAGAATAATACATGTCTTAAGGGAAAGGACCGTTTCTTCTGTGAGTGGTGACTGGCGTCTCAACTGGGTCTGAGCCGCCATGGATGGATTATGTGTGTGCCAGGTTTGCACACTGAAGCACAGGACGATGCAGGCTAAACGCTGCTGGACTGTGCACATGACGTCACAGGGGCGTCTGAGAAACAGTTCTGTAGAATGATATTTGGCGCGTGCACACAAGGATAAGAATAGCCCAGTGCTCTCTGGAAGCTAGGACATTGGATTGGCTGGCTTTAGTTGCAGGCTTGTCTAGTGCTCAGAGTTTTTTAAGATGGGATTTGTTGTCTTGCTGAGTATTTCAAGGAAGAAATGATAGTTGGCACCTCCTTTTATAGTTATAATTAAAATGGATAATCAGAGCCATTTGCAGTGTACTCCAATACCTTAGTTTTTTCCCTAAGCTCACACATTTAAATACAATATATTCCATTTATAAATAAGATACAGCCAGTAGACCAGTTTCGAGGGACCTTTAAACTTTGGAAAACTATTTGAGAGTAGCATATGATGTCTACACCTGCTTGTCACCTACCTCCATTTACACAGTTACATTTTAGGATGATTCTCTAGTAGTCACTTTTCAATATAATGCATTCACAGTTTAGTGTGAGTTAGTCCTTGCCATATCTTCTCCTGCACCTTATCATCCCCTTTCCCATTTTAATTACATACACTCCATTTTGTTTTTTCAAGAGAGGGTTTCTTCGTGGAGCTCTGGCTGTCCTGGAACTCACTCTTTAGACCAGGCTGGCCTTGAACTCAGAGATCTGACTGCCTCTCTGCCTCCCAAGTGCTAGGATTAAAGGCATGTGCCACCACTTCCTGGCCTCCCCCTGTATAATCCTATGTTCTAGTCTCCTTCCTTGGAAGAGAGTCTTCCTGCATGGTTTCTTACTAGCTATCTGCTCTCTGATCAAAATATATTGTATGAAATTCTCAAAGAATAAATAAAGCATTATTTAAAGTTAATTAACTAAATTCTGTTAAACATTTCAATAATATTTATGTGTTTAACAAATTCTTTTATCTTAAAAATAATGATATAACCAAGTAGTTGACCCATACTACTGGAGACACCATCCTATTCATAAGAAGTTTCTCAGTATGGAACCATTCAGATCTCAGAAAAATGGCCTGTGGTTTTTTATACATGTAAATTATGGTACCTCTCCTTATAAAATTAGGAGACTTATAGGCAATATCTTTAGGTGACTTAGCCAGTGTTCTCTTGCTTTGAAGACCACCATGACCATGGCAATTCATATAAAAGAGAAAGCACTTAATTGGGACTTGCTTACAGTATCAGAGGTTGAGTTAGTTTTCATTGTGGAGGTGATCTTGGTGATATGCATGCAGACTGCTTCTGGAGAAGTGTCTGAGAGTTCTATATTCGGATCCAGAGATAGCAGGAAAAGAGAGAGGCCCTGGGCCTGGCTGAGCAGTTTGAAACCTCAAAGCTCACCATCAAGTGACATACTTCTTCCACCAAAGCCACGCCTCCTAATCCTTCCCAAGTAGTGCCACTCCTGATGACTAAAGATTCAAACGTATAAAGTCAGGAGACCTGAGTCAAGTCTTAAATCTTTTTAAATTGTAGGGTTTAACTGATAGCCCAGATCTGAAAATTTCATTTTCCTTAAATGTTAAATCGGGGTATTTGTAATAATAAATATAATACTGTAGTAAATAAAGTAGTTTGTGACCCGACCGTACCATCCAACTATGTGTCACAATGTTCAGGAAAGAGAATGAAGACCATACCATATGTAATTCAAGCCCTGATAATTCAGAATAGTTTCCCAAGAGTATAACTCTAAGTTAGCTGTATTGGAACCTTTCGCATAAGGCAGTTTGCCTTTTTGTTTTCTTCCAGAATCTTTTGGAAGATCCTGGAACTTCCTTCATGTAAAACATTTTTACTTGAAGGAGACATCTCCTGTTTCAGAAAATGCACACCTCCTAAGATAAAACATTCCTTCACTTTAATTTTCTATTCTGAAGAAATCAGCATTTTGTTTATTTGCTTGTTTGATTTGTTTTATTATTATTATTTGTTGTGCCAAAGATCAATCCCAAGTCTCTGAGTATCCTTGGTAAATGCTCTGATACTGAGAGATATCATCAGTTCCTGAATTATCTTTATTTTTTATTCGATATATTTTTTATTTACATTTCAAATGATTTCCCCTTTCCTGGATCCCCCTTCCCTGAAAGTCCCATAAGCCTTCTTCCCTCTCCCTATTCCCCAATCATCCCCTTCCCGTTCCCCTGACCTGGTATTCCCCTACACTGCTGCACTGAGCCTTTTCAGGACCAGGGGCCTCTCCTTCTTCTTCTTGGACATCATTTGATATGTTTGATATGTTTCATGGTTATTCCAAGCTTCTGGGCTAATAGCTGCATATCAGTGAGTGCATACCATGTGTGTTCTTTTGTGATTGAGTTGCCTCACTCAGGATGACATTCCCCAGTTCCACCCACTTGCCTAAGAATTTCATGAATTCATTGTTTTTAATAGCTGAGTAGTACTCCATTGTGTAAATATACCACATTTTCTGTATCCATTCCTCTGCTGAGAGATATCTGGGTTCTTTCCAGCTTCTGGCTATTATAAATAGGGCTGCTATGAACAAGTGGAGCATGTGTCCTTATTACATGCTGGGAATCCCCTGGGTATGCCCAGGATATCCTGGGTATATGCCCAGGAGTGGTATTATCTTTAAATCTTATTATCTGAATAATATTTAAAATATACATCTTTTCTTTAAGATTATCAGATGGACCATTAATTCAGTCACTTCCTTCTTTACCTGAATTCCATATTTTCATTGTTTCAGCCTTCAAGTTAGCTGCTCTTGATTTGGCCTTCTTCCCTGAAGGAAAAAAATGAGATAGTATTAACTCTTCAATGAACCTTTACATACTTGACAAGGATTTTTATCCATTTGCCGGCCTGCCTGCCTGTCTGTCTTTCTGTCTTTATTTCTTTTTTGCTAGGAAATGTCTATGTTTCCCTCAGTTCCAATAAAGCCTATGTCTCAGCTTTGTTTTCTGTTGCTGTGATAAAATATCCTGACAGAAATCACTTAAAAGAGCAAGGGTTTGCTTTGGCTTAAAGTTCCAAAAGAATGGAGTCTGTCCTCTGTGAGGATGTGGCAACAGGCAGGAAAGGCACAGTGGGCAGGACCTGAAGTTTGCCTGATTGTAGGACATCCATGAACAGGAGGCAGAGCAATGGACCCAGACAATGTAATCTCAACGCTGACCCCCAGTGACATATATCCTCCACAAGCCTCTACCTACTGAGGGTTCCATATCCTTCCCAAACAGTGCCACCCCCTGGGGACCAGGACTTTAAACATATGAGTATATTGTGGACATTTAACATCTAAACCACAACTCCTTGACTTTTTATATAATATGCTTTTGACTGGGCTAACCAAGATCCACATGACAGAATATGACAAAACAAAGAGAAGCCTGGAAAAATGAAAAATAATGAAAAATAAAACCCAGTAAAGGAAAAAGTAACCTACATAAATGCTAACCATTAGCATGCTTCTTTGGGGTAGTCATATGACTTCACTGATATCTTTAAAAACTTCAAACAACAGCAAAACAAAATCACTTTCATATGACATGAAGACTGTATTTGATCCTTATAATAAATAATTTCGCCCAAACAGTATTAAATGTCTCTCATGCATTCCTGCAACAGGGATATTTATGCAAATATAGAATGGAATATAGTATATTCCAAATAAACAACTCTTAAAGAAATGTTCTTTTCAAACATATTGAAATGCAAAGAAGCATTAAATGGCATTTCACTAATAATCCTACTTAGGGAGTTGTTTTATAGCCAAAAGCACAATATTAATTAATATTTTTGCATCAGATTAGTCTAATATTGGGTCTTCACAGTGGCACACACAAACTCCTAGTGTATATTTTTACTTTCAGGGATAATTTTGCTTGAGAGTGAATAAAAGGTTGAAGTTAGTGATTCATCCATGGTGTTGAAGAGTGTTTTTGTACATGTTTGGAGCTTCTTTCTTGTGGGAATTTTGAACTAAAAATGTTTTCTTTTAAAATTGTGGATTGATGGCTGACATGAAATTATATATGTGGGAAGCCACTTTTTAGAGTTTACTGTACATTGTGTCAGAGGGATCAGAAGTTTCTTCCTCTTACTTTGTTTCTCTGCATTTCTAGGAAATGAAAATTTTGGGTATAAAAATATGTAAAGATAACAAATTGCTAAAGGACATCTGGCATCTGGTTTATCTGTGCCCAAAGGCAGTTTTCAGAAGAAGAAGAAGAAGAAAAAAAGTAAGATGTTAGACCAAAAGGGGGAGGAAAATATCATGTAGTCTTGTTAACTTGCATTTTATGAGGAGTGGAGGCTAATCTTAGGAGCTCTAGCAACACTTAACCAAACAGAAAGAAATGGAGGAAAGAACGCCCGCCCTGTTTCTGAAAATCCCCTCCCCTCCCCCACTGCCCAGCTGCAGGAGCGCCTCACATATTGAAGCCAAGGCTCAGTGTGCTGAGTAGGTCTGGAGTCAAGGGGAGGGATGTACCAAGCTTCTGGTTAGTTATGGTTAGGGCTGAGTTGAGTTCACAGCTAATCTTCCTGGAGTGAATGGATTTCTGCTGCAACCATAGCAGAGAAGAATAAACACTGAATGTGTGTGCTCTCAGATCTCTTAAATCCAGCTCTGCTTAATGGGCACCCTTCAGTGTGGCCAGAGATATTTTTGTCTACAATTACTAAATGAGAAAGGATTTATGTATAAGTATTCTGTGTCAAGAAATACAAATGCCTTTGTCTTTAATAAATCAAAATCTGAGGACTCCCTAAATGTTTTCTCCTTGTGGTGGTAGCAGAGAATAATATATCTTAATTTTGAAGCTGTAAGGATATTCTAACATGTGGGCTCTGGGAAAATGTGCAAGCTAATGTGTAACAAGGAGAAAAGTAGATCTTCTTGAGTCCCGTGAATCATGGATTGGAGGTGGGGAAAAGCTTCACTGCTGTCAGAACAGGTGCTTGCCAAGGTAGCTGAAGGGGGCAGTTTCTTGTTTTGCTCAATTTCAACTTCCAAATATAGTGCCCAGAACATAATAGGTGTGTAAGAAATGCTTGTAACATGAATGTATGCACAAGAGTAGATGTTACTTAAGACAGCTTCTCATGTTAGGTAATGGAAGAGTTAGGTAATTTGTTGTAATTACCTCTAAAAGCTTCAAGTGTCAATGTAACCTTCCTTTTATTTTTTAAAGTGCCAGAACCTTTTTTTTGAAAGCATTTTTTCAGTGTTATATACTTCATTTTGTTGAATTTACCATGAAACTTTCACAACAAAACTCACAATGTTGTCATAAAATAAGAACCAATAGAGCCCAAATTAGCACATTTCTCTTCAGTAGATATGTCTGTCTAAATAACTATAACTTCTTTAATGCTTTAGACACCATGGCTATGAGAACACAGGGTTAAAGTGATACTATCATGAATGTCTGATAAATTTAAGTAACAAAACTCGTGTATTAGTTGATTCACTAATTTTTTTTACTGTTTTCTGTTTACATAAAAATTCTAGAAGTAAAGACCTTTGTTGACAAGCACACATTTATTGTGTAGTTGTCTGCTCTGGGCCAGATATCCTCTAGTTACAAGACGAAAACTTGGATCATATTAAGGACCGTGTCTTTCTTGTACTCATATCCAAAGGGAGCAACCAACTGTAAAATAATATAATTGTATTCAAATGTTAGTCCACAGAATAAATAGAGTGATTAAGGACGTGAGGGACTGCTCTTATCTCTCTTACCTCTTGGCAATCTCACCTCTCTTCTCTCTGCCTCTTGGACTCTCCTCCCCTCCCCCCTTCTCTTCAGGTGGTCATGTCCTGCCTCCACTTTTCCACTCTCTGTCTCTCTGTCTCTCTTTCTCTCAGTCTCTCTCTCTCTGTCTCTCTCTGCCTTTCTCTGCCTCCACTACCCCATTAACTCCCATCTTCTGCCCTGAATAAACTCTATTCTATACTTTAAAAAAAAGGACACGAGGGACTATGGATGGTGACAGTGTCTCTTGCAAAGGTTCTCAGAGAGGTTGGGAGTAATTTTGTAAAAGTCCAGAAATTATACATTTCCAGTAGTACCAAGAAAAGAGAAATAAACTTTTTTTTGTAATATTAGAAATTCTTTATGATTATCTTTTTTTAACTTTTGGATATTTACTTTATTTACATTTAACATTTAAGATGTTATACACATTCCTCATTTCCCCTCCAACCCCCATCCCATCCCCCCTCCCCCTGCTCAACAACTGCCCTCCCTCCTGCTTCCCTGTCCTGGCATTCCCCTACACTGGAGCATGGAGCCTTCTCAGGACCAAGGGCCTCTCCTCTCATTGATATCCAACCAGGCCATCCTCTGATACATATGCAGTTGGAGCCATGGGTCCCTCCATGTATACCCTTTGGTTGGTCCCTAGGAGCTCTGGATGTACTGGTTGGTTCATATTGTTGTTCCTCCTATAAAAACAGTATCTGAGGCAGGAGTATGCTCAAACTGTTTTCCAAGCAGGAAGTGGATACTGTATTTGCTATGGAGTGAGCCAATAGGAATGTGGTCTCAAAGACAGAAGACAGAGGAATGACAGATTTTTGTAAGGTATCAGACCACATCACTCTGATATTGTGTGGGGTGGTGGGGAGAAGAGTCTGAATTCCAGTTTCATCCCTGTGAAAGAAAATGAGGCGGGAGTAGGAGATCACAGGTACTGTCATCATCATTTGTAGTGCATAGGTGCAAAATGCATTTCAAGTAAGTAGGCTCTTCCATGATGTTATGCTAATGAAGTTCCTGTAAATAGGCTCCCAGGGATGAAAAGCCAGGGCATTGTCCTTTGATTTTTTCCCCCCACACCTCAGGAGGACCCAGCTTTGATGTAGAGAGCCTTATTGAGGTGCCATGCCACCTGGCAGGAACTTGACATAAACCAAGGTGAAGTTCCCTCCCAACCTTTGGGCGGGAACTCCTGTGCTAGCCATAATCCCCTCCACCTAGGGTGGAGTGCTCAGACCAAGGTGAAGCCCATCATTCTTGAAGAATTCTTGAAGAATGTTAATTAGGACCTGCAGTTTCCTGAGAAATACTAGCCACCTGTGGAGCAACTAAACTGGTTCTGCTGAGAAGATCCAGCCCTTGGGGGAAGGGTTTTCCCCTGCCTATATATTTGGAGTTCTCCATTAAACTTTGAGACCTTGAGCAGCAGGTGTTATCTTGGTCTCTGTCTCTTTTCCCATACATCCCCAGCTTCCCTTCCAGGTAACCCGTTCGATGTAACTGCGGGTAGTTACACTTTGCCAGTCCCAACTTTTACTTACTTGTGGTCTATACTAAGGTGATTTGGGCACAAGCCTGAAACCATAAGCCCAGCAAAGACCAGTTGCATTGTGAAGATCAGTGTGAGGTCAGGCTTTCACACTGTTTCTGTCTGAACCTAAAAGGAGGCAGAAGCCGAGTGATTTGACTCTTAGATAAGAGCCTGTACTGGGGCGATTAGACAGTAAAAGCCACCAGCAGCACGGCTGTCACTATTTTCATTTTGTCCTTTATTATTGATAATGGATATTTTCTCAGCTGATACTTTATCAAATTATGGGCAAAAGCCTGTGATTGTCTTTGACTTCCTAGCAGAGACTGCTGAGGCAAAGGAAATGGAGAGGCTCTAGTCAGTTGAGAGATGTACCCCAATGATGCAATGCCAGATTAGTTGATGTCTAGCCAAAAGTAAACAGAGTTATCTAAAGTTTTCCTCTGTTGCTTATTCTCCCATCCATCAATATTGTCCCACAGTTTTGTTTATTCATGCGCTTGTGTCTGCCTCTCCCCCTAGCTCCTCACCTCTTTCTGTTTTGCCAACTGGGGCAGCTGAACTTGGCCTCTTGCCCGGCTCGTTGTAAGGAATTAAGCAGGCCTGTTCTAGTATTTGGCTGGTAATTCTTTTAATTAACCATGAATGTTTAAACATCTTCTGGCTCCACCCCAATCTCAGTCTGGCAACATTACCTCTTCCCGTGGTACTCAATCAGGAGTGATTTTGTATTCCAGGGAATTTTTGGAAAAGTCTGGAGACCTTTAGCTTGGCATGTCCTTAGTTGAAATGAGCAGTGTTGTGCAGCATATAGGAAAGCCCTGAGGACAATGAACCATAGGACCCCAGACGCCAGTATTGCCAGAGGCAGAGAACTTCTGACTGTATTCTGTAGTTAATTCATGTAGATGCTTGATCCTACTGATGACCTATAGATGCTTTCTGATGGCAACTATATCAGTATAATCTAGCAAAAGAAAGCTAAGCATGCAAAGGGTACCTGGAGAAGAGAGAGGAAACAAATAGAGGAGGAAAGAGAAGAGGAAATGGAAGAAAGAAGAGAAGGAAGAAAAAGAAAGAGGAAGAGGAAGGGTGAGGGAAGGGGAAGGGGAAGAATAGAGGTTAAAGAATGAGCCTATCCCCAGAACACTGTGTTAACCATGACTTTGAGGAGTGAACTGGGCTTTAAATGTTATAGGAACCAATTCAGCTTGTGAGAAATGTTAATTAGGACTTTCCTCCAAACCTGATCTAGGTTCTCATCTCTACTTATTCTAGTATTGTTGATTCATGAAAACCTCATAATGAAGATAGCTGAGGAGACATACAAGTTATAGAATTATTTTGAAAGAATGTGTCCTTCCTAGTTCTGAATTCCTAATTGTTTATCTAATACAAAGTGGTCAGCCATGAAATCATATTCAGACAAGCAAGAAAAACTGACTCAGGGGTTATTTATATACTTGTGTGTTTGTACGTGTGTGTGTGTGTGTGTGTGTGTGTGTGTGTGTATGTATGTGTGTGTAAAAATGATAATAAAAGAAAAAGATGCTATTTGCAAGGCTATGAGGGGCAAGCATGTGGATGGTTGGAGGGAATAAAGGGAAGGGCAAAGTGATACATTTTACACACACACACACACATTTTAGATGAGGATTCTATTGATTTTATTTACTGAACAGAACTATGAAAGGGTCGACCTTGTGTCTATCTTCAAGGTTTTAGTACACCAGACAACAAAATAAATAGAACTTACCACCCTTAATGAGTTAATATCATAGTGCATGTTCTTTGTTTATTTGAAGCACAGGTCATAAAGGTATCAGAAAGTAAGGAATAGGATGGCTGTCAGAGGTCTGGACTGAATTACTGGGAGCTTTCTTACTACCACAGGGTGTTCTTCTGGCTTCAGCCTGGAGGCCTGTGCACTTCCCTTTTGCATGACTTTGTCTAATAGTCTGTCTACACTTCATGGAATATCTCTGATGAATACCTTGCTTTGATTGGTCCATTCTCAATTTATTAAATACTTTGCAGTTTTGTGGGCTTTATATTTTGCTGTTCTCAACATCTTTATCCTGGCACTTCCTGTTCAAAGGATTCTTTCCATTTCATTTTTAGTCTCAAGCTGTTGGCTTTCTTCTGACCTACTAAGACGAGACCAATGATGAGAGTTATTAACTGATGTTAGTTACTAAAAGAAGGAATGGCAGATGTTACATCTTACTGCATAACAAGGAGTCACCAATACCTCAGAAAACTGTTAGGAATCTCTTACTATATATTTTATTACTTAATTTTACCTATTTTACTAGATATGTTTTTATGCAGCTGTGGGTATGTTCCTCCATAAAATTAATCAACTACAAATTATTCTTTTAGATGATCCTGGGGAGCTTTGAGCAACTTCAAACAGAACACAGTTCTTAACTACAGTCTCAGAAAAATGCACCCGGGGATTTGTCCTTTCCTTGCAGCAAAAGATTGGATGTAGGGCAAAATTATGCTGCAGCGGTGATAAGACTTTTCATAATTTTGTTCCTGAAATTTAAGGAGCACTTCACTCTTCAACAACAGCAGACTCTTGGACCAGAATCAATAACTGGGGAGATCTTGGATGACACCCACTATGATGGTTTGATTAAATGCAACTTGAGAAAATCTATAATCAGTTGATAACGAAGTCTCAGAGATAGATTATCTTTGCTATATATCTTAGTTACATTAATTGAAGGAGAGGAGGAAGACCTGGCCACTGTGGCTGGCATCCTTCTATAGGGAGAAGATTATGAACTGTATAAAGGTAAAGAAAGGAAGCTGAGTATTAGAATATATTATACATTAGTTCATCCCTCTCTGCTCTTGACTGTGGAGATGATGTGACCCATTGTTTCAAGGAGTCATTTTCTTTACTTCCATGCTGTGATGGACAGTTACCTATAGTTGTGAACCAAATAAGCCCTTTCTCCTTCAGGTTGCTTTGTCAGGGGGTTTTATCACAGTAATCAGAAAATTAAACTAAAATACTTCTCTACTCTTTGCCTGTCTTTCTCCCCCAATGCTATGCTCTGACTGATGCATCCAATAAGCATTTTAATGTCTCAGTTACCTACATGGTTCTTTATTTTCTTGAGAGCTTATTTTGGCAAAACTGAATAATCAGTTTTCTGAGTGAGCTTAAAGATCGTCAGGCGTGATATTTAACCCCACTGTCAGAGGACGCACATCCTCAGCATGAGTGGTGTGATGTTGCAGAAGTGCAGCTGATCACAGTGGACTTGTGTTCTCCCTCATCTGTGGACAAGCAGGACAAGGTTGGGCGTTCACTTTCAATGTAATATTGAAAGTCTCAGTTATTGGGGAAATTCTGCATGATTTTTTTAAAAATTTGACTACAAGGACAAACAAGCACAACGTTCTGGTGGTCTTCTGTTGGAAAGATTCCATTCCTAGATCTATAATCTTACTCTGTCCTCAGAACTTCAGAACGGATTCATTAGTCATCTTGGTATTGAGCACTGTTACCCGGACTCAGTTAAGGACCGTGAGTTTCTCTAGTGCCTGTTTATTAATTCCTAGAAGCAGTAGATCTCTCCATGAAAGTAAAAATAATGGAAAGGAGCAATGGGCCATGCCTTTACAATACACTTCAGTTTCCATTACCTCCAACTCTTGACCAAGATTTTATGTTTTTTACTTTGTATTCTTAGTTTACAACAAGAGCCTGGAAACTCGGTTATGATGGACAGCCTGGGTACCAGCTGGAGTTTCCAGCCTTGATTATACTGCCAGCTCAGTGTAGTGTCAGTGATAACCGACTAAACCCATGCTTTTCTGAGTTGCCAGTGGCATCATATGTAAATTAGGTAATATCCCCGTGTCTTTTCTTGATTTCTGTCCCATTTCCTCATGTAGTACACACATAGGTAGACACACATGTGGGGTCAGCGGGAAGCTATGGTGAGCCCCTTCTCTGCTTCCACCAGATGGGATGGAACTCAGGTCATCAGGTGTGCTGCAGGTGCCTTTATCCACCATATGCCATATGCCACAAGGTCACTGCTTCTCAAACTCAAGGGTGAAGACAGAAAGGGGGGAGGAGGGAAAGGGAAGAAGGGAGGGAGGGAGGAATGAAAGGAGAGAGAGAGAGAGAAAGGGGGGGAGAGAAGCTTGACACTAAACTAAGCCTGGGTGGGGTGTTTTGAAATCCCCTTTCCCACAGAGCCTCATTGATATAAACACCACTGACATAATCTCACACAGATAATCATTGGGCAGCATGATGTCTCTGGGAACAGCCTGTAATAAGTTAGGACAATGGTCTCACAGTCTCTGAACACAGTGGTCTTTGGGGGGGACTTTCTATCCATTGGCCATAACAGGAAAATGAGAAAATTTTCTACCAGTAGATTTTAATAAGAACAGGAATTTGGATAAATAGACAGAGGTGATATAGATATTAGTGGTATCTCTAAAGTAGTAGAGAAAAACTACTTCCCTATACACACCCGCATCTCTCTCTCTCTCTCTCTCTCTCTCTCTCTCTCTCTCTCTCTCTCTCTCACACACACACACACACACACACACACACACACACACACAGGTGTTTGATGACAAGGTGCAAGGCCATAGCTGGAAACAGTTAGATATTTTTATTTGGACTGATGCATTCAAGGTAACTGATTTGTTACATTTTATCAAACATATTAGTACAGTGGAACACAGAAATAAGGGCTTGATTAACTTCGAAAATTAGGAGTTTAGACTATTAAATTATGCAGAAGAAATATGAATGCCAAGATTTCTGTTCCTTTAATTTTCTCTTTCATGCAATTGAGAAGAATTTTATTTATTAAGAATGGCCGCAGAGTATAGAGTAAACAGTATTGCTATGACCCCCCCCCCCAGAGAACAGAGAAGATGCAGTCTTTATGTGCTTTACAGAGTAAGACAGACTGCACACCACCACCTGTCGCTTCAAACTCGGTATCTCTTCTTTGAAACTCTTTTCTAGAAGAGCATGCACGTTTTCTTCTTCTTCCAAAGGGAAGTTTTATGCCTCAGAAAAGCTATTGGAAATGATGACGGAATAGACAAAGCCAGACAGGCCTATGTCCTGGCTCACAGAGGCCAAGTGGCACAGATTGTCTGATGCTGCACACATTTAGGGGACCAATGGAAAAAAGAAGAGAAACATGCTTTGATTTTGTTTTTGTTCCACTTCTAGAAAGCTCAAGAGAGGCTTTACATATTGATCTCAAGGAGTCTCAACATCGCAAAGACCTCAGTTCCCAGTGACACACAGAATGCTAAATGTTTGCCAAAGCTCTTTCCAAATATGTATTCAAACATATTCTAAGACCAGACATCTTATACTGCTGTCACAGTGACATGGATATCAAAAAGTCAGCTACCATTTTCTTCTTTTATCTGTGACATAGCTAATGACTATAGTGCCAATGTCTTCTCATTCATAAATGAAAGTAATTTAAGTTTCCATGTGTGTCTCTGTGAGATAGAGACTACTTATGTACGCAAGAAAGCTTTGTGCACTCTTGGAACTCCACAAGTCCCGGAGACTGAAGGCTGGGTGCAGAGGGACAAGAGACTTGGTCAGTGCCCACATCAACCCCTCTTTCCCCACTCTCTAATTACATGATCCACTTCCTCACCAAACTCAGTGATTCCTATTTCCAAGATAACAGATAAGTCAAAATGGCTTATTTCCCTCCTTTGTTTTCTGAGCGCATTTGTCTTGGCTGGCATGTATTCCATGATTAAATTATGGGTATGATGAGAGAAACAACGTGTGGAAACACTGAATCCAATGGCCAAATGGAACAGGAAGAAAACTCAGGGGAAATTACAAAGTCAAAGTTGCCACTTGTGTCCAAAGATAGAGCTCCTCTTTATACAGTCTAAAATACTGCAGAAGTCATCTCACAAATTACCACCAAGTAAAGGAGGGTCAAATGTTTATACCATAAAACTTTAAAAAGTCGCCATTCATCGTTATTGAGCCTCAACCTTCTGTTTCTCTCATGTGAGGAAAGAAAAGCCTAGAAAGATACAAAGTATCCTTCAGGTAAACCTGGGGTACCTCCTGGAGGAGACAGCTGTTCTCTGAATTGTCTTGGATGTATTGTAATGCAAAGCACTCACATGCCACAGAAAATTATCCTGCTGTTCTAGATCACAGAAAAATCATATTTCTATCCCTTACATGTGCATGGTCATGAAGATGTCTTCTAAACATACAGCTCAATGATGGCATGTTAACTTCAGGCACCCATGTGCTATATATTACACAAAACCCTTTTAAATTTGATTCAAAGAAGCATGAAACTAAGTCATCAATGAAATAGCACCAAGTAGTCAAGGCTTCTGTTTTCTCTGTATCTCTGCTGAGGTTTTTATGGGCTCTTCACTGCCCAGTAAGCTGAACCTTACCAGAGATACAGATGGACCCCATGTTGAGATCTTGCAGCTTTAGGAGAGTGCACGACTGACATACATATAACAGAAACCATACTTTGCTTTTTTAAAAAAGTAGACATCTTCCTAGAATAATATGTAGTATGAGTGTGATCTTGTCTGGACAGCCAGCCACAGCTTGGAGGCAGCCCTCTCCATTAGTAAGCATAATCACAGAGGTCTTCAGTGTGCTGAGTTGCTAGCCTCTGATGGTCAACAAGCCAGGTTTCAGCTTTCAGTATTTGCTACTTACCTGAGAGTTTACGGGAAGATAGTGCTGTTATAATCAATTAAATTTCATGAGCCCTTTGAGACGTTTGTTATGGTTTTAAAGAATAGCAAGATGTGTAAACTAAGGCACCAAGCACCGTGGGCCCCCAAACTTAATAGTTTCTAGTATATAGTGCAAATAGTGCAAGTATCTCATCTTCAAGGCTCTGAATTGAACCAAGAAGTCAGAGACCATTGTCTCTAGACACTTGCTACAGAACAGTGCAGTGCAAAGGATAGTGGGACAGAAAGGTAATGATGAGGACAGTTTTAATCTTCAAGTTCTATGTTGCCTGGATCACCAAGTTTACTCCAGTGATCAATTTCTTCTCAGCTAAATAACTCTAAACCTGATGTAAGCCAGTGATGTCCAGATAGAGAATTAGAAAAGACTTAGTGATTTTCTTTTAAGTGGTTGTAAATGCCAGACATTTAAAAGTATATTCCATGAATGGGAAGGTAAAGGAATAGAAAATGCGAGCTTATCTTCTGCTGGGACAGCCACTGCTTTCCAGACCGATGTATGTGTTAACAGAGATGGCTTTAGAGGTGGCTGTTGTTGGAGTTATAGAACAACCTGCTTTTCTCATTTCCTTTCAACTTCTTGGCGTTGTTGTTTTCTGAGTTAGTTAATTTTAAGTAGATTATTTTTTCTTCCTTTTTATCATGTCTAATTGTTTATGTCTCTTTGGGTACCAGATATACCACAGTGTGGTCTGCATGAAAGACAATACTACCAGCAGGGGCTCTGAACTGTAAAGATGTCTTTGTGCTCTGGGTCTGGGCTTCCTGTTTGTTTGCCACCTTGAAATCGATGTCATATGGAACTAAAAGATCTTTTTCTTCCAGATCATGAAGTCTCTTTTCTCCTGGAAATAGAACTGCCACATCACATGTTTGGTCTTTTTTTTTCTTCCATGTAAGACATTATTTAAGTGAATCTTACATGGAAATGAGGCATTTGGATTATTTTATTCTACAACAATGTGCTTTGACATATTCCCAGTACTAAAACAGAGCACATGGACTTACTGATTGCTATATAACAAATGACCCTGAAGCTTAACGGCATGCATAATATGTCACATGTTACTTATCGTATAACATTTCTATGGGCCAAGAATCCAGATCCAATTGGTTGGAGCCTCAGCTTTTGATCCTGAAAGTTTCAGGTTTACTGAAAAATGATCTGTCTCTAAACTGCACTGTTGGAAATATTCAGTCTCTCACAGATGGTTACAGGAAGAGTTGAAGTTCTTCTCTGGCTGTTAGCCAATGATGGCCTTCACTTCCTTGAGGTGGGAACTGTACATCATGGCAGCCTACTCCATCAAAGGCATCTTTGTGAAAGCCTTCTGTTAACTTACAAAGGTCATCCTCCCACCTTTTGCCAGATTCTGTTGCTGAGAAGGGCAGCTGTTAGATAAGCCACAAGAGCATGGAGTGGGCATCAGGATGAGCAGTCTTGAAATATTACATATCATGATCACTTTAGCTTTAAAAATCTCTCATTTTATTTTACTGTGGATTGCTGTTTTGCCTGAATGCATAGAGATGTATTTGACTGCCTGTTGGACTTGTAACTCAGAAGAAAGCACCAGAAACCCTAAAACTGGGATCAGGGATGATTGTGAGGTACACTGTGATGCTGGGAACTCAACCCACATCTTCCTCTAGAGCAGCAATTACTCTACACTGCCAAAGTATTTCTTCAGTACCACAAATACTTTATTATTATTATGATTACTAATGTTATTACATTTCAACTTCAGTTTCTCCTCCCTCTTCTCTCAGTTCCTCTCTCATTTCTCATCTGACCCCACCACTGCCACTTCCTGTCTACTCCTCTTCCTCCATTTCTCTTCAGAAAAGGGAAGGTCTCCCATGGATATCAATGAAACATAGCATATCAAGTTTCAATAAGACTAGTTCCCTCTTTTCATATTCAGGCTGAATGACACAACACAGTAAGAGGAAGAGTCCCAAAAGCAAGCAACGGAGTTAGAGACAGCCCTGCTCCCACTCATTGGAGCCCCACAGGAAGAACAACCTAAACAACACTAACATATTTTGCAGAGGCCTGGTACAGTCCCTGAGGTTGTTGGTTCAGCCCTTGTGAGCACAGTCATTTTATTAAAGAAACATTCCAGTCTGAGTACTGACTTTAATCTAAACAGGTTTCTGTTTTGATGTTCATATTTCATCTAATATTCAAGAATTATTAGTTCTATTAGCCAGAGTGAATGATTTAAGCTACATCATTCTCATTATCTGTAAACATAAATCTCTAAAATAAAGATTAAAGGAATACCACCTTCTTACAATTGTTTGAAAAATTAATTGAAATAATTTTTGGAAATCATTTATCAAGCTAATCAGAGAATGAAATAAATGACTTATGAATTTTTTTTAATGTGGAAAGACTACTAAACTGTCTCTATATAGTTTTAATTTAACATTCTGGTTGAGATATTTTTACAATACATTGCAATTTTTTATTTTTCTTTTTTTTTGGGAGGGGGTGGTTTCTCCTGCTGTGTTTAGTACAAAACAAGGAAAATGTCACACCAACTTAGAAGCTGGTTTTGTTTGTTTGTTTGTTTGTTTGTTTGTTTTGTTTTAGCATTTGGCCTAAAAGTTTTTTTCTTTTTTTTTTTATTTCATTCCATATATTCTTTATTTACATTTCAAATGATTTCCCCTTTTCTGGTATCCCACTCCCCGAAAGTCACATAAGTCCGCTTCCCTCCCCCTATTCTCCCACCCACCCCTTCCCACTTCCCTGTTCTGGATTTGCCTAATACTGCTACACTGAGTCTTTCCAGAACCAGGGGCCACTCCTCTGTTCTTCTTGTACCTCATTTGATGTGTGGATTATGTTTTGGGTTTTCCAGTTTTCCAGGCTAATATCCACTTATTAGTGAGTGCATACCATGGATTGATCTTTTGAGACTGGGTTACCTCACTTAGTATGATGTTCTCCAGCTCCATCCATTTGCCTGAGAATTCCATGAATTCATTGTTTCTAATGGCTCAATAGTACTCCATTGTGTAGATATACCACATTTTTTGCATCCATTCTTCTGGTGAGGGATACCTGGGTTCTTTCTAGCTTCTGGCTATTATAAATAGGGTTGCTATGAACATAGTGGAGCATATATCCTTATTACGTGCTGGGGGAATTCTCTGGATATATGCCCAGGAGTGGTATAGCAGGATCATTCAGAAGTGACATGCCCAGTTTTCTGAGGAACCGCCAGAATGATTTCCAGAGTGATTGTACCAATTTGCAACCCCACCAGCAGTGGAGGAGTGTTCCTCTTTCTCCACATCCTCTCCAACACCTGCTGTCTCCTGAGTTTTTAATCTTAGCCATTCTGACTGGTGTAAGGTGAAATCTCAGGGTTGTTTTGATTTGCATTTTCCTGATGACTAATAAAGTTGAGCATTTTTTAAGATGTTTCTCCACCATCCGAAGTTCTTCAGGTGAGAATTCTTTGTTTAACTCTGTACCCCATTTTTTAATAGGGTTATTTGGTTTTCTGGTGTCTAACTTCTTGAGTTCTTTGTATATATTTGGATATTAGCCCTCTATCTGATGTAGGGTTGGTGAAGATCTTTTCCCAATTTGTTGGTTGCCGATTTGTCCTTTTGATGGTGTCCTTTGCTTTACAGAAACTTTGTAATTTTATGAGGTCCCATTTGTCAATTCTTGATCTTAGAGCATAAGCTATAGGTGTTCTGTTCAGGAACTTTCCCCCTGTACCAATGTCCTCAAGGGTCTTCCCGAGTTTCTTTTCTATTAGCTTCAGAGTGTCTGGCTTTATGTGGAGGTCCTTGATTCATTTGGAGTTGAGTTTAGTATAAGGAAACAAGGATGGATCAATTCGCATTCTTCTGCACGCTGACCTCCAATTGAACCAGCACCATTTGTTGAAAAGGCTATCTTTTTTCCATTGGATATTTTCTGCCCCTTTGTCAAGGATCAAGTGGCCATAGTGTGTGGGTTCATTTCTGGATCTTCAATCCTGTTCCATTGATCTGCCTGCCTGTCACTGTACCAATACCATGCAGTTTTTTTTTTTAAACACTATTGCTCTGTAGTATTGCTTGAGGTCAGGGATACTGATTCCCCCAAAATTTCTTTTGTTGTTGAGAATAGTTTTAGCTATCCTGGGTTTTTTGTTATTCCAGATGAATTTGAGAATTGTTCTTTCTAACTTCTTTCTAATGAAGAATTGAGTTGGAATTTTGATGGGTATTGCGTTGAATTTGTATATTGCTTTTGCCAAAATGGCCAATTTAACTATATTAATCCTGCCAATCCATGAGCATTGGAGGTTTTTCCATTTTTTGAAGTCTTCTTCCATTTCCTTCTTCAGAGTCTTGAAGTTCTTGTCATACAGATCTTTCACATGTTTGGTAAGAGTCACCCCAAGGTACTTTATACTGTTTGTGGCTATTGTGAAGGGTGTCAGTTCCCTAATTTCTTTCTCAGCCTGCTTATCCTTTGAGTATAGAAAGGCTACTGATTTGCTTGAGTTGATTTTATAACCAGCCACTTTGCTGAAGTTGTTTATCAGCTGTAGAAGTTCTCTAGTGGAGTTTTTTGGGTCACTTAGGTAGACTATCATATCATCTGCAAATAATGATAGTTTGACTTATTCCTTTCCAATTTGTATCCCTTTGACCTCTTTTTGTTGTCTAATTGCCTGAGCTAGTACCTCAAGTACAATATTGAAAAAATAAGGGGAAAGGGGGCAGCCCTGTCTAGTCCCTGATTTTAGTGGGATTGCTTTAAGTTTCTCTCCATTTAGTTTGATGCTGGCTACCAGTTTGAATTTGTATATTGCTTTTACTATGTTTAGGTATGGGCCTTGAATTCCTGTTCTTTCCAAGACTTTAAGCATGAAAGGATGCTGAATTCTGTCAAATGCTTTTTCAGCATCCAGTGAAATGACCATGTGTTTTTTTTCTTTGAGTTTGTTTATGTAGTGGATTGCATTGATGGAATTCTGTATATTGAACCAACCCTGCATCCCTGGAATAAAGCCTACTTGATCATGGTGGATGATCATTTTTATGTGTTCTTGAATTCGGTTGGCAAGAATTTTATTGAGTATTTTTGCATCGATGTTCATAAGGGAAATTGGTCTGAAGTTCTCTTTCTTTGTTGGATCTTTGTGTGGTTTTGGTATCAGCGTAATTGTGGCTTCATAGAAGGAATTGGGTGGTGTTCCTTCTGTTTCTATTTTGTGGAATAGTTTGAAGAGTATTGGTGTTAGGTCTTCTTTGAAGGTCTGATTGAATTCTGCACTGAAGCCATCTGGTCCTGTGCTTTTTTTGGTTGGAAGGCTTTCTATGACCCCTTCTATTTCTTTAGGGGTTATGGGACTGTTTAGATGATCTATTTGGTCCTGATTTAATTTTGGTATTTGGTATCTGTTTAGGAAATTGTCCATTTCCTCCAGATTCTCCAGTATATAGGCTTTTGTAGTAGGATCTGATGATTTTTTTAATTTCCTCAGTTTCTGTTGTTATATCTCCCTTTTCATTTCTAATTTTGTTAATTTGAATACTTTCTCTCTGCCCTTTGGTCAGTCTGGCTAAGGGTCTATCTATCTTGTTGATTTTCTCAAAAAACCAGCTCCTGGATTTGTTGATTCTTTGTATGGTTCTCTTTGTTTCCACTTGACTGATTTCATCCCTGAGTTTGATGATTTCCTGTCTTCTACTCCTCCTGGGTGAACTGACTTCTTTTTGTTTCAGGGCTTTCAGGTGTGTCTTTAAGCTGCTAGTGTATGCACTCTCCATTTTCTTTTTGGAGGCACGCAGGGCTATGAGTTTTTCTTTTAGCACTGGTTTCATTGTGCCCCAAAGATTTGGGTA
Source organism: Apodemus sylvaticus (assembly GCF_947179515.1). NCBI lineage: Eukaryota > Metazoa > Chordata > Mammalia > Rodentia > Muridae > Apodemus > Apodemus sylvaticus. Next base: position 16,497,056 of record NC_067487.1, read on the forward strand.
TGTTGTGCCTTCATTTTCATTAAATTCTAAAAAGTCTCTGACTTCTTTCTTTATTTCTTCTTTGGCCAAGGTGTCATTGAGTAAATTATTGTTCAGCCTCCATGTGTATGTGGGCTCTCTGTTGTTTTTGCTGCCAATGAAGACCACTCTCACTCCATAGTGATCTGATAGGAGGCATGGGAGTAGTTTGATCTTCTTATATTTGTTGAGGTCTGTCTTGTGACCAATTATTGGGCCAATTGGACTTGACAGATATTTATAGAACATTTCACCCTAAATTTTTTATTTTTCTGAACAGCTTATTCTGGATAGAATTGAGTCCATAATCAATGGCCTTCACATGAAATCTAATTGTCACATTGTCCTGACATATAGTTGCGCTCTAAGGTACTTGGACCTTGTTCCAAACTATGTTTCCTCAATGTTTGTCTCACATTGTTTTTGAGAGCTGGTGTCTGTTGTTATTGTTGTTGTTTACTCTCCTCCTAATACTGGCACCTTGTCACTTATCTTTGACTATATGTGTCAACTTCCCATAGTTTAAATATTCTATTCTAAACATTTGACCTTGCTACTGTATAAATTAGCATTCATTGTGCTTAGGAAAATATATTGTCCAAATCTATTTTACTTGCCTCTCCCTGACAGTACTTATTTATCTAAGTTTTTTTTTATTTCAAATCTATAATAGCCTTATACTTTATAGTTTAGATATATACAACATAGGATATTAAGTGTTTCATTAGCAGTAAATTCAATCATACAAATATGTTGAACAGCTGTTAAATAATTTATCTATTATATAACAATTGATGTAAATACATATCTTAGAAATAATTGAAATATGAGAACATACAGGCTGCAAATGTGAAAAAAATCTTTTGAAAAGTAAAATATTCTTTCTGAAAAAAAATTATCTGTAAAAACTGATGAGCACTAGATCGTTAAATGTTATGGAATTGTTTCTGTTATAAAGTATGTTTAATAATGGAAGGAAATCATACTAATCATTTCATATCAGCACAAGGATTCCTTGGGCATTTTTTCCCTTGTATGAAAGCATTTTTCCATCTTGGGGTCATACTTTTTTATAACAAGAAAAATATTGGAACTTTCTGGAGTTGAAAATAAAGCATGAGACACACAGTTTCTCACTAATAACTGTCATCAACTAGATAGGTCAGGGTTTTCCAGAGAGAGGAAAGACCAAAAGGGATATGTATGTACATGCATGTGTGTGTGGAAGCACAAATGGATGTATGGATGTGTTGATGAATGGATGGATGGATGGATGTGTGGATGGATGGATGAATCGATAAATGGATAGATGTATACATGGATGTATGGATGAATGTGTAGATAGTTGGATTGATGCATCCATGCATGGATGGATAGGTAGATGGATGGATGGATGGATGATGGATGAATGGATGGAAGGATAGATGCATGGATGGAAGAAAGGATGGGCAGATGGATGGATAGGTGTGTGCATGGATGGATGCATGCATGGATGGATGGGTGTATGTGTGTATGTGTGTATGTATAGATGAATGGATAGATGGATGGATGAATCCATGGATGGATCCATGGATGGATGGATTAATGTATGTATGTATGTTTGTATGTATGTAAATAGATGGATAGATGGATGGATGTGGATGGATAATGGATGCATGAATACATGGATGGAATAAGTTTGAGTATTGTCTCGCATGAAATCTAAATCCCATGACACACTATATGAAAGTTAGAGATACAAGAATTCCAGTAAGGAAGTATTCTCGATGCTAAAGGCCTCAGAATATGGACTGGTGGACCAGTATATGTCCTAGTATATAAAGACATTAGAAACTGGAATTCCAAATAAAATGCAATTAGTGATGAGTGGTCTATTCCTAGATGCATAGGTACAGAATTGACTCTTTCCTTTCCCTTTTGTCCTACCTGTACTCTCAGTGGTTTTAAAGGTGATCAGCTACATTTTCTGATGGCAGAGCATCCATATTCAGGCAACAGATCTAAATGCTTATCTTTTCCAGAATCACCATCAACAGACATGCACTTGATTTACCTGCTCTCTGGGCATCACTGTGACCCCAAAGTTAACTATCACATTAACCAAAGAGTAAGTAATAGGTATTGTGTGACATTGTATCTCACGCTACACAGGGTAGAAGCATGACATCAGGGTACAGGGAGGGAAAGAACTCTCACCATGATGTCAGGACACTATCATCATTGCATGTGTCAGTCAGAGGTAGTATAAATGCATGTACAGACATGTATGTTCAGAGATCCTCATGCATGAGGGTGAGAGACCCCTTTTGGTGCAGAGAAAAGCATGGTGCAAATAATGGAGGCATTCATATAGAAAACATTAGAAAAGAAAAGGAAATTAGTGAAAGCACATAGATCTATAGTAGCCACAATGACCAAAGTGTGTCATAGTGGTGAGGAGGGATAAGGGAAACACCCCAGGCTCACAAAAGACATGGGTGTGAGCATAAGTAAAAGCTCACACTTGTCAAACAGGTTCACATCAGCTCATCACTTATTGATGTGTGCTGTCATTTGATTACCTTCTTCAAAATTCATGTAGACATTAAATTGCCATTGAGACACTCTTAAAGAGGGAGGGAAATCCTTAAGAGTCACTTAAAGCACAACCCTTGGAAATAGATTGATGCTGTTATTGATGGAATGGGTTTGTCATCTCAGGAACTAAATTCTCATATTAGTGTGAGTTCATCTCAGTAACAGTGTAGCAAGTCCTCACTGGATATACCCCTCCCTCCTAGACTTCTCAGGTTCTAGAATTAACAGTGAGACAAACAAACTGCTATTCATTATCTGTTGCCCAGTTCAAGTCATTCTGTGAGTGAAGCACAGAATGAGCAAAGGAACAAGTGGTGTATCGTGTCTGTTTCTAGGGTTCCTTATCTGTGGTGGGGATGACTACAGCGTTTGCCCAATGGGACCTTTTGAGAGTAGTGATGGGTACGGTGGAAGTTTTCCATTTGCGTTGCATTCTGTGTTGTTCTGGAGAATACATTTGCATGCACTAGTTGCATAATGGTGGAATTTAATAGACTTGTTTCTATAAAACAGACTCAGTAGTGAGAAAAATGGAATTCCATTTCATAGCAGGGTAATATTTCCTGAAATAAAGATCAAGATTTCTGTTAATTATGACATTTACCTATAGAAACAGTTCTTTTAAATATATTTTAGTGATACTTTGCGAATTTCATGTAACATATTCTGATCATATTCACTCTAAATACCTTCCCTCTTTCCAGACCCAGTCCTCCCTACACAGCTCCACTTTATTCTCCGTCTCTCTGCCTTTGTCTCTCTGTCTCTGTCTCTCTGTCTGTCTCTGTCTCTCTCTGTCTCTCTGCCTCTGTCTCTCTGTCTCTGTCTCTCTGTCTGTCTCTGTCTCTCTCTGTCTCTCTGTCTCTGTCTCTCTGTCTCTCTCTCTCTCTCTGTCTGTCTCTCTGTTACTCCCTCCCTCTCTCCCTTTCTCATTTACCCCCTTTCCCTCTTTCCCTCTCTCCCTCTTTTCCAGAAGACAAGATCCCACAGTACCACCATGATCCTCTGGCGCTTATATTATTTCTTGTTCCACTTCCACAGTGTTACCTGAGCTTGAAGTACAGGGTTGTGTTAAAGATGTAACAAACGGGGATGGGAACTCCATGGTCAGCATTATCTACATTTTGGCCAGTGTGGCTTTCTGTGGTGGTCTCTGTCTGTTGCAAAAAGGAGATTTTTGGATAAGGGCCACAGCTCCACTTACTTGGATAACCATTTAGAATCTGTTGGAGATTATACTGGTTTGAGGAAGTGGCAGAAGTTGGTGGTGCTCTAGAGAACCAAGGCGAGGCTTCTGTGGCCTGTGTACTTACCTAGAATTACAATGTTTGGCGTGAACTCTCTCCTGCTGAGTGGGCCTTAATACCGGTTAGGCTGTTGGTTATCCCAGGATATAAGTGTCGTTCCTGAACCTGAAGAATGACTGAAAGTGGGCCAAATTTGACTATAATCCCATATCTCTAGAGCAGTGACCCTTTTAATTTTTTCTCTTGTGGATTTTGTCCCTCAGTACATTAGTGAACACTAAAGATGCTCCCAGATGTAATACCCTCCTGTAATCGTAAGCAGAGCCTGTTCAGTACCACGGAGAGAAGTTGCCAAGCACACACTATTCTCTGATGAAATAGGGGAGACCCATGAAGAGATCCCTTTCCTTCTGCTCAGTTGTCTCGTCCAGCCTTGAGGCCAGGGTTTATGGAGAGTCTTATTTCATCTTCTTATGCCATGTTTAGTTCTTGTTTTTCTGCCAGACATTTTCTTTATTGAATACAGCTAGACAAAGAACAAACTTATTGACTCTGTAAAACTTAGAATGATTACAACAATTACATTATTTCGAAGGCTTCCTGAAAACAGTGGGATGCTGCCATATGAGGAGGCCTGTACTTTTCTAGAGTGAAAACAGGAGGATCTAGTGAATATGCAGGAGAGGGGAGGTGATGGGGCACTGAGAAGAGGGAAGGGCATTGTGGTAGGGGTGTACTGTAGGAGAGAAAAAGAAAGAAGTAGGGAAAATGGTCTTATAATTACTATAGTAACAAATTCTTCAAGGCATGCATCAAAACTCATCCCTCTGAGATTGTGTGATATGACTCCAGCTTCTCTGAATATTTCTAGTATGTAAAATCGATGCTTTCCAAGTTCACAACTAAACTTAAAATTGACATGCAGGATATCTCAACAAAGAGGAGGTCTCTACATATGGAAAGGGAGAGGTTTTTATTTGCTGCTTGGCTCTGATGGTTTGTGTGAAGGGGAAGTGTAAACAGACAAGTGTGCTCTCCGAGAATCAGCAGGACAACAGCTTGCCTCCACAATTCAATCCAAACACCTGTCTATGGCCTTCAGAAACCTTCAGCCCCTGGATGTTTTCTAGTCACCTGCAGGTACCACAAACTGACACTGATATGTTTTGTACATGCAGTGTGGTGCAGTAGGAAGGGGTCCTTTAGGGGACTGATGCTGAGGCATCCCACCATGAGGTGCCAGCCATATGAGGGCTGGTCTAATACAAAATGAAGTTTATTTGAGGCATGATAAGGGCGTTGAGAAGGGAGAATAGGCATAGAAAGAGAAGGGAGAGGGCTGAGAATACATGGAGAGAGAAGAAGGGAGTGGGAAGGAGAGAGGGAGAGAGAGGCCAGTCTTTTTCTAGCAAGTCAGGCTCCTACCTGGCTATTGCTATGTAACTGTTGGGCAGAGCCTAGAAGAAATGCTAACATGCTAACAGGCACTTAAGGTGAAACCCATCACTTCCCACACCCAGTAAATGTAAAGTCGACCTACTGTTAGGGCTGCCTTTTCCAGGCCCAGACTCTTTCCCATCATGGTGCTTACATAATGAGTCTTGGTTAGGGACAAGTCAATGCTCTTTGCCTTGCCTTTCTGGACCCATGTTTTGGAACCTGCTCCAACCACTCCGCGTAATCTCCAACCAGAATTTTATTTTCTACAGTTATTATTAACCATCATTATCAACAGTCAAAATGATTAAATGAAGACCTATCATTAATACATTTTGATGACAGTTTTTCTTTGCAAATTCATTTCAGTTATTAGCACCTATAAATTTTACAGATTAGTGGGATTAACTGTATAGTAATTCTTCACAGTATATATCATACAATATTTATGTACAACTATTCTTTCTATTCCCCGTCTTCTCTCCAGGTATATCATGCACTGTTCTGAGTAACGCTCTCCATCTCACCCTAGATGTCAATCACTCCTTTACCCAGGATACCAACTTTGGTATATATACTTTGGATTGTATACACTGTCCAAATTAGTAGCTGTCTTGGTTACCAGATAAGCTACAGCAAAATCAAAACATTTATGTCCAATTAAGTCCAATTTTATTTAATCAAAGCACAAGAGGATACCAGGTGTAGGCTATCAAAGAATGTATCAAAGGATACAAGTTTTATGTTGCAAACTGCATGGGGAAGGAATGGAGGGAAAGGAATGATGGAATAGAAGCCGATATTAAGCAAGGTATCTTGCATGCACTAGAGGTCCCAGAAGATACTGTTCTACCAACCACAAATGCATTCCACTTCTGTTTTTTATTTTCTGTAGCCCAATGATATATCTCATGTCTTCCCCTACTCATGATGTCTCCTTTGAAGAAATCCTTCCCTATTCCCAGGCTGGAATACCTGATGTCTCCCAGTTCTCTGTAACACTCTCTCCTCTCAGCGCAGAGGCAGAATCTGGCCTTATGTCTTTGCTTTCCAAACAGTATTTTAGGTGTGAATTGCACCTGCTCTGTTGAATTTCAAAAGTCTCTACACAAGTCTGTGTCTCCTCTGCACACTGAGGCACATGCTTATTCTTGTCCTCCTGCACAGTGTTACTAAGGAGGTATTCAATTAATGGTTGTTAATTTAGTTAGTACCACAAAACTGACCCACTGACACTGTCTGTTCTGGTTTCACGGCTAAGGATTAAAGTGGTGACTGTGTGTAAAGCCAGGGACCTAAGAACTGTGGATCTCTTTTTGAGCTCTTGCTTCCCTGACATGAACACCTCTCTGAGTACTTTGAAATATATTTGCCTCTATTTTAACCACGGATATTTCTATCGCTGCTGTATATTTTCTTAGAATATATTCATTCCTGAATGTAAAGAGGAATTACTTTGCAATATGCCTACTTTGTTTCAGGCTTGACATTGGTTTTACCTAGCCTCATCAAACCAGAGAAATAGCCGAGACTAGGGCTAATCTAATTTTCTAACTCATAGGCACTAATGAAGAAATCAATCTGCTGTCTGCATGCCACGTTTTATCCCAATGGACAGAACTCTCGGAGATGGCACTTATCTGTCCCATAAGCTAATTAGACATTTTCCTTTCACTCTGATATAAGATATTTCTGTTTTGACATCAATGAGAAGAGGCCCTTGGTCCTGTGAAGGCTTGATGCCCCAGTGTAGGTGAATGCCAGGTCAGGAAAGTGGGAGGGAGTTGTTAATCAAGAGGGGGGGGGATGAGTTAGGGGTTTTTTGGAGGGGTATCGAGGAAGGGGGATAACATTTGAAATGTAAATAAAGCAAACATCTAATAAAAATAATATATATATATATATATATATATATATATATTTCTGTTTTTAAAACCTAAGGTATTGAGGGTATGCTGAGATATACCTATCTTTCCAACACTTGAGGGGCAGATGGCAAAGGACTGCTGTGAGTTAGAAACCAGCCTGCAGCTTCCATGATGGATTCCAGGACAACCAGGGTTACAGAATGAGATTATGATCCAAAGGGTAGATAAATAAAATTATGTTTAAAATAAAAACCGAGAATTCTTGTTCAAAAGGGGGCATGACTTAAATGACTGTATGAAAATTCTTTCATTCCATGGTACATTCAAAAGGAACAATTAAAAGTGGGCTTGGACTAAGATTTCATCTTACACCAGTTAGAATGGCTAAGATTAAAAATTCAGGAGACAGCAGGTGTTGGAGAGGGTGTGGAGAAAGAGGAACACTCCTCCACTGCTGGTGGGGTTGCAAATTGGTACAACCACTCTGGAAATCAGTCTGGCGGTTCCTCAGAAAACTGGGCACCTCACTTCCAGAAGATCCTGCTATACCACTCCTGGGCATATACCCAGAAGACTCCCCACCATGTAATAAGGATACATGCTCTACTATGTTCATAGCAGCCCTATTTATAATTGCCAGATGCTGGAAAGAACCCAGGTATCCCTCAACAGAAGAGTGGATGCAAAAAATGTGGTATATCTACACAATGGAGTACTATTCGGCCATTAGAAACAATGAATTCATGAAATTCTTAGGCAAATGGATGGAGCTAGAGAACATCATACTAAGTGAGGTACCCCAGACTCAAAAGGTGAATCATGGTATGCACTCACTAATAAGTGGATATTAACCTAGAAACCTGGAATACCCAAAACATAATCCACACATCAAATGAGGTACAAGAAGAAAGGAGGAGTGGCCCCTGGTTCTGGAAAGACTCAGTGAAACAGTATTCGGCCAAACCAGAACGGGGAAGTGGGAAGGGGTGGGTGGGAGGACAGGGGAAGAGAAGGGGGCTTACGGGACTTTCGGGGAGTGGGGGGGGGGCTAGAAAAGGGGAAATCATTTGAAATGTAAATAAATTATATCGAATAAAAAAAAAAGTGGGCTTGGAGTTGCAGGTTTGGGTTTGATCATCTGCCAGGAAGGTGTTAGAGAGATTCCTGTATTAGGAAGCCCTCATCTTGGTGGGTCAGCCTCCCAAGTTCAAGAACTCAAATGGGCATCCAGTGTCTCTTTCTGCACATAATGGCTTCACATGAACAGCTCTGTTCTAGGAATATTGTACAACTAGCAAGTACATATGGGAATACAATATGAAACTTTAGAGGCGCTTCATTACAGTAAAAATAAATACATACAATTTCCTAGTGAAGTTGTATTTCCATTCCATAGCTGCTCATCCTGCTAGTTAATTTGCTGCTGTTTTCAACACAATTCTATTAGTTATATGTATAATAGCGAGTGTCCAGTGACATGTATCTGCTAATACAGATGTCCCCATAAGTGAGTGCTTGTGTACAATATACTCCAAGAATATGAGCCATGACTACGCGATTATTCAACAATTAATTTTATTCTAAAAGAATAATGGGTGTTCACACTCAAAAACATTTTATCACATTTGTCTGAAGTACATACAATCTTTTGTCATAGTTTTACCTCTCGAATTTCAGAAACTATTCAGAAGATATCTTTGTGGTATAAATATTATTAGCTACATAGGTTAACATGAAAAAAATTTTGGGAGATCTATTTTGGGAGATCTATAGAGAAAGGAATATGTTTTTAAGTTATGTTCTTTTTACATGTATTTCAGATACCATGCATGTAAAAGTCAGGAACACACCGTAGTCTACAGAGTAACATTGTACAGTTTGCTAACTCTTAAGTACTTAAGGAGAGGTTTAATAAAGAGCCAACAACACAAGACAAAGAAAACAGCCAACATCAGAATTTTGAATGATGGGAAAGTGTGCTTTTCTGAGCTCAGTCTGCAGACCGTGGCAGTTACATCTGTGGTGTGGCTCAGCACTGTGTCAAATTCTCCATTGGTAGGAGGCCAGGCATGATCCACCTAGGCCTGCATCCAGTGCAATGTAGCTATGGTTGGTGGTGGTTGGGTATAAGATGGATTTTGGTTGCACTGAGCAATAGATATGCAAATATATTTAAGAGAATGTACATGGCTTGATTCATTTGACTTCAATCTCTGGGCATTCATGTTTCAATTAGCCAAAGAATAGCAACCATTGAAAGAGTAGGTATGAAGCATCACACAGGGAAACACACTCTCAGATAGTGACCTATGTTATCCAAATGCTTTTTCAACCAGTTTGCCAAAATCATAGGTCGTTCTCCTTCCCTGGAAAGGCAAGCAGCAGAATATAGAGGCAAGGAGAGTGGTCAGAGAGCACTTGTTGCATGCTCTTCTAACTTGGCAGACGACCTTTGGCACTCAACTCTCTGCACTGCCAGCTGCTTTCTCATGGGGAAGACCCAAAACCCCAATTAGGATTGTGGAGCACTGTACATTGGGATTCTCTGAATACATGATATTGACTCTGTTTAGCTAATTATCAGAGTGTATGTATATATCCTTTAAAACTGACCTAATACTGTAGATAAATTAATATCCTGTAGGGAGAAAATTGTCCATGGGAAAAATTAATTATTGTACTGAAATATAGAAGTACTTTATGAATTCATATTCCACTCGTCCCTTTCTATTCTGACATTAAATCAGTTCTCGTAAATGGCCATTAAGCAAACTAGCAATCTAATCCCTCAGACATCATAACAATGTGATTTTAAAATTCAACATGGAACACACAAAAGACTTTGATACAAATGCCTAATGTATCTATAACAAGACAGTAAAAATGCCTAACTTCAAAATATGTCACAATCCAGTCCATTAGTCTTGTGGGGAAAAAAACACACAGTTTTGGAAACCAGTGACCACTGAAGACAGAGAGTAGTGGCAAAGAAAAAGAAGCCCAGAATGAAGTGATGTCTGCCTCTTTATTGATTATGTAAATGTAGTCTATTATCTCTGGTACCATTTCTAGTGGGTAGAAGAGTACAAAATCCCAACACATACAATGAATAAAGCTTGAAGGAAGTGGAAATACTCAGAATCCTCATCTTACTACACACCGAGACATGTCAAATTATTTCCCCAAACATGTACTTCTCTTAAAGCTTTTTTAGATAATTTCTTGTTTTGTGGCAAAATAATTTATACTTAGGATGGGTAGGACTAATAAACATGAGGAAATAGATACAGGGAAGTCCAGAAGTGGTTCTTGGCCAATAACATGCAATTAGAGAGTCCACGATTACATTTTCATAAATATTTAAAGATTAATTAATTATGCTAAGTCAATGTTATGTCCCTGTTTGTGACACTTTTGCTAACATCCTGCAATATTACAACATTTTGGATAGAAGGGTGGGGGGCCTATGGGACAGAGCATCAGTACCCTGAGATTTCTAATGCTGTTTGGGAAACGGGTATACATCAAGATGTTTTAAATGAAAGAAGCTCTATATGTGAATGAGAAAATTTGATTCCATACCCGATCTGTCTGTTTCTGAGATAGGGCTGAACAATGAGCTGCTACTGAAAAGATGGATGAATAACAGGCACAAGGCTGTTCAAAGCACCTGCTTGTTCCTCCCAATCAGAGCCTCCCTAGTTCTAAGACAATAGCGATCTTAAACTAAAGAGGCTAAAATGATAATCCAGTGCCCGTAAAAGTGAATTAGTTGAATTCAGCATTTCAAATAATTGATAAGGAATACCCAGAAATTGCTAAAGATTGGAGCTCAAGAGTTGCCTAGTAGTAAAGAATGCCAACTGCTCATCCAGAGACCCAGTGTTCTCACGCTTGCAGCCATATTACAGGGCTCGGAACTACCTCTAACTCTATTTTTAAGGATTTTTTGGTTATTTTCTGACTTCCATGGCACTGCACTGGGTTGCTTGGTGGGTGGTATATACCGCATCCACAGATGAACACACACACACACACACACACACACACTCACTCACACACACACACACACACACACACACACACACATACACACAATTACCGGTTAAGAGGCCTTGTTGCCTTTCAAAGAATCCAGGTTCAATTTCCCAGCACTCACATGACAGTTCAAATTTGTCTTTTGCGTCAGTCCCAACAGATACAAAACCCTCTGCTCATCATGACAGGCATTGGGCACCCTGTGGGATACTCATAAACATAGGCAAAACATTCATACACATAAAATAATAAAATAAATGTAAAACAGTAACCCACTCTCAAAAGATCAATCATGGTATGCACTCACGAATACGTGGATATTAGCTTGGAAAACTGAAATACCCAAAACATAATCCACACATCAAATGATGTTCAAGAAGAACGGAGGAGTGGCCCATGGTTCTGGAAAGACTCAATGTAGCAGTATAGGCCAAAACCAGAACAGGGAAGTGGAAAGGGGTGGATGGGAGAAAAGGGGGGAGGGAAGAGGGCTTATGGGACTTTCAGGGAGTAGGGGGCCAGAAAAGGGGAAAGCATTTGAAATGTAAATAAAAAATATATCGAATAAAAAAATTGCTCAACACCAAAAAAAAAAATGAAAAATATTTCTTTGAAAACTCCTGGACTAACACTAGCACACATTTTTAATTTTTTTTTTTTTTTTTTTTTGGTGCTAGCTTCTACTTCCTGTCATGTTTCACAGAACTGTTCGATCTCAATGAGACTACCAGAGTTGTTTTGCCTACAGGTTAGCAAGAGGGAGTGCTGCGCTTTCTTCCAGGAGAGAACAGTGGTATACTTTACTTACCAGTGAGACTGAGTCTGGTAGCTCTGGAGGCTTCTGAATCACTGTGTGGTTTCATAAAATATCCTGTTCCCATGATGAGGAAATAGACTCCTGTCTGTTTGGGAGACAAAGAGTTAAAGAAAAGGTTTTTGTGCACTCATCTCCCAGAAACATGATGAGAAAATCAATGTTTTGGGTCAGATACCTTTACATTATTGCTGCTGGCTCGGCCACAGACACGCCGTCAGCTTGGGCCAGTTACATAGGTCTGTAAGGCTATTAAAGTGTGGGGTAGAATAATACCTCCTGCTTGTTGTGATTGTGGGAATTAAACTGAAGTGTGTTGGCACAGATCACAGTACAAACCTGGCCAAGCTATATATGTCAGTGGAGGAAAGAGCTGGGTCACTGTAGTAGTCTTCCATCCTTCTCCTACAATGGAGCCCTTGTTATTCTCCTCACCCTTCTGATGTTGCTTTATGTCTCTGCTTCCATAGTCTCTAAAGTCTGAGTGAGTTCTCCAAAGGCATTATCCAGATCTGTGAGCATGCATGGGTATTCTTCTCCATATGTAAAATTCCAGCATTTAAATATAAAGAAAGCAACAGGTCCACAAATAACAACCCTATATTTGCTTTATATCCACTCCCTTCTCCAAATCTGATTGAGTTCACCTTCCTGTTAAATATTATATTTAATATTTCTTCCCTAAACATAAAGATATTTTAAGTCTGCAAATGTCTAGTGAACTGTATTGAATTTTGCCGATGTCTGTATTCATTGCTGTTCATTTTTTTAATGTGTCAAAGTGAGAGAAGATAAAATTATTAAATATGGCATATATGTGTTGTGTATGTATATGTGTGCATGTTTATAAGTATGTGATACTTTATGATTTATTCTACCTGGACAAAAGAGATGAATGAAGAATGATATATTCTCTGGATGTTTTAATCAGTTTATCAAAACAGAAGAAAGCAGATCATGCAAAGCCCTGCTTTTCAAATATCTGCTGGGATCTTATTGTCCCTGACTCATTTTCCTTAAGTGAACATGCTGACTCCGTGGACATATGTTTTATCAGATTTTTGGTGCTGTAGTAAATAGCTACAGCCAAATAACTGAAAATTTTCAGGTAACTCTTAATAACTGTAAATCAGAAGTCTAATCTGTTTGTTTGCTATTTAGCTATCATTTATCTTTAATTATGTGTATGTATATATATATATATATGGGTGGGCATACACACCAGGGACAGGTACCCAAGGAGGACAGAAAGGGATTGAAAGGCTGTGGAACTGGAGTTGCAGGTGTCTGCTGAATACGGATGCTGGGAGCTGAATCCAGATATTCTGCAGCAACAGCAAGCTCTTTTAACAGATGGGCCATCTCTGCAGTGCCACTTAACTTAATTTAATCTATACATTTGATTGAAAATAACACAGTAAGAGACTTGAAGGATAGAACATAAATATCATTGAAGGGATCATTATTTATCCTAATATATATGCTCTGAATATATGTCATGTGTATCTGGTGTGTGTGTGTGTGTGTGTGTGTGTGTGTGTGTGTGTTATGTGTGTGTATTTGTATATGTATAGGTACATGGTTCATACTTCATTTTCCTTATTCCCCCATGAATTACTGTTTCCCAGTTATCTGGCTCTGGAATGGCTCTGGGATTCCCATCATTGTGAATTTACCTTCTAAGCTTGGCATGTGCTTCTGGTAGTGTTGAATCTAGATTTCTGATTTGAAAATTAGTCAGTTCGCTTTTTTTTTTTTTTTTTTTTTGCCAAGGATTGGACAACTGAATAATTCATGCTCACCTGATTACAGGGAGCATGTAGGAAAAACTTAGAAATAAAGAACAATAGGAACTTAACAAGAAACATCGTTGAAAGTAATAAAGGCATTTTAGTTTAGTTTTTGGTTCTTACTGTTTAACTTGGAGGTGGAGGCAGGTGAGGTTCTGGTTGTTGTCCATGGTCCTGAATCATTACAGGAGCTTGGATTCTGTGACTATTTCACCCCTGGGAATACAGGCACTCCTCTCCAATTTTTCTAAGGCTTCCAAATATTGTGATGCTCATGACAAAGGATCAATTTTAGCTGATAATGGAGTTGACAAGAGTGTTTAACAGACATTTTCAGTCAGGCCTACCATTTACAGATTGCAAGGCATTGAATAGAAATTCTCTTTTCATATATTTTAAAAGTTACTACCACCAGCAGCAGCGCGTGCGCGCGCGCGCGCGCACATACACACACACACATATGTTTATATATGTATTTATATATACATATATGTATATATGTAACATTTGTTTACTCAGTAACACTATGTGAGAGAGAAAATAAGTGTCAGGCGTTGAATAGCACTCATTTTTAGCATTCTTAACTTTTGCTTATAACTTGATGGCAAATTTTACTCTGTGTAATTAAGACTTGTGCATTCTATAATGTTCCAACATGGAAGTTACTTTGTATAGCTACCTGCACCCCCTCCACCACATACTCAATAGAAAGTTACCTATGAATGTTATAGATTATGACCCTTTTCTCAACCTCAACTCTGCCCCATGAAATACAAACTTCATCTTTAATTACTTGATGTTTAGTTTGATATTCTACATACCTCAGATTTCTTCAGAGAAACTTGACACTCACCAGGAATGAGAATGAATGGGAATCAGAAATTGATCTTGTAAGCTGGATTTTGATTTTCATTGGATTTGCAGGAAACACTTGCAAGTTTTGCAAAACTAGTGCCCTTTTGATTTGGTTCAGCTAATTCAGAATTTCAGCACGGCATAAGACTTACTTAGTAAGTTAGGTCAATACAGTGCCCTGCCAGTTGTACTGTCCAATGTATTCTCCAGCTCAACCACCATTGTGGTGTTTGCTGGGACATACCAGACATTCAAGTGCTTATCCAAGTTTTCACTTGAATTTACTGAGATTTTAAAATGTAAGGCATGAAGAACAACTAATCTTTCAAATTTTTATGTCAGGATTAAAGACAGAAAACTGCAACATGTCACTTCCATGCCAAATGGGAGCCTTTGTAACAGGGTTACTCAGGTGACAATAATGAGGATGAACTTGTTCAATAAGGAAGCACACCCGCGTCCATAGGTTTTGCTAACAATCATTATGAAAATTAGTGAGCAATAGATGCCACTCTGTATATAGATTAATAAACATGAGATTGCAACCAGTGCTTGTGGAATTCCTGACACACAGATATGTACAATGGGTTTGTTGTTATCTTCCCCTTCTGCCCCCAAGTCCAATTTTGCTCAGGGCACACCTCCATTTTAGAGCTGGTTAATACAGAAGAAGATGGATTTAAGTCCATGTTTCCATGGAAACAACCAATTATAAATGCAATCTGAAGAGATGGAATGCAGCTGCCAAAACTCTCAGGGAAAAACTGATCCAGGTTGGCAACCTTCTAGAAACCTCTGCTAACGGCTTTTGCCAGTTTTCCTTAGCACTGGCCTGCAAGCTTCTCTCTCAGCAAACATCTTGCACCCATTTACTAAGTGCTGCATCTGCAATACATTCTAAAGGGTAATTGTGTCTGGATCTCAGCATATATGATGTTGAGGCAAGAAAAAATTCTCACATTTTTTTAGGGTAATTTCTCTCAGATGTTTCTTATAACTTCACGGCACCAGCATCAGCACAGAAGAGGGAAAAATCTCTCCTAATCTATCTTTATATTCCTAAAACTCACTTTAAATATTCCTGTGTTCATATGTATAGCAATGTATTTTGCTTAGATTTATAAAGATAATCATCATAGAACTTGAATAAAATGCATGAACTACAAATCAATAGTCCTAGTATTTAACCCATGAACATCTCCATTGATCTGCATATCTGTATTGATTGCCTTCCTAATCTACACATTCTTGTGTTTTATCTTCGGGGAAAACCAATTTGACAATATAGTACATCTATGAAATCAATGAATTAAAGTAGAAGATAATGTTTTCATAAATCTTTCTTAAAATTTTATTACTAAAGAAATCAGCATAGACGCAGCTTTGCACGTGGATGAATGTGCCTGCCACCCCTCCTTTTACTTGCTCTGAAAGAAGACATTTCTCATTTGCGTATCAAGAAAGCCCGAGGAAGGAAATGTCAGAGGCAGATCAGAAGTCACCATCTACAGTTACTTGTGCAACTTGGGACAAATCTTCTCCTTATCCCTGGAGATCCTGGAGCATTTTTATACTTACGCCTCTTCTTCTAGCTTAAAATTAAATGCACCTGGATATCAACTTATATTATAGTGAATAATATGTTTTGGAATCTTAACTCTAAAATTTGCTTACGCCTAGAAATCTTCAGTTTGAAATATGCAGATAGCATGTCCTCTGTCATCTACCTGTGCCTCTTGGAGGCTATAGGATGAAAGGGATAATGCTGAAAAGCATATTTAATTAGCATGAAATGATAAACAGCTGCTGTGTTTAACTCTTGTTATAAGACTGTCAGACTTACACAATTACTGCACACATGGTACAGTTTTGAAAAGTGAAAGAAAAGTTGAATTAAAATGTAAACGTATGATATGTAGAACTTCTGAGTCCTAGGAGACATGCAAGAATTTTCCTTTTAAGGAAATTGGCTATATATAGCTTCAAAATCCCTACTACATTTTTTTAAAAAAAGTAAATTCCAATTCCAAGGTTGGATAAATTTTTTTCATAAATTGGAATGGTGCTCATTTGTTCAAGGGGATTACAGTTAATCTAGGACAACACTAATTTATCTTCTATTTGGCAAGGTTGGAAGAAAGGGAGAAATAAATCACCTCTTCTCACTCTTTGACACAAACAAAGATCCCATCCAAATGAGCCCCTTGAGAGTATTTGTATCCTATAATTGGAAGGTTTTCCAATGGACATAGTTTGAGAATATAAGTGTATTTTGTTTATACTTTTATTCAAATTCAGGCAAGATTCACTAGACAAATCAACAAGTAACTGAAATATGTCCTTCCTGAATATGAGGACATTTATAGTATAAAGTAAATACGTGGGAATCTAATATACTTAGAAATGTATCTTTTCTCCACAATAGAGTCATCAAAGGATATTCCTGATTAATAGCCTGTTGCAGTTTTATCTTTCCATTTAAAATATTCTCTTAGAACTTCAAACTGATACTGTTTTCTCTTTTCCTGATATATATATATATATATATATATATATATATATATATATATATATATATATATACTGGCCTTTTTTTGGCTCTGACTCAAATTTTCTACTTCTCAAAATATCAGTTTTTAGGTGTCATTTCTCTTTGTTTTGAACGCATACTTTTAAACCCTGGGTAGATATTACAAACAAAAACCCAAGAAATCCTACAACAATATCATTGCTCAGGCCCACTCGAGAAGTATTGGTGAAGAACTATCCTATAAGCCACAGTTCTAAGACTCTTCTCCTAAGGGCCTGTTCCCTCCACTTTCTAACCCAGGACCTCATTGCATTCAGTCATCTGTCCTCCTTCTCTAGGACACGGAGTTCTCAATAACTTCTTTCCTGTACCTACACTTTTTGGTTTCTAAGTGCTTTCCTGCAGCCAATAAACTGATTCTTTCCCATCTTTTAAAGGTGAGCCCAAGAAGAGTTTTTAATAAAAATGATGAATACCCCCCATCCATAGATCGGAAAGAGACCAGCAGACACCTTATTCAACTTTCTAATGTAAATAAAATGGCTTGCGAGGGCTATGATTCAAGAAGCCCAACCAGAGACACACAGAAAATGATGCTTCATGGGAATTTATGGATATGACTACAGAAACCTTCTCTACATAAGCAGCAGACTACTTCAGACTAGATTACTATGGTCCAAAATCCAAGCTAACAGATGCATTTAGTTGATTGGGTTTTGTCTTTTGCTTCCTTTGTTGGTGGGTAGAACCCCTATTTCCTGAATATTGTCAATAGATTCAATGAGTCACATCCATGCACTCGGTCTCATCATATAGCTTTAGCTGAATGCACATGTGTCTTATCATAAATGAAGATGCTGGAGTTCTGAGTTGCCCATTTTTCTCTTTCTCAAGAGTCTCTCTGTAGCTGTATGGCTTACAGGGGTGACTCTAAGAACTCGTCTTCCATAGCTCACACACACAAAAAAATGCTTCTCATCACTTAGATAAGACCTTTACATGAGATAAAATAATTTTAGGTGCATTTAGGAGCACTTTCAATTCCTTCAGACACAGTCCACTAAGAAGAATTAAGACTAATTTTGATTTCTGTTAGTAGCATTCCTGCATTTGCCCTTTGCCATCTTGTTATTTCTGGCATTAGTTGGTCTTGTCTCTGGCTGGTGTTTGAGCCTCCTGTGAGGCTGTAGGGCTATTTATGCAGCACTGGATGGCTGGGTTTCCCCTGTTACAGGTTGTTGATGTGCTGTCCTCCACTTGGGTGCCCTTGGAGCCCTAGTGTGCCTTGCCCCAGATTGTGTGACCCAGGCGGTGCCCATTTGCTCCTTCAGGGAGTGCTGATGGTCTATGCTGCGGGACCTTTTCCGAGTGCTGGTCACTCTGCTGGGCAGCCAATCTTCCAACCGGGTTGGTGCACACAAGGCTAGCCTAGCTGCTGAGGCCTTAAGTCTAGGCAAAAGCCTGGCAGGCTAAGGCCTGAGCAAAGTTCCCCTCGGGCTATGACTGTTAATTGGTTCTGTCAGGTGGCCAAGATGGCAGCATGGGCAAGCTCCCTGAAAGTGCTGGGAGAGTCTGCTAGGCTAACAACCTCCTGGCTGTGTTGGCGCACAGATGGCCCACTGAGCAGCCCAGGGCCTGGGGTCAGTCCAATGGCTGTTTGTCTTAGACACCCCCCCCATGTTAGCCTCGAGCTATGACTCTTAGCTGACTTTGCCTGCTAGAGCCCAGGTATCCCTCAACAGAAGAATGGATGCCAAAAATGTTGTATATATACACAATGGAGTACTATTCAGCCATTAGAAACAATGAATTCATGAAATTCTTAGGCAAATGGATGGAGCTGGAGAACATCATACTAAGTGAGGTAACCCAGTCTCAAAAGATCAATCATGGTATGCACTCACTAATAAGTGGATATTAGCCTGGAAAACTGGAATACCCAAAACATAATCCACACATCAAATGAGGTACAAGAAGAACGGAGGAGTGGCCTGGTTCTGGAAAGACTCAGTGTAGCAGTATAAGGCAAAACCAGAACAGGGAAGTGGGAAGGGGTGGGTGGGAGAACAGGGGGAGGGAAGGGGGCTTATGTGACTTTCGGGGAGTGGGGGACCAGAAAAGGGGAAATCATTTGAATTGTAAATAAAAAATATATCGAATAAAATTTAAAAAAAAGTGTAAAAAAAAAAGACTAATTTTGACAAATCAGTGAGTTAGCCTGATTTTGTCAAATGACAATTTTGTCTGGTGATTGGATTTGCCTCAGCCCTGCAATTCTCAGAGGTTCAGAAAAATTAGGTTCTTTGGTGTTAAAGCTTCCCATGATAGCAAAGATAGCAGCAACACCTTGGTTCTTGAAGCTATGGTTTTTGAAGCAAGCTCCTTGTTTCCTTCAGCTTTGTAGCAAGGTATGGCGTTATGAGGGGCAGCAGGTGCCTCCAATCTTTACATTTCCCCCACTTGTAATTAGAAATTAGTGTGAGTGAGGAGAAGAGAGTTTATATTTGAGTACATCTAGAGGAATTTTACTGGTCTATTAGATACTATATTTTTATAAATATTAAAATTGCTAGAAAGTTTAAATAGTTGGTAGCCATAAGAATAAAGTGTTCAAAGGAAGAATGTGGCCATGGAATTTGAAAATCTTATTGAACAATAGAATTTTGAAAGATAATATATGATCTATATAAATATAGATCTTGAAAATTGTTTTTTCTAATAGTACAAACACGATAATTCCTAAAAAGAATTCCATGCTTGGAAATATTTTTTCCTTATATAAATACATTGAAAATCTTGAAGAAAAGTGTGTGTGTATCTGAAACTAAAATGGTGTATTCAGTCATTTGAAACAGCTATCAATGTTCAGTATTAAGAATGGAGACAAACTTTGTGAGTGACTTCTTCATCTTTGAATCACTTGTCATTTTCTTAAAAACACTTCTA
Organism: Apodemus sylvaticus; assembly: GCF_947179515.1. Classification (NCBI taxonomy): domain Eukaryota; kingdom Metazoa; phylum Chordata; class Mammalia; order Rodentia; family Muridae; genus Apodemus; species Apodemus sylvaticus. The sequence continues at coordinate 16,517,176 of NC_067487.1, forward strand.
AGTGATTGTCCCTAGAAGAAAGAGAATTGAACATTTAAAAAATTTGTAAGTAACTCACAAAATTAATAAAACTTCCTTTTAATGTTATAAATGTACACAAGAAACCAGAAATTGGAACCAAGATGTGACAGACAGTGCATAAAAATAGGGGAAAGTTTAAAGAGATTAAGTGAAGGGAAGAATTTTTCCCTTAAGTGGGGAGATGGGTAAATGCCTGTTCGTGTGTGTTGGATTGTGTAGTTGAAAGGGAACCATTGGTAATGCAGTGTAAACAGAAAGAATGTAAAGGTGGAACATTCTTGAAAAAGTAGGAGTGAATCCTCAGCCTAATTAACAGCATTTTCTCCCAGGAAATGTAAATAGATGTTTTCTCTATTCAAGGAGCAGAAGTTGGGAGTGGAAAGATGACTGAGAGTTTGGAAGAGAAAGTTTACAGAGAGTGAGTTTATCCTGGAGGGTACTCCCCAGTTTATCCTGGAGGGTACTCCCCCAGTCCCTGGAGGGGGCAACAGAGGAAGGGATTTGTAAGGGTTGGAGGAGAGGAGGGAGGGGGCTGTGATTGGGATGCAGTGAAAATGTGGGTTTATGAAAGACATATTGAGACTTCACTTGACTCTTGTAACAATAAATCTAAAACAAATACAAACATCTGTAGCATGTTCTTCAGCAACCTAAATCAGCAGACACAGGGGCAGAAGGAGGGTAGGCAGGTACAGCAATGAGTCTGGATTTTGGCAGGAAAATGCACAGCAGAACATAGAGCAAAGAAGGTTAAAGGTTTTTTGATGGGGGTAAGTTGCAGCTATTTGGGATTTAGGCTGGATAAAGAAAAAGAAAAAGGAAAACACAAGTTGATTGTCACATCTTGAGAATAACTGATGGTATTCCATGTGGGTATCAGTGAAGATAAGAAATTGGAGTCATGAAACTGCCATCCTTCTGGTAATTGAGTTCTTGGCCTTGCTTATGGCAGTGTAAATGGTGTGACAATGGGGAGAGATGTAAGACTATCAAGGAGATCAGGGGTTCATAGGACACTGGAAAATCAGACAAAGATCTGTATAGAGGCCAGGTCAAGTCTTATTTATAGTGTTTAGCACAAAGAGAGTGCTCTGCAAAATATCAGAAAGTATGGTAATTTGATTTGAATCATAATGGGAAGGCTTAGTAGTGGACAGAAGACAGGACAGGATGTGTAATATAGGAGGCAAGTATCCCTTGGAATGGTGTTGTTAAACCTTTCACTGGAAATTTGAACTCTTTTCAATGTCTAAAGTAAATAAGTATGTGGAGAAAATAATGTTTATAGTTGTACGATGAACATTCTGTTCTAGCATAATGACCTCAAATATTTATCAAGGATTGGTCCCCAAAAGTCTGTGTTGCTGTACTGATGCTGGTTGATTGCACTCTTCGTCTCTTTATAGTCATTGTCATTACTTTGGCAAAAGTTGCTGTAGAGAAAGGACAGTGCAGTACTTCGTTGACATAAGACAAAGAGTGAGTGTGCCAAGACTCTGTCACCAACCTAGCTGGGAATCTGGAACAACTCTGCCTGATCCTCTGGTGTTTAAGTTTCACCTCAGAGGAAAATAAGACTATTTGTGGCTTGAATTCTTGTTACTGTAATTATAAGTGTATAAGAAGTATTTGTGGCATTTTAAAATATTTTTATTTATTAAGTAATTATGCATATATGACTGTGTAGAGTTATGTTGACTGTAGGTACACTCAGGAGGTGGAGGAGGATTTGGTGTTCTACAGCTGGGGTTTCAGGAAGTTGTATGCTACTAAACATCAGTGCTGGGAAATGAACTCAGTCCTCTGCAAAAGCAGCAGGTGATCTTAAACCTGTACCTTTGTTTTCAGGGGGTGGGGAGGGGTACAAACCACTCATAAGACCAGGCCCCATATTCAACCGTAGATGGGCAACACAAAGCAATGGTACTCAGTGGTATCTTTGTAGGTTCTTTGTCTAAAATGTATCAGGACACATTTTCTTAAACCTTATATGTTCTTTGCATATATATCATGGCTTCCTGTTTCATGGTTTTATGGGATTCCTGAGTGTGCAAATATGTTTGTCCTTGGATCTGTCTATGGCTCTCCTGATCTTTCTTTGGCTCCTTTTCTTCTGTTTTTCTGTTTTATACTCTTAAGGTTTGTTTGATTTTATCTTATAACACTGTATTATTATTCCTTAGATACCTGTTTTGCTTTGTGTTATGAGAAATGGAAATAATATAGATTTGGATGGAAGAGAAGATGGGAAGGATCCTGAACGAGTTGGTGAATGGGAAACAATAATCATAATATATTATACGGGAAAAAAATCCATTTTCAGTAAAAGAAAAAATGAAATATTTGTCGCTTTATAATCAGAGGGAAATGCTCAGTGATAATAGACATATTCTGTGCTTCCTTTCCAGCCTAATGTATTATGCTGGCATTTGTGATTGTGAGACAATATAATAATTTATATTTTTGTTTGTGTCTATCTGTGTGTGTCACTGCCTTTGTCTTAAAGATACCCTTTCCCCTGTCTCCTCTATTCATTCGAGGGATGGCATATCTAGTCCCAGGAATTAATTTCATGCCATAGTCTTGGGCATGTTGACCCAATTTTCTGTGTGTAGTAGCACAAGATTTTGTTAAATTATTATCACATTAGAATCCAGAAACGGCTGACAGTATCCTGGTATAGCTGTCCTCTGAGAGGGTCTGCCAGTGCCTGACCAATACAGTTGTGGATGCTCACAGCCAGCCATAAGACTGAGCACAGGGACCCCAATGGAGGAGTTAGAGAAGGATTGAAGGATCTGAAGAGGTGTGCAACCCCATAGGAAGAACAACAAAAGCACCCAACCAGTACACCCAGAGCTCCCAGGGACTAAACTACCAACCAAAGAGTACACATGGAGGGACCCAGGGCTCTAGCTACATATGTAGCAGATGATGGTCCTATCTAGAATCAATGGGAGGCGAGGCCCTTGAACCTGTGGAGACTTGATGCCCCAGCATAGGGGAATGCTAGGGTGCAGAAGCAGGAATGGGTAGGTGAGTGGGTGGAGGAGTACCCTCATAAGTAGGGGGAGAGAGGGCAAAATGGGGCATTGTGGAGGGGAAACCAGGAAGGGCGCTATCATTTTAAATGTAAATGAAAATGATTAATAAAAAGAAAAAGAAGCAACTATGGGTTGCAAGGTGGAAAAGGACATTGAGAAGAAAGAAGGAAACAGAATAATCTTCTTACATGTTTTCAGAAATGATACTCATGTAGGTAAAGGGAGCAGTAAGGAATCTTAGTGTAGTGGACATTGCATGTACACCCCTACAAATATTCACATACACACATACACACACATACATATACACATACATATACACACAAAGAGACACACAGAAGCACACACATGTAGGCATCTCAGTATGAGACAAGCTTCCAGCATTGACTGGAGTGCCTTTTCTTGTTACTACTATCAGGTTCATCTCTAATGCCTTTTATACAAGGAGTGGGGGCAAAGCGAGGAGAACTTGTCACCGTCCTTTAAGTGTTTGCACATATATGAGCAGATCGCCCTGCTTCTACTCCCAATGAAAGGAAAGAAGTAAGCACCTACATGGATGCTGGAACCCTCCAATAGTAAGAAAGATGAAAAGCATCTTGGATGCACACACATTGGAAATGGAGATGACCCAGCAGCTGGCTGCATTACCATATCAAAGAGCTTACTGTTCTTGGGCAGAGTAGGTTCAGCACATTTCACATCACAAGCTACATCACAGTTCACCAGCATCTGGTACACATTGTGGCCTGTTATCTGTTCTAGCTCCGCAACCATGGAATCATCCATCAGCCTCGGGTAGAGCAGTTTGTTGCTCTGGGTGGCATCTGTAAAGCAATGGCACATCTTTATTTTCATAATAAACAGAAAATGTTTTATAAAAACTGTATTCAGTATTGGAGTGACTCCATTCATCCAACTAATCGGTTGAGACTGTCATCATGAAATAAGTCCCTAAGCAAAAACAAAACAAAACAACAAAAAAACAGAAAAAGAAAAATGCAAAACTAGCTTCTACTGGTGACCTAATTTTGTGAAGTATGCCATCTTTCCAGCAAAAAGGCTTTTAGATATATAGTCATCCCATCTGGGCCCTCGCATTTCCACAGGTGAATCTTCAATGAGGACTGTGATACAGTGAATTTTAAATGTAGATGGTATTTGTGTAAGCTAGCGCTCCATCACCATAACGAGATACCTGAACATGTGGAGAAGAAAGTCTTGATTTGATTTATAATTGGAGATGTTTCTTTCTGTGATCGATTGGCCACAATTCTTTGGACCAAATGGGTGACTCTTGTGTGAAATGAGGCACTCTATTCAGCCCCCACCTCTTAAAGGCTCCACTACCTCCCAATATGAGCACCATGTCATTAATTAATACAAGAGTTTCATCCAAATAAAGCAATGAATTTGTAGAAGACTGTTGATTCCATCTCCCTTCTTATATCTAGGAAGGAGATACGTAATTGGTATGAAAATGTGATATGCAGTCGTATGTAGATGCCGCATCCAGTGTGCAGGTATTTTATTCAATTCAATTTAATGGGGAAATTAATCACAGCATATATATGTATGAGGAATTTACAGCAATGGGTAGGTACAACAAATTATGGTGAGCTAAATGATATCTTCCGCACACACACAAAGAAGAGTGAGAGTAGACACATGCATACACACACAGACACACATCAATTTATACCTATGTTCTACACATGGAAACTTGGGGATGTGACTGCATTTTAAAAATATCTTTTTAGATTAATTACATTAAAGATACGGAAGTGAGCTCCACATGCATCATTCAAGTAGACCCTGATTCTAATAGCTGGGCTTCTTAAAAGATATATATGGATAACACACAGATACAGACAGACAGACACACACACACACACACAGAAAATTGTGCAGAAAACAAGAAATTCCAGCAGTTTGAGTAAGCCTGGAAGTCTCTTTTCTCAAACCCTTAGGAAGAGGTATAGATCTGTAGATAGCTTAATCTTGACTTTATGTCCACTGAAATTTAAGAGACTAACCCTCTCTTACCTGGGACTTTGCTACAATTTGTTATTGTACTAGAAAGCTAGTAGAATAAGTTCAATTCTATCTTACGAGAGTGCTTCTAACATGCAGTGCATAACCATCTGTGAACAGTTAATATGAAGACATAACAGAATTTTTTTCAAGTAAAGCTCCCTGGGAAAGCTTTTGACGAAGGTAGTTTTGGTCAAAGTTTTAAAGAACATGGATTCTGACTAGGAAGAACAGGAGTTAAAAGGGATTTCAGAGGTGTAAGCATACCTAATAATCAATGTGGACCCAAAACAGATGGTGTAACCGAGACAAAGTAATGCCAGTGTAGTTTAGATGTATTATTTAGGGGGGGGGGAGGAGGAGAAGAAGAAAGAAGGGAAGAGGAGGAGGATAGAGTTTGCTTTATTGAACAATACTTTGTTGATAGGCTTAGATCATGAGAAAATATGCCTGCTTATCCTTTGAGTATAGGAAGGCTACTGATTTGCTTGAGTTGATTTTATAACCTGCCTCTTTGCTGAAGTTGTTTATCAGCTGTAGGAGTTCTCTAGTGGAGTTGTTTGGGTCACTTAGGTAGACTATCATATCATCTGCAAATAATGATAGTTTGACTTCCTCCTTTCCAATTTGTATCCCTTTGACCTCCTTATGTTGCCTAATTGCCTGAGCTAGTACCTCAAGTACAATATTGAAAAAATAAAGAGAAAGGGGGCAGCCCTGTCTAGTCCCTGATTTTAGTGGGATTGCTTCAAGTTTCTCTCCATTTAGGTTGATGCTGGCTACTAGTTTGCTGTATATTGCTTTTACTATGTTTAGGTATGGGCCTTGAATTCCTGTTCTTTCCAAGACTTTAAGCATGAAAGGATGCTGAATTTTGTCAAATGCTTTTTCAGCATCCAATAAAATGACCATGTGGTTTTTTCTTTGAGTTTGTTTATGTAGTGGATTGCATTGATGGATTTCCGTATATTGAACCAACCCTGCATCCCTGGGATGAAGCCCACTTGATCATGCTCTTTCCATTTCCTTCCATCTAAGATCTAATGTATTTAAATAAATTATTGAGGAATCACTAGTGAGAAAATAAATTTAGGGTGTTAAGACACAATATTAGAGATGGTCTGATGCCTTTGAGGTCTTTTATGGATGTCTAACATTGTATTTAACATGGACTATAACTTGACTCTCTCCATTGACTGATCTGATCAAGATATTATAGCCTGTCTCATTTGTCTGGATTTCCTACAATACATTACCTCTAAATTGTCATTTATAAACATAAAATTGTCTTTTTCATACTCAAGAGACTTTTAGTAAGATTCTTCTTTTCCTTTCCTTATCTTTAAATGGTGGTCCATTCTGTAGTCTTCCTTATGACATGTTACACAAACAATGGCGTGCCTGAGGACCTCCAATGCACTTGATTGTTTAAATACAACTTTCTGAAATGTACTCATTGGTCCTGAGAAGAATGATAGCCATGTGACTCAGTTCTGAGCAATGGAGGGATTCAGAGGCAGAGAAGTGGGTCTCTCACTTTACAAACTTTAAATCATGGACACAAGATGTTGGTGACCTGTATGAGGGCGGTTCTCAGAGGACAGCATTCCTTTCAGAGGAAGATGATAATAAAGGGAGTTAAATGATTATGATGCAAGGTCTCTGCTTTTAAAGTCCCCTTTACACATGGAAGTCTGTATATGCCCAGGGCTTCTCTGGACTGGATGCTTTGGTAAGTGTATAGGGCAAGACTATATATCCCAGTAAATTGGTTTTAATGTCATTGGATAGGAAAAGTAAATTACTATATTTCCAGATTATGTTTCTTCAGTCTCTAGTTGAAGATTATAATATAGATTAAGATGCCTGGTGCTTAAATTTTGAACCCAATGTTAGGACTTAGTAGGAATTTATTATGTGGTAGCCAGACTCAGTGCTACAAACTGCAATCAGGATCTAAGATCATCTTTTGATTCCATCTACAAAGTTCAGTTCTGTAGGTCTCTGGATCACATTTTCTATTCTCATTGTGGATTGGTTTTCCTCTAAGAAGAATATGATTTTGATAACTCAGATACCAATTTCACTCCTGAGATAAGACAGTAATATGTGATGGATAACTAACCATGCATCTAAACAATAAATACTGGGTTTTTTTTTTCCAGTGGTGCATACTTTATGTTTCGAGTGCCACCTACAGCCCAGAAATCATGTGCTTACTGTGAACATCCTAACAGTGTAACTGGAAAGTTTTTATTAGGATAATGTTTACTAAGTTAAAGATATATTCAGATAGATCCATAGATATGAAAAGCCAACTGTGTAGGCCCTAGGTCTGGCAAGATGAGGAGTGCCATACTCCCAAGTCTCTGTAGAAGTGTGGGTGGGCACCAGCTCTGTCTACTTGGCAGGTGGGTGGCTCACATGGGAGGTAACTAGATGTTTAAAACCACTATCACTCCCTTCTCCTGTGCAGTCTCTTTGTTGTTGTTGTTGTTATTGTTGTTGTTGTTGTTGTTGTTGGCTTCTCTGTTTCTGAGAGCAAGAGACACTCATAGAAATGAATCACTTTATTCTCGCTCCTGCACATAGAACTGGTACTGATGTTTCCTGAGTTGATTTGATGGAGTAAATACAGAATAGAATGGCCAAGGGCTCCATGAAAATGCCCAGATTTGTTTAACAATTACAAAGTATGTGCTATCTGCAGCATTCCTAAAACTAATCATTGTGGAATTACAATGATACATTGTGAGCCCACTTGTTTTCATACCAGCATAAAGGAAACATAATGGAGAAATGAAATTACAGTGTGCATCCAGATTAACTGTCAAATATCATTTTAAAGCCACGATGACCTTGACCCCATGATTAAATGATGTCAGATACCCTGAAGACTCTTCTCAAGGTCTTGGGAAGAAGCATTTAACTTAATCATTTTCTTTTTGTTTCGATATAGAATTATTCACTGCTGCACACCAAGCCAATCCTGTGCTGGTGACATGCAACCAGGGTGGATTCTTCCCCATTATAGTTCACAGTTGTAGCCCCTTTATGTTTCTGTTGTAGTCTAGGAAACAGTAGAAAGATAGCGGTTTTTAAAGTCCCTTGGTGGTGAAAAATTACTGTCCTGACTTCCTATAGGCCCTCCTGACTTTCCTCCCTTCTCAGATTCCCATTCCTCTTGGCAAAGGACACAGGGTGCTTTTTGATGAATAATTTGGGCACTGAGATGGCAGCAATCCGTGATCCTGGGCTCAGTGCTGTAGCAGACAACGTATAACTCGTCAGCTCTCAGAGTTGTGAGAGATGTGGTGCCAGCCTCCAGCTAGGGCATAGAGAGACCTTGTGCCTCCCAGTTTTCTAACCCTATACCCATCCTAGTTTTTTTCTTATGTCAATCATGTGATTCTATATATATATGGTTAGTTGTTCAACAAATATTTGAGTACCTCTCATAAACAAGATTGTGATACATACTGGGTAACGGACAGTGAATAGAATGAACTTTATCTTTGCCTTGAATATCAATTAGAGTTTAAAGCATTGTCCTAGATAAAATAGAGCAACAGCACAAGTCCGTCATGAACACCTAGCAACCAGCTGTGTTGAGCACAATCTATTTCCTTATCCACCAGCATTGTACCTACTGTGACTCTCTTTCCTCATTAAGTGTATACACATTTCAATGAGAAAGTTCTCTCCTCCCCAAGGCCCTCAAAGGCCTTATTTAGGAGTTGAGTCACTTACTAAGCCCATCATGCTGCCCATTCCAGGAAAGTTGATTTGTCAAGGAGCCAAAGGAAGGAGGGAATAATCATCAGTTTTCTTTTCATCTGGGATGTAACATAAATGGTTTCTCTATTTACTAAAAAGGAAAAGTGGGTAGCCAGTTTGCTTGTGGTATAAAATGCTTCCCCATATAGTTGTAATGGTTTCATGGAAAGTTCACTGTGTTCTTAGAGACTATCCAATTCATCAGTTAATCCTTGAATTCCACTACAGTGACATCTCCTGGCTGATGTGAGAGATGGCAGGTAGATATCTGAGGGATTTGAAATTCTGGAAAGTGAAGAGAACACTGTGTTCATCAAATACCAGCTTGCCAATCATCAGCATTGCATAATATTCGATTCCTATTCTGCTTGTCCCTACCTTCAAAGCAAAGATCAGGTGGTTTGAGAAGCCTAAAGTAATGGTAGCTCCTTCTACCAAAGATGAATCAATACAGTGAAGTCAAAGAGAAAACGCAACATGCTTCTAGTGAGAGGATGCTGAAGGAAATGGTAGCAAGGCCTTGTAAAGTTAGATAGCCAGGAAAGTTTCTGTTCAGAGACTCTCAACCTTCTTATCTTTGCATACAAGTTGGAAGACAGGATGTTAAAAACTTTCTTTTATTTATTTATTTATTTTTTTTAGCTTTGGGATTCAAGGCTGACCAGTGATCACACAATTGTGTGCTGACTGTTGGCTTCTCTTTACTCACATTTTACAATAAAACAGCTATTGTTTACAACCTAATAATAATATAATTGCAGACAAGCAGGAATAAAAACACAAAGGGACTTTCCTCCACAGATAGAAAGTTGGCTTTGGTACAGGCCAGGGAGAGCAACCTGGGTGCATTTCCTGTGAGACTGTTATTTCACAATGTTGTGATGCAAATTGCTCATGGAACTTTTAAAGACTTAGAACTTCTAAAATATGCCCTGCATGCCATTCTGCTGTGCTTCCCTTGATGGTTGCCACACATCCAGGCCGGTTTCCTCCCTCAGTCCCCCACCCATATCTCTGTCACACTTTGTGACTGTGTCTCTGTGTCTCTCTCTCTCTCTTTCTCTGTCTCTCTCTGTCTCTCTGTCTCTCTGTCTCTCTGTCTCTCTGTCTCTCTGTCTCTCTGTCTCTCTCTCTCTCTCTCTCTCTCTCTCTCTCTCTCTGTGTGTGTGTGTGTGTGTGTGTGTGTGTGTGTGTGTGTGTGTCTGGAGCCGATCACTCATCTCTTCATTCTTCCATAGCAGCTGAGGAAGGTAGGGACCCCACCATTGTCATAGACATGTATCCAAGGCAACTTGATAGCCTGAGGATTGAACTGGAGTAGCTCCTACAGTACTAGAAACACTTTCTTCTAAGGGCACCTTGAATTTTTGTTGTAAATATGTCAGATTGCCATCTAGATAGGACAGAGCTTAAAGCTAGTTCACTTTTTCACATTAGAGCTATAAAATGGAATTTTAAAAGCTAACATGCTTATTAGTGCTTGAGAGGTCTATTGGTCTTAAAATGTAGAGAGTTCTAGTATCAATACTTATAAGAGCTAGAGAATATAATTGTCCTCAATATACCACTGTATTGTGTCAACCAAAAATATTTATGTCCTATACACACTATTAATTAGTCTTTTAAAAATCTACACTGGGGACTCAGTTCCAGAATCATTTACAAACAGTTGATTTGTTTGGTCACTAAAATCATCCCAACATATAGTTCATGTTTATTTTTTAAGAGAAGTGTTTTGTTTTGTTTTAGAATGTTATTATTTAGTTGAGAGACAAAATAGAACAGGGAACAATTTAGTTTTTCTTCCAAGGAAATTCAAATGTTTCTTTAAAATTTCTGCCTAATCAGAGATGAAAGGGCACAGAGCATTCTGTTGGCTTCAAGGCATCGTCACAGAATCCGCCACAGTGAGCACAGAACCCAGAGGAATGGGAGACAAGTCTGAGAAACAGTAGCAGTGAAGCAAAAGCTATCATTTTGCTTACTGCTGAATGTTTTTATGGTAATCTATCATCTATTTTCCAAGTTTATGACCTTACAGGCATTTCTCCTGGGTAAGCTAAAGTGTGTATTTTCTGACTAAAGTGGTATGTCATTTGAAATCAAGACTTTGTATTGATCCACACTTTCTCTGCTTGAGCAGATTATGTGAAGAATCATTTGTTCAGTGATTAATACATCTAGAAGCGTGACAGGACTCTCAAAATCAACCAGATCTAGGTTATTTTCTGTCAGAGGAGAAAATAGAGTGCTTTCTTATAAGAAAAGATCAACTGGGGACATTGCTATGAATCTCAATGACAGTAAGGGCATATTTTCTGATAAGTGATCAGTGTGCAAGACCAGTGGGCAAGTGAGTGCTTTTAGCTTTAGATGATGCTAAACTGTAGCCTCAGGCCAACCCTGGCTTGCACCTTGATGCTTTAGAATCTGAGCCAGTTCATTTGTCTGTGTTTCTTCCATGGCTGTGTTTTCCATGTGATGGTGGACTTGAGTAATGCAGAAGAGACTAAATTGTCTGCAAAGCTTAAAATGTTCACTGGCTGTCCCTTTACTGAAGAATTTGGACAACCTTTGCTTTGTTTTCTCATCTATTTATACCATTCATTAGTTCCTGTCCCCAAGCAGCCACAATGAAACCAAAGATTTCTGGGTAGAGACCCAAATCATTTCATGAGAGAGAAGCAACAAAAACAGGCAGGCTTTTTATCAAGACTAAAGCATGTGCTTTGAACAAAATAATAATATTACTAGATTGTTTGCACTACCAAGTATACTTTTTCATTAGTGAATCATTTAATGTATGCATGTGTTTTTATGAGTGCCGAAGTGTACATGTTGATACCAAAACTCTGGGGATATTTTCTCCTTGTTCCTTTACACAGTGTGCTGGTTGGTTTTGACTACCGGATGCAAACCTCCACATCTGGGATTAGGGAATTAACTAAGACACTACATCCATACAATTCGCCTCTGGGCAAGTTTTTAGGGTATTGTTTTGTTTTGTTTTTTTAATAATGATCGAGGTGGGAGGGCACACCTCAGTGTAGGTGGTGCCACTCTTGTCTACCTAGTATTGGATTGTATATATAAATGGGCTTCTACCATGAGGAGCGAGCCAGAATAAGTATTGATTTCAGTAAGGACAAAGTATTGTTCCTTCCACAATTAAAGTGGTTAAAGTAATTAGCTTGCCACCAGGTTGGTGGTTGATTACCAAGGAATGGTGCTATATCAGAGACTCAGTGCTGGTCTCTGCTGCTGGCAAATTTGTCACTGAACAGTAGGTGTAGACAAATTACCCTTAGTAGGTGGAAGTGTGTGTTGTCAAGCCCATATATCATGTCCACTTCTGCTACTAGGACAAGAATCCTGAGCCTGGAACTCAGGACTTGATGTGTTTATGAAAAGAACCATTAATGTTCAGCTCTCTTGCTGGCCTACAAAGTATATTTCAAAAAGAAATGCAGCATACCAGAGTAGTAATGCCAGATACTGTCAGGTGTGTAGCTTGAAAAGTGATTTCATTTTTTATTTCCAGTAGATCTTGCAATGTAAACAGAGATGAATAGAGTATCAGAAATTAAAGTGCTAGTTTTAGCATGTGATAGCAGCAACCAATACAGGAAGTCACATATGCATACACACTGTAAGGAGTGAACATCTTGTTAGCAATAGGCCAGTAGGCATAATGTAATGCTGTCTTGGATTAACCTGATGGTCATTCTTGCAAAATAAGCACAACTCTTGAAGATGCTTGATGTCCCAGTGGTTTATGGTAGCCATTGAGGGTGTTGTAAGAAAACATTACTGGCTAATGAACAGTTTGCAGTAGGAACCTCCTTACTCGGATGTTGCTATCTAGGGCATCACTAAGTGGCACTCTGAACCCTGCAGTTAGACTGTGTTGTCCAAGCTTCTCACCAGGTGTAACCTATGTGGATGTTGAGTGTGGCATTAGGCAATGGTAATCGTGATGAGAAGGGATGTGGATATATGTAGTTCAGTATATTTAACATATCATCAGCTTTGTATTAACATTAGTTGGGTCCTTATATTTTAGATAGTTGAAAAAGAATAAATTTGAATAAAGAGCAATTAAACTTCATCCCAATAATAGACTACAGTTTAGAAGAGAAACTTGTAATCCCTGTGCTCTTAAAAATGTAACTTTTATACTGCTAGAAGAAATTATATGTTCTGAAAACTTGAAGTCATCTCAATCATAGGAAATACTGGCTTTTACATTTTCCCAGACCATTCAGGAGAAGGTAATTTGGGTGGGTTTTTTTTCACTTAATTTTCCAAATAATTGCTGTGGTTCCTCCCCATTTCTCCATTAATATAGGCCAGATGGCTGAAGAGAGGTAGCGAAGAAAAATGTGAACTTAGGGATGGAGACATAAAACAATCTGGCCATGGAACTAAGAACTCTGGTGTAATTTCATGTGATTTTTCTAACCGCAAGCTGTAACAGGCCAGTCAGGCTGCTATTGTTCTTCATGTTCCTGGCAGGCTCTGAACTTTTTATTTGGAGAGACTGATGGCCAAACAGTGCCGCTCTGAACCACACACTGTCCAGAGGCTTGCCAGGCTGCTGAGAGACAGAGCTGCTCCTCTCCCCTTGGTACAAGGATCGTGGAAAAGCAAACAGACTCCCCTCAATCGCTTCCTGCCTCTCTTTTCATCTCTTTCTCTCTTTCTTTTGAGTGAATTTAATTCCTCGCTTGTATGAATCTGCCCATATTTTTCTCAACCTTATGATGTTCCTATATCCCTATATCTGTATATAGGATTTAATATTTGTATAATTAAGCATTTGCACAAACAGGATTGATTAATTGGTTTCACTTTTTAATTCTGTGTACAGACTCTATTAGATTCAGCTCCATGATGTCTGATAAGAATGGGGTGAGATTTGGAATTAGAGTCATTGAGAATCTCTGGGCTCAATTTATGATGTATATGAGTTACAAAAAGGAAAAGTTAATATTTCAATAAGAAACAAACAGGACTCACCTAAACAATTACTCCATTAATACCCTGTCCAGCAGTGAAACCTACAAGGTTGACACATCCCCTCACTGCTTAGAGAATGTTCTTGGCATCATTCTTTGGTGTGCTGTATTGCACATCCAATAGTGTATGTGTTGCCTTTGTTGGGGACGAAATGTTCTTTCTGCAAATGACTATTCTAAGTAAACTGAAGTTCTGTATGATAATATGCAGCTGACCTCATAAAACTTGCTGCGTTGATGCAATCCCATTGGCCAGAGTTTGTGTAAGATAATCATACATTTCCCCATGAACTGACAAGCAAGTATATTTGGGACTCAATTTTAAAGTCACCATGGAATAAGACCAGCTAAACACTGGGCTAAATGAATAATGAATAAGAGCTTCCTTTTATCCAGCAAAAGTTCTCTGTGTATTTTGGGATACAGCAATTTAAATACATGAGGTCTATGCAGAAATATGTAATGTACTACAAGAGACAGCTAGCTGTAGAATTCTATGGGAAGATGAGGGAAAGGAAGTCATCCTGACTGAGACACATCAAGAAAGAATGCGAACCCACATCTCATTCCCAGAAGGACTGACTCTTACAAATGATATTTTAGGTTATTTCCCAACACTCTTATAAAAAAAATAAAAGAAAATTTTTAGTATTGGTGGCCCCTCAAATACAAATACTTGAGGAAATGTTAATCACATCATCACCAAGATAAACTTCATGTCCTTTTCCATCCTTTGTTACCCTAACAGTAAATGATTTTGGGGGTTCCATTGCTAGGTTACAAGAAAGATAGATGGTCTATCCAACTAAGAGGGAATATATATCCCCCAGTATCACCCTCAGGAAATAAGTGAGCATCCTTTTGTCTCAGGTAAGAAACCAGGAAATCGTGGAAAAGCAAACAGACTCCCCTCAATCGCTTCCTGCCTCTCTTTTCATCTCTTTCTCTCTTTCTTTTGAGTGAATTTAATTCCTCGCTTGTATGAATCTGCCCATATTTTTCTCAACCTTATGATGTTCCTATATCCCTATATCTGTATATAGGATTTAATATTTGTATAATTAAGCATTTGCATAGTAATCAGCGAAGAAAGAATTGTAGTAATGATATTGTAACCATGTTGGTAGATTTGTTGAAATGGAATGAACAGCAACAACAAAAAACAAAACAAAACCCTTAAAAAAAAACAAAACAAAGCAATAGCAACAACAACAACAAACATGGTATGAAAGTCATGAGGCTATTTGCCCTAGCAGTGCCTGCCTCTAAATCCAAGCACAATTTGGAGAAATAAGCCTTATTAGAACATATTCATAAGGATAAAATCCTCAGTTATTGAAGTTTGTATTTTCCAGAGGAATAGATAAATTCAGGTTCTGTGTATATCACATACAACAAAACATCACCTAATACAAGCTGCAGCTCCAAGTCAGGCAGGAGTTGATGCTGTGGTCTTAAAAAAGAACATCTCTCCTGTTAAGCCTGGGAATCTGTTTTTCTATTAAGACCTTTGAATGAGGCAGGCTTGTGCCCTTGAGAATAATCTCCTGCTACAGTTTAGCTGACTATATATGTTAACTGTATCTACCTTCAGAGGAATACCTAGAAAAGTGTTTGGTAAGCAACTGGGAACTGTAACCTAGCCAGGTTGACCCACAAAGCTAAATATCAATAAATGAAAAGAAATTTGAAACATCAGCACTTACAGAAAAAAATCATAGTAATAAATTATAACAGGAAATCTGTGTATTAGCATCTTATGAAGAATTGTAAATGTGGATCATGTATATAGAGAACTTTAAAGGTTTTTGTTTTTTGAAAATGTCATACAGTTTGCCCAATTTCTAGTCATTTTCTTTGCATCACCTCTTCTTCCTGCTAAAACCCTTTGCTGTCTTAAGGGAGCTTCTTAAGAAGGCTCCTATTATTTTGATACCCATTTTTCTTTTTTGACTCTCTGAATTTAGTTATTATTGCTTGCGTGCATGTGAGTATGTTATAAATGGGACATATGTACTGTAGCAGTGAGTCCAACACAGAGACCATGCACTTCCTCTCTCCAAGAATCTTTTAACTGTACACAGTTCCACATGAAAGGTTGGGGAGCCTCAATCTCTCATCCCTCTTCATAATAAAATGGTGGACCCATCCAGTTCAGACCTTGTACAAAGGACAATGTTTCCCATACTCCTCCCAAATCCTGCCTCCTACAGTATCTCTTTCCTTCCTCCTCTTATTTTATAAAGAAGCACTGCCAACTCTCACATCTCTAAGGCATGCTTTACCAAATAACCTTATATTGTATTCTTCATTTTTGACAGATTTCATGACTATCAATCACTGGGAAACACTGAAGCCAATGAACACAGGGCATCTGTCAGAGCCTCAGTGTTTCCAGCTGTATATAACCCATGGTAGACTTCAGATGATTATTTCTAAGTAAATTGAAGTTCTGTATGATAAAATGCAGCTTCATGCTTCAAGTTTGGGAATCTGCCACAAAGCCATTTTATCATTTTCTCCAGTAATACATAAGTATAACTTTGACTTCCTACTCTCAAAGATCCTCACCTATGGTGAATCGGAGCTTTTGTTGGTATTTCCCCATATACTCCATAAATACTTGGTTTTCTTGAACATATCATTTTCTCCATGCATCTAAGAGAAACAATAGGAAGAAAAGCAAATCTTCAGCAAGTCAGTGGCTGGGGTAATTAGAGTCAATTTGAAAATATTGAAATGTAGGGTTACCCTGTTATGAATTCTATATTGAATTTCACAATTGATATATTCTGTGTAAATCACTCATTCTCCTCTTGTCCCCTTCCTCTCAGTACTTTCTTTTAGCATCTCTACCCTCTCCTCAGTTTTTAGATCTGTCACAACCTGTGAGAGGAATGTGCTAGGCAGCCTTTTCTTCAAAGTTCTCATTAGTTTGCTAAGTAATACAATATATGGTCTGGTGTAGTGCTCCACGTCTTTAATCCCAGCACTTGGTAGGCAGTGGCAGGCCAGTGTCTGTGAGTTCCAAGCTCCCCTAGTCTACAAAGTGAGCTCCATTTCAGCCAGAGTTCCATAGTGAAACCCTGTCTTCAGAGAGATAAAGAAAGGAAGAAAGGAAGGAAAGGAGGAAGGAAGGGAAGAACAAATGAAGGAAGGAAGGAAAGAAGGAACAGAAAAGTACATGGAATGACTTTCAGGAGCCTGTGCTTGTTTGCTGCATTCACACCCGTGTCTATTTTTTATCTTGGACATGAGCACATCAGATTATGCAGTAGATGTAGAGGAAGCTGGCACATGTTTCAGCCTCTGTATTTGAAGATAGAGACCAGAATTCTCCAGAGCAACATGGCTGCCTAGACCAGCCATATTGCCGAACTCTAGCTTTGATTGAGAGTCAAATGTTGCCTCAGAGATTAAGATAGAGAAACAGTTGGGTATGATTTTTGTTATCAACCACCCCCACCTCATGCATGTGCATACAAGTGCATGCTCACACACATGCATGCACCTACACACGGGCAAAGATCTTGCACACGCATACAAAAAACGACAAAAGAACACAAGGATGTTAGAAAAAGAAAACATGATGTGTGTTTATTTTCAATGAATTTTTGATAAAATTTAATTCCCTTTAGGCATCGATTTCCACTTTTTTTCAAATTAAGAATGAAAAGGAGAAAATTAAAATGAGTCTTGCTCTTTGTGTTTCTCCAGTTAAATGGCTTAAACAATCTTATAGTCAGAGCCAGGAAGATGACTCTACAGAATAATTGAGAAGACATGTGATACTGGCCACTGATATCCAGACTCATAGACATACATGAGCATGCACACACACAACCTGACATGGAAACATATATGCATATGTGCTATGGTGCTATGTGCAGTTCAAAGAACAACTTAAAGGAGTCAGTTGTCTCCTATCTTGTCTGTCTTGGGAATTCATACCACCTTGTTGGATTTAGGGACAAGCACCTTTCCCTGTTGAGATGTCTCTCCGCCTCTAGAAACTCACTCAGAATGCTTGTGTCTTCAGACAGTTCACCCTAAAACAAATGAAAAACTAAAAGGGGGTTCCTACATAACCTGCTTCTATTAGCTTTGATAGATATAAAACCAAAAACCAAAGGAAAGTTCTTAAAACCCAGTATCAACCTTCAAAAAAAAAAATACCGTACTTAAAATACTTTGCAAAACTATAAAGGTGGAAGATTGTGGGAGACATTTGAATGTAGATATATCCTTTACAGTAGGATCCATTTGAGAATGTTGATGTTCTGATAATCATTAAATCATATGTAAGATAGGACTTTTCTAGCAAACTTGAACACGTGTTTCTGTGTTCAACATGTGTTGTACATGGGTTTAACACAGAGAGCGATGTATGGGCAGACCAGACCAGTCATGAATTGACAAATGCCTCAGGTTGGTCGACATCCTCCCATCACAGGCATGGGGTAAGCACAGTCAAAACTCCCCTGCCCTGCTTTCACCAGTGGTCCGAGCCCTGTGGTGGAGTGGACACTGGATAAGCAATAACCCAACCCCAGCTGACTAGAGGAGGCTTCACTCACAGCCAGAAGCAGCTTTTACTTGGTTAAGAAGCATCTTAGAGATAGATAGATGGCTGAACCTTCACTCTCTTCTCCCTCTGGTTTATATTGTGCCTTAAGCTGGTTACCTACCTGGGCCACAGTTGACTTTCTGTCAGTTTTGTCTCCTGTATTTCTACATCATATCACTTCCTATTTCTATAGTTGTTAGATGACGCTTCAAGTTACAGGCCACACTTATTTAAGTTTTCTCCCTGGAGTATGAACTGTGACCTAATGTAATGATATATTGCAGACAATTCTTTTAATCACAAATGGACAATTCCAATCACACTCAAGTGAGACAGGCACGAGCTTCATCCAGTCAGATTGTCTGTCCATTCTGAACTTGGTGTCCTATGCTCAGTTCCTTTTCTCTGGCCTTTAAAGTAGTCTGCTCATGTGTGTGTGGGGGCAAGGGGGGTGATATGCCGGACCAGTTTTCTTCCAGAAGATCTTTCATTCTAAAATGACAGAGCCACTTGAGATCTGCACATGTGAGATTATTGTATCTGTATTTTTTATTTTTAATACATTTAAAGTTGAATGTTATATTGAGAAACAGGAAACTGAAGATGTTGGCATGAAGAGAGCTACCAAATGGGCACAAGGATTTAGGCTATGTTGCCTCTTAGTAATCGCAGCAATTAAAGAGGATGTCCACACTAGTGTTGAAGATCTATAGGTCAGGATTTTATCAACTGCAATGTGTGTGGTGTTGATTCAGCTCTGAATCTGCTGCTCTTGAAGCCACTAAGGCATGTTTAGATTGCTTCCATTGTCTTTATGTACATAGCCTTGGAAGATTTTTGGCTAGCCTCTATGTTTGCTACATCCATCCATATATATGTCCTCCAGCAGTAGAGTGTACCTTTGTTCTTTGGGTGACAAGTAAAAATGAGTATATACAAATGTGAACGTCAATTCAATTTTATAATTTATATTTCCCATAATATATAGTGTAGAGAAGTCTCCACCACAGCACCCTTGCATATTTTATGGGATGCTCACTAGCACTTGTTTGTGACATGCAATCATTCTTGTGATTAAAAATGCAGGGCCTAGGACCTCGATTAGAATCTAGTACTTACTCTCTCAAAATCCAGCTCCTCTTTTCAAAAATAAAAAGGCAAAAGAATGTGCCCAATAATAGGAATGACAACCTAGAACGGTTAGGTGAATCAAATTCAATAGTGAATATAATGATTGAAGTGTACAGCTTGATAGAAAGTAACTAGTCAATACTTCCCACCCATCAGTATATTGCTGCAATTTCAAATAGCTAATCATTGATTATACAGATCATTCATCCATACCAATGCTTTATATTCTAGGGGGTATAAATCATTTTAAAGAAAAATAAGCTTTAGACTTTTTTTTTTCTAGAAAAGTGGCATTATATGGGATGTGAAATGGGGTTAAGGTAAACAGTATTGAAGGAGGCATGGTGCTATGGCAGAGGAGGAAGATGAGGGGAAATGACCTGAAAAAGTATCTTGTGTTTAATAAATGAGAAGCACACTCTTGGAATTGGATGTGTCATGGAGTGCCTAGGCATTTTATCGGCCAGCAGTGGGTGACATACACATGTGTATCTAGATTTTCAGAATCTCTTTGGTTTTGCAAATATTTTGTTTAGCAACTTGAATAGCTTAAGAAATAGAACTCTAGATATTTTAACGTACTATCAGATGTATATGTGGTGCTGAGACATATACACAAACAAATCTTGAACATTAACAAAGTACTAAATTTTCTAAAAGGGGTAAAATAATAAACCAATGCCACAGAATAATTATCTACAAACCTGGTATGATGTTTAAAAGAATAAATATGAATAATTGATATATTAACATGCACACAACTATGGAAAACTACAATTGTGTTATTTTATCTGTCTTAACTTTGTTCAGGGGAAGTATCTATGTAGTAACAATATAGTTAGCTACCTCTGTATTTTCTCTTATCTCACTTAGGAAACATAAAAATAGATTGTAACAGTTTGTTTAATATTTATTCTCTTCTTGTGCTTATTCTGTATTTTCATCATTGAGCACATGTTTTGGGACCTAGTAGGTTTAAGCATTCTTGAAATATACAGTCAAATGTAATGGAGCAATTCCTATTTTATATCTGCAATTTTACCCTTTATGTATTTCCTAATAAAAGAAAAAAAAACAGAAGTTGGTGAGGAGGGGGAATATCTCCCAGCACTGATATTCAAGTTACCACATCTGGGGCCTTAAACTACAGAAGCAGATTCTCTGATTTCTTTTATAATCAATGTTCAAGCTGTCTTCTTGCAGGACTGATTTCCTTGGCTGGTCTCTCCCCTGTTTGCCTGGTCTCTTCTTAAATCTATTGACCAATCTCAGCTTTTTATGAAAACATGAGCTATGTTGTGTTAGGGTTTTATCAACGTAATTGCCACTTTGAAGACTCTCAAAATGCACCTTCATTCTGAAGAATTGGGTTCAGGACTTCAACAGGAGGTAGAGGTGAAAGTCAAAATTCAACCTGTATCGTAAAAAATCTTCTACAATCAAGTAGATGGGTCTGAAAATGCCTAGCAAGATTAAATTCAAAAGATCCACTTATTGTACTGCTTACTGTGCATTAATAATCTCTAAGAGAAGGACATGGGTGACAACTTACTGGTTATAAGCACTTGAAGCTCATATAAAGCCCTGGGTTCAAGTTCCCAATGTGCACATGGCAGTCACAACTGTCTGGGACTCCAGCTCCAGGTATTCTGCTCTCTTTCCAGATCTCCAAGGGCATCTCTACTCATGAGCATATACATACATACATACATACATACATACATACATACATACATATATAATTTAAATAAATAAATAAGGTTTATAAATTTCTAAGAGAAAGTAAAACAATCATGACTTGAAAGAAGGAATGAAGAAAGGAAACAAAAAGAGATGAAAGAAAGGAAAGAATGAAAGAAAGGAAGGAAGGGAAAGGGGGAGAGGGAGGGAAGGAGGAAAGAAGGAAGGAAGAACAGACCAAATTCCTTTCTTTTGGCAATAATATACAGATTGAAGGGTTACTGTCTGCCTCTGCCTAGCCCTAAGAAATACTGGTACCCTCTTAGTGCATCCTGTCTCTGATGCAACAGTTTCCAGCTCAGTAACATCTCTAAAATGCACTCTTAATTTCACAAAAGACTTTTCTTTATTTATTTCATAGCATTATTGAATTTCCCCCTTTGTATTCCACCACCACATTGACACCAAGTTTCCCACCAACCTTTCCAGTTTGGGAGGTGCTGCCATCCTCCTCTTAGGAGACATTTGATCATGGTTTTTTTGCAGCTAAATATTTCATTGAAATGAATAAAGAGAAGGGGAAACACAGTGAGATGCTGTTTGGATGCAAAGAAACATAAGTGAACAGCGTTTGAATAAGATTCCAGTGCAGAATAGTTATCCAGCCTCCGTGGAAACAGAATTCTTTATTGGACTCATTACAGAGGCAAACTTGCTAATCTTTTCAGGACATTAGTGCTTTCATGATGATCTTAGCCTCATTCACTGAACTACTGCATATTTATAGTGGGTTTTTAGCCTAGTGAGGCCTTGAGATTAATCCTCCTTTAATGAGACATTGAGAGGTGATGAGACTCATCTACCTTTTTTGAGAAACCTTGATTTAACAAATTATTTTGGAGTATTGGACATTTACCTCAGTCTACATATTTGACTACTTAGGACAGGAGAGTTCTGTGAGAAATTGAAATAAAATATAGGATTTATGAGTTATAATTTTCAGCACCTATGAAGGGTTCTGAATTTGCTTTAAGGGGTTTAAAATTTCACACGTTCCTGCTTTCATCAAACCTCGGTTTGCTGCACTAAATCAAATGGCTAGATATTGAGTTTTGGCTGAAGGGTGTTTTTAGGAAGGTGACAGCCAATGACTGTGCTTCAGAAAATGTAATTTCTTTTAGATTAAAGTGCAATATACCTTTCATTTTGAACCGTCTGGAGAGTGCCATGAATACATATTTATGTGTGAAAAGTACTGTTGGATTCTCACTAGTGAGATGCAAATTTTTTGCATCTGTGCCAAGGCTTTGATATAAAGCACAATTAAAATAAGTTTGGGTACCAAGCCATGTTTACATCTTCAAACATGTTGTTGTAATAGAAACTGTGACCCACCCATTATATTTTTATCTTGTTGTTAGAAAGCATTCCAAATTTAATTGGTGGAAATGAATCACCAAAATAATTTGCTTTGTAATTTCTCTAAGTCTATACTACATTCTGACCTTGGATATAGGAGACATGCCGACCCCAATCCAGAGCCTTGAGTTTTCAAATCCAGTGAACGCACAGCTATTTAATAGCTACATCTTTGTGTGGTACGCACTAAAGTAGGATGAGCTAAGAATAAACTGTTGCAAATGGTACTACTTGGTGATGACATGCTGTGTTTCTTTCTTAGCTATTGTATCCTCATATAATAAACAAGCCATTTTCAACTTTTTTATTGCTTTTCCATTGGCATATACCTGAGTATTTTATTTATTTATGTATTTATTTATGTATTTATTTATGTATTTATTTATTCAATATATTTTTATTTACATTTCAAATGATTTCCCCTTTTATGGCTCCCTACTCACTGAAAGTCCCATAAGCCCTCTTCCCTCCCCCTATTCTCCCACCCACCCCTTCCCACTTTCCTGTTTGGGGATTTCCCTATACTGCTGTACTGAGTCTTTCCAGAACCAGGAACCACTCCTCTGTTCCTCTTGGACATCATTTAATATGTGGATTATGTCCTGGGTTTTCCATGTTTCTAGGCTAATATCCACTTATCAGTGAGTGCATACCATGATTGATCTTTTGAGACTGGGTTGCCTCACTTAGTATGGTGTTCTCCATCTCCATCCATTTGTCTAAGAATTTCATGAATTCATTGTTTTTGATGGCTGAATAGTTCTCCATTGTGTATATATACCACATTTTTTGTATCCATTCCTCCGTTGAAGGACACCTGGGTACTTTTCAGCTTCTGGCTATTACAAACAGAGCTGCTATGAACATAGTGGAGCATGTGTCCTTATTGCATGCCAGGGAATACTCTGGGTATATGCCCAGGAGTGGTATAGCAGGGTCTTCCGGAAGTGTCATGCCCAGATTTCTGAGGAACCACCAGACTGATTTCCAAAGTGGTTGTACCATCTTGCAATCCCACCAACAGTGGAGGAGTGTTCCTCTTTCTCCACATCCTTGCCAACACCTGCTGTCTCCTGAATTTTTAACCTTAGCCATTCTGACTGGTGTTGTTTTGATTTGCATTTCCCTAATGATTAATGATGTTGAATATTTCTTAAGGTGCTTCTCAGCCATCTAACGTTCTTCATGGTAAAATTCGTTGTTTAGCGCTGTACCCCACTTTTTAATAGGGTTATTTAGTTCCCTGGGATCTACCTTCTTGAGTTCTTTGTATATATTAGATATTAGCCCTCTGTCGGATTTAGGGTTGGTGAAGATCCTTTCCCAGTCTGTTGGTTGACATTTAGTCCTTTTGACAGTGTCCTTTGCCTCACAGAAACTTTGTAATTTTATGAGGTCCCATTTGTCAATTCTTGATCTTAGAGTATAAGCTATTGGTGTTCTGTTCAGGAACTTTTCCCCTGTGCCCATGTCCTCAAGGGTCTTCCCCAGTTTCTTTTCTATTAGTTTCACTGTGTCAGATTTTATGTGGAGGTCCTTGATCTACTTGGAGTTGAGCTTAGTAAGGAGATAAGAATGGATCAATTCACATTCTTCTGCATACTGACCTCCAGTTGAACCAGCACCATTTGTTGAAAAGGCTATCTTTTTTCCACTGGATGTTTTCAGCTCCTTTGTTGAAGTTCAAGTGACCATAGGTGTGTGGATTCATTTCTGGCTCTTCAAGCCTATTCCATTGATCCACTTGCCTGACATTGTACCAATACCATGCAGTTTTTAATCACTATTGCTCTGTAGTAATATTTGAGGTCTGGGATACTGAATCCCCCTGAAGTTCTTTTACTGTTGAGAATAGTTTTAGCTATCCTGAGTTTTTTGTTCTTCCAGATGAATCTGAGAATTGCTCTTTCTAACTCTATGAAGTTGGGATCTTGATGGGGATTGTGTTGAACCTGTAGATTGCTTTTGGCAAGATGGCCATTTTAACTATAGTAATCCTTCCAATCCACGAGCATGGAAGATTTTTCCATTTTCTGAGGTCTTCTTCGATTTTCTTCTTCAGAGATCTGAAGTTCTTGTCATATAGGTCTTTCATTTGTTTGTTTAGAGTCACCCTAAGATACTTTGTGCTGTTTGTGGCTATTGTGAAGGGTGTCATTTCCCTAATTTCTTTCTCAGTCTGCTTATCCTTTGAGTATATAAAGGCTACTGATTTGCTTGAGTTGATTTTTTTTAACAAGCCACTTTGCTGAAGTTGTTTATTACCTGTAGGAGTTCTCTGGTAGAGTTTTTTTGGGTCACTTAAGTATGCGATCATATCATCTGCAAATAGTGCTAGTTTGACTTCTTCCTTTCCAATTTGTATCCCTTTGACCTCCTTCTGTTGTCTAATTGCTCTAGCTAGGACTTCAAGAACTATATTGAAAAGATATGGAGAGAGGGGGCAGCCTTGTCTAGTCCCTGATTTTAGTGGGATTGCTTCAAGTTTCTCTACATTTAGTTTGATGTCGGCTACCTGTTTGCTGTATATTGCTTTTACTATGTTTAGATATAGGCCTTGAATTCCTGTTCTTTCCAAGACTTTTTGCATGGAAGGATGCTGAATTTTGTCAAATGCTTTTTCAACATCTAATGAAATGATCATGTGATTTTTTTCTTTGAGTTTGTTTATGTAGTGGATAGCATTGATGGATTTCCATATATTGAACCATCCCTGCATCCCTGGGATGAAGCCTACTTGATCATGGTGGACGATTGTTTTGATGTGTATTTGGATTTGGTGGGCAAGAATTTTATTGAGTAGTTTTGCATCAATATTCATAAGGGATATTGGCCTGAAATTCTCTTTCTTTGTTGGATATTTGTGTGGTTTTTGTATCAGCCTAATTGTGGCTTTGTAGAAGGAGTTGGGTAGTGTTCCTTCTGTTTCTATTTGGTGTTATAGTTTGAAGAGTGTTGGTGTTAAGTCTTCTTTGAAGGTCTGATAGAATTCCGCACTAAAACCATCTGGTCCTGTGCTTTTTTTGGTTGGAAGGCTTTCTATGACCCCTTCTATTTCTTTAGGGGTTATGGGTCTGTTTAGATGATCTATTTGATCCTGATTTAATTTTGGTATTTGGTATCTGTCTAAGAAATTGTCCATTTCTTCCAGATTCTCCAGTTGTGTTGAGTACAGGCTGTTGTAATAGAATCTGACAATTTTTTTCAATTTCCTCAGTGAGTATTTTTTAAAAATTCATTGGATTGCTTATAATATTGATGCACATTTTATGTACTACCTCAATCTTGAAGTTGATTTATTTATTTATTTATTTATTTATTTATTTATTTATTTATTTATTTTTAGTGCTGTAATTCATGTTTTGTATGTAAAGACACTAAGGCTGACAATCTCTACAAAAGCTCTTATTTTGACAGTCATAATGAGAATTTCACTAGAATGAAAATGCAGCTCTTAACTAATTGAGCATTTAAAAAAAAACCAAAATTTAAAAGTACAAACATGCAGATGCTAGTGCCTTCGAAAGGTGTTACTCCTCCTTAGCCATGAAATGTATAAGATCAAAAGGGAAGTACGTGCCTGAGTTTTTTGGATCTAAAATGAAAAGCACTACATCTACTATAAGGCAGGTTTAGCCAGGTAAATTTTAAGCAGGTTGCTGGATGCTGTAGAAGTTTATTGTACTTAGTTTAAAAACTAACCCACATTTTCTGTATCCATTCCTCCGTTGAGGGACATCTGGGTTCTTTCCAGCTTTTGTCTATTATAAATAGGTCTGCTATGAACATAGTGGAGCATGTATCCTTATTATATAATCCTCTGGGTATATGCCTAGGAGTGGTATAGCACGGTCCTCTGGAAGTATCATTCCCAGTTTTCTGAGGAACCGCCAGACTGATTTCCAGAGTGGTATTACCAGCTTGCAGCCCCACCAGCAGTGGAGAAGTGTTCCTCTTTCTCCACATCCTCACCAACACCTGTTTTCTCCTGACTTTTTGATCTTAGCCACTCTGACTGTTGTGAGGTGAAATCTCAGGGTTGTTTTGATAAGATAAGAAATCTTTAAGTTTTTCTAAGCCATTTGACATTCCTCAGGTAAAAATTCTTTGTTTAGCTCTGTACTCCATTTTTAAGGGGGATATTTGGCTCTCTGGGGTCTAACTTCTTGAGTTCTTTGTATATATTGAATATTAGTCCTCTGTGGAATGTAGGGTTGGTGAAAATCTTTGCCCAATTTGTTGCTTGCTGTTTTGTCCTTTTGACAGTGTCCTTTGCCTTACAGAAACTTTGTAATTTTATGAGGTCCCATTTGTCTCTGCTTGATCTTAGAGAATAAGCTATTAGTGTTCTGTTCAGGAACTTTCCCCCTGTGCCCATGTCCTCAAGGATCTTCTCCAGTTTCTTTTCTATTAGTTTCAGTGTGTCTGGTTTTACGTGGACGTCCTTGATCCACTTGGAGTTGAGCATAGTACAAGGAGATAAGAATGGATCGATTTCTTATAGTCATGTGTGTCTGTATCATTTAAATATTTCTGGGATATTAATATGGAAATGGAAATTTCAAAGTGCAGGTAAATAGGAAATTTATGAATTGACCTGAAATTACCTACCAGATACAAGATTTACAAGGGAGTGGACAGGTAACAATGAGCATGAAACTGTCCTCTGAGCCACAGTCACAGTCCTTGGTCCACTAGGAAATTGTTTATCACTAATTCCTATATACAACCCCTGAAAGATCTTCCCCGGGAAGCTGACCAGCTAAGGGGAGGAGACTAGCAACTACATTTGGGGCTCAGGGGCAAATGACCAACATTTTTAGCAGTGCAGGTCATGGGGCTTGGTCACAGTTACTCATGTTGGCCTGGAGGTAGAAAAGCAGCCAGGAACTAGCTAAGACTGGAAAGGGCTTACAAGCCTGAGTTTGCTCCCTGGAGCTGTCTGTGATAGGAGGCCTAATTTTGATTTCTAATTATACTGCTGCAAATGAAAGGGCTGAGGCTCCAGAGGGTCCCGTGGCTGTATGAAAACTGCACAAATGCAATCGCTCATCTGGACACTCTCAGCAGAGGCCAAACATCTGGATGCTTGGAAATCTAAGCTAACAAGTGAAAAACACCTATTACGTTATCATTATGATTACTGCTAAACATTTGCGTACTTCATTCCAAGAGTGATCTCAACATGTTTAAAAGGCTGGAAACAAAAGCAAAATAGTTTGCTTTCCCTCTTCTCTCTCTGAATCCAGTATTGTAAAACAAATCTGATAGGGGAAAGGCCTTTCTGCTACACTTTGTGTTCCTTAATATCACATAGCCTCTTAAATCACAGCACAGGCTAGTAAAAGGGGAATGAACCCAGAACTCAAACAGGGAAAAGTCAGGTTTCTTTGTGTATCATGGCTCTACATAAGAAGACTTAGGAAAATACTGTTTTTTTTTTCACCCACCACTCTGCCAACCTGATAGCCTAATATAATTACTGTGCAGTGGTAAGTAAGCAGTTGTCCGGTGGGAATATCATCTCCCTGATAAGAAGGGCACCTCATCTTCAACTTCTCTACCCACTGAATAGGGCCCAACACATGATAGGCTCTCAATAAATGCTTTCATGATTCAACAGCATTACTGTGAATAAATGTCCAAGCGAAGAAATCATTTGTAACTTCATTAATGAAGTTAATAATTTTACTGACATCACCGACTAGAAACAGCTTTCCGTAAAACACTTTGCTGATTTTTGGCATTCATCTTTCTGTTGTGAAGATTTCTTCTTAACTAGCTAATTATGTGTGAATTTCATCTTGTGTAATTCCTAAGAAACACTAATCCCGAATTGGCTTAATATGACTGCTCTTCCGAACGTGTGGTGGCCAGCAGGGGAGCTGGCTTAGTCTCAAAAGTACTTGCGTTGCAAGGAAGGGGCATGAGTCCCTAGATCCCCTGTGAAGAAAAATGCAAGGAGTGATGTGGTGTTCTTAAAATCCCATGTTGGGGAGACAGAGAGAAGTGGGTCTCTGAGGTTCACTGACCCATCAGCCTAGCCCACTCCCTGAGCTCCAGGTATGACTTTTAAAATGTTTATAGCAGCTGATGATGACAACATTGTCTTCTGGCTTCCAAATGCATGCACATGTGGAGCAACACACACACACACACACACACACACACACACCACAGAAAGGATGATGCAGACTGGAGAGCATTCATCACAGTCAGGCCTTTTGGGCTGTTTCCTATCCTACTCTTGTTCCCTTGCTGTAGTGCATGTAGTTTACTTGATCCATCGAGACACCATTTTACTTAGCTATTAATTAGCTGTTAATACAGCAGCAGAAGCTGGAGAAATGGCTGTTTAATAGCATATGCTGTTCTTCCAGAGGACTTGGGGTCGGTTCCCCACATGCTGGTTCACAACTATTTCTAAATCCAGTCTCCCTGGATCTGACACTGTGTCTTAGAGTTTTACTGTTATGAACATATACCAATGCCAAGGCAACTCTTATAAGGACAACATTTAACTGGGGCTGACTTACAGGTTCAGAGGTTCAGTCCACTGTCAGCAAGGCAGGAGTATGACAGTGTCCCAGCAGGTACAGTGTAGGAAGAGGTGAGAACATCTTGTTCTGAAGGCAAACCAGAGAAAACTGGCTTCCAGTCTAGGCTAAGATGAGAGTTGTAAAGCCTATGCCCACAGCAACACACTCCTTCCAACAAGGTCACACTTCTTAATAGTGCCACACCCTGATCCAAGCATATTCAAACATCATACACCATCTTCTGGTCCTCAAGAGCACTGCATACATATGGTGAACAGGACTATATGCAGGAAAAACTTGTGTGTGTGTGTGTGTGTGTGTGTATGTGTGTGTGTGTGTATGTGTATGTGTGTGTATGTGTATGTGTGTGTGTATGTGTGTGTGTATGTGTATGTGTGTATGTGTGTGTGTATGTGTGTGTATGTGTGTGTGTATGTGTGTGTGTGTGTGAAGCCAAGAACAACTCACATTTGCAGAGCGATGACCATGTCTTTCTCTCCTGAGCCTTACATCTTTACATGACAAGTGCCCTCATCATCCCCACCTCTTCTATGCCCATTTGACACATTTAGAAGATTATTGTGGAAATGTTCTGTGTTCTACGAGAAGAGCAAACATCTTCTACGGCCATTTTTATATCCACTGTGTTCTGTCGTCTCTCAAAGGAGAAGGCAGGACTGATTTTCCAAAGCTGTCAGGAGAGAAGTTGATCACGCTGCTGGCAAACACTTCTCTTCCCCTTACCTCAGTGTCTGAAGTCACTCCTCTCTGACATCTCACTTTCAAAGTCCTGCAGAGAACCAGCTACTCTGGGTACTCAGGAGGCAGAAGAGAGGGGCTGCTATTGTCTATCTGGTGCCTTATCAACCAGCCTTTAATCAAGCAATGCAGCCTAGAAGGTGGAGCACTGACCCTGGCAATGAGGATGACTTGTTTGCTTTGTGCAGGCAGCGTGACTGGGTTTTGCTCACTAGGAACTCCTGGAGGTCCTGGTTTCAGAATTCCAGATAACTTTCCATTCCACTCTCCAGTGGGACATGGTATTTTAATTATTGCACATGGCAAAATAAGCATTTAATTTTTTTCTATTACTAAATACCATCCTTATTCTGGCTAACAGCACTCTTCATACACTGTACTGTATATATAGAAACATCAGACTAACATGTACACAGTGCATGCCATGCATCGTTGAGGCACCATGTTCTGATCATTGGGGATGTGTGTGAACTCACATGTCTCCCACAACAACCCTAATTGCTCTATGTTATAGACGAGGGAAATGAACTTGGAGATAGAACAGTGCTTCCCAAATGTATGTACAGTGGATTGTTAACACCAACTCTAGATCCCACCAATCCGCTTCTGATACAGGAGAATGGGGCTGAAAGCATATGTCAGGTTTCCTGCAGATGTTACTGCTCCAGAGACTACAGAGGGGGTCTGATGAAAAAGTTTCCCAGGTCTGCAAAGCTGATAAAGGAGAGGCTCTAATCAAACAGGGTGACACAAGGTTCTGTGTATCAACATGACACAGGCTGGAGTTATCACAGAGAAATGAGCTTCAGTTGGGGAAGTGCCTCCATGAGATTCAACTATCGTCATTTTCTCAATTAGTGATCAAGAAGGGAGGGCCCCTTGTGGGTGGTACCATCTCTGGGCTGGTATTCTTGGGTTCTATAAGAGAGCAGACCTAGCAAGCCAGGGGAAGCAAGCCAGTAAATTATATCCCTCCATGGCTTCTGCATCAGCTCCTGCTTTCTGACCTGCTTGAGTTCCAGTCCTGGCTTCCTTTTAGTAATGAACAGCAGTGTGGAAGTGTAAGCAGAATAAACCCTTTCCTCTCCAACCTGCTTCTTAGTCATGATGTTTGCACAGGAATAGAAACCCTGACTAAGACACAGGGGATTCAGTCTCAGGACTTGCCCTTGCTTCTTGTAATAACTAGACAAGTCTATATGTCTTGAAAGAACTGGTAGTTTGCATATAAGCCATTTTTCTACTTTTGGAGCTCGCCAGTGGGTGTCTTTTTCCATGCGCAGATGAGTGGACATGTGTAGGTTGTAACTCCACACCCCACTGAGTCTGATATGTGTCAACAGGAAAGAGTCATTAGTGAATTCTTTCATCATTCTTGTACTTATTTGTACAATTATGATCATTAGTTTCTCTCAATAACAGATCTCTGAGCTCATCATGGTCTCTGCAACCTTTCATTTGAAAATAATGGGTCTGTGTTTCAAGAGCATTATGTAAAGTAATCTCATATTTATTTCCTGGTAGGAGACTAGTACTGGCTGCAATTTGACATAATGACAGGTGTAATTAATGCACTAGAATTGGAGGTTTTTCATCATCATCTCTAGCTTTCCACTGGCTTCATAAGCCTGAGCAGGGTATCTCGTTCATTTGAGGACTGTTCTAGTGCCTTTCCTAACTTTTCCCACAGTTGGCCCAAACTTTCCTTCCCTCTGTTGGAACCCTGGGCTCTCAGTTAATGTAGAGGTCCACATCACAAATGATCAAAGTCTCCACACCCTGGCATCTGATGTCCTACTGTTTAACATCAGTGTTTTCTATTATATCAGAAAACTGATATATACCTTCCCTCTTCTGAAGACCAGTTCTGCATATGGTCCAGGCCACCATTCTCCCCATCTCCAAGTGAATGATATATTCCAGTAAATGCCAAAGGGCGAGGATTCATTGCCTTAATGTGAAAACAGGCACTGCGAATAAGTGTAAACCACTTTCATTGTGTGTTCCCCAAAGGCCCCCAACTGTGTTTTGAAAATATGTAGTTCTTACTCAGCTGCGGGTCCTTCTCCCGAATGCTTCCCAGGGACGGCTTAGCCCTGTGTTGAATGCCAAGGTTTGCCTTTGTTTGTTTGCTTGGGATTTTGGTGCCCTCTGCTGTTCTGAGCATCTGTACAGCATGAACATTTCCTCAGAAAACTCATGATGACATAAAGTTTTGTTCTTTGTAAGAAGGTAAAATAATTTCAGTGACTGAGATCAGTTATTTAAAAGCTAAGTAATTCTCAAAGGCGAACATGCTATGGAATTAAGTAAGCACCCTCGGACTTCATAAGCACTCCTCTGAGGCCTCCATAACCTACCCTCACCCACTGACTGGTCAGAGGAAAAAAAGATACTTTTTGTCACAGGGAATAATATTGAATAGTTTCAGGATTTTCTCAGTATTTTGTGGAGAATTCTTCCCCTGAGTTAAAAACTCCATAAACTTATAGACAGTTTAAAAATTGCTAGAACAGTGTTATCACAAACTTGACAGCAAAATGTTGAGACGCTAAAAGAGTTCCCAACCCAGTCTGTAACGTTCAGATTTAAACCTAATTCATCATTATATGTTTTTATGTTAGTAAATCAAACATATTAATTTGGGGAATATGAGATAACATAAACTTTCTGGGTTTTTTATTTTAAGCCAAAATAAATAACAAACATTTAGTTAAATTTCTGGAGTAATTTAATTATCTTGGCATTTATTTAAGAGAACCCATAAGCTATGTCGGGCTACTTAGAAGTCCAGCTTTCAAAGTTTATTTTCTTGTTATACTTGTTAATGCGGCTTCTGAACAAGTAATTATATTCATGAGCTATTGTAGCCACTCTTATTTCTGTGTGATTACTAGAAACCAAAAAAGTTTGGAATTCCTCCATAAATATATTTCTTGAGTTTAGCCCAGCAAAGTCATGTTTATTAGTTGAAAAAAAAATCTTTATAGGAGATATAAAGTCTCAATCCATAAAAACCACCACCTATTTTGTTTTAAAATACCAAACAGATCCTACAGCTCATCACATGACCAGCTTTCAGTGTGTTTATCTAGGACTGTCTGAGGCTGCCACTGGCTGCTTGCCAACAGACGAGGCCATGCGCCTCTCAGTGAGGAAGACTGGCCAGTTGATGGAGAAGTGAAAAGGCTTTCGATTCCCGTTGTAGAACCCAGAGCTATGAAATTTTACTGTGGATGTTGCGATTTCTGAATCTGCCTGCAGCCAGTTTCACAGGGGACGCTTTCACCCACACTCTCTTTCCACTCAGGTATCCTGAATCCTGTATCTAAACTATTAAAGGTGTGAAATGCAAATATTCAAAAGCCATTCCATCTAACACCTTATGCTATAGGATTAGAATATAAGACAGGTGCCTCTTGCAAAAGACCTGGTGGAAATGAGGCCAAAAAATATACTTAGCTCCTGAGGATTCCTGAGCCAGTGTGGATTGCGCTGTGCCTGAAGCTCATTGTGGGGTTTCCTGCAAAAACCATGGCTGGCAGGGTAGCCATCTGTGTGAGGCTAGAAGTAAATCCAGTCCAACATGACATAGTTAGCTGGTATTGGTTCAAAGGTCTAGATTCTGACCCCAGGCAGTATATTTTAGACATATTTCAACACAAGCAACTTTGTAATAAAGTTTCCTCCTGATCATTATTATAATAAAGCTTAAGACATGACGACATGCAAAGTGCATGTCTCCTGAGTAAAGTACGTGTCTTTTCCAAAATACAAGTGACCTCTTCCATAAGAATTGGTTCTACTGATTAAGGTACAAAGATCTAGGGAGGTGGAAAGGTTTGTTATATGCATAATAGTAAACTCTGGCAAAGTCCATGGGATCTTTCTCTTGGGAGTAGGTTCTGTTGACTGAAAAACCATGCCCAGGAGTCTGGCAAGAATCTGGAATAAAGATAATAGTTTTGGGGGTTGGAGTGAGGCCTGGCCCTCCAGATAGCAAAGATCACCAGGTTATTACCTACACCTATTCTCAAATTTCCAGGTGAAAACAGGTATAAATCTCTTCTGTCAAAGAGAAAATCCCAACCATTTATGCTTCCTGGCTTTTCTAGTGCTGTCTGAGCATGAGGACTGTTGTCCCCTACCGTCCATCATCTAAGCCTCCCTGGGGAGCATCTGCTTACTTGAAATTATAATACAAGTCAGGATCTCGAAGACATGAGCTACATTCAGATGCACAAGGCCTAGAAGGAGGCTTCTCTGGAGGACAATAGAGGATGATTTGTAATCAGTGTTCTTGCAGTTTCTGAGGGGACATTTGACCAGCATCAGCACCCAAACCTGGTGAAGTCTCTTTATTCTTTCTGTCCTTACCACTCGCCTTAACGTACTTGAGAATAGTATAGAGGCAATGTTTAAGTATTGTAATTTCTTATCTAATACTAAATGCTTAAGGTTAATATTTTCTTAGAAAAAAAACATTAGTTTTTGAAATTGTGACTATCAGGAAGTCTTCGGGGTCGGGGACCTCTAATGTCATCTGTGAACTTTCCTTTGCTTAGATCATCACAGGCCCTGAGACCTTAACATGTGCCTGTGCTGCATGGGTGTCAAGAATACTAATATCATAGAGAGGTGAGCCCTGAAATAACATGTTTTACCCATCCTCAGAGCTGTGCCCACAGGTTCCTTTTCTTGCACTAGGTATATGTTTGGAGGATGTCAGATCCAGCTGCCTCATAAGGACTAGAGCCTGGGTCCTCTCCATCACTCTCTGTCCATTTCACCCAGAAGAGCAAGTCCTGCTTGATGAATATGTTTGCCTTCTTTATGGTTTAGTTCAGCTTTCATCTAAAAATACACTTTCTCTGGCCTCCCTAATCCTAAGTTGGAGAGCCCAACTCTACTCTGCACTTTTAAATTGCCTCGCCTATTTCCATCTCAGTAATCAATGTATTGCATTTGAATTACTTTCCTATTTATATTTTCCTATTTATGTCTTATATATCTTCATATTGCATAGATCTGGCATACACATTAATTGAAATTATGGTCAAATACAAATCTTTAGTCTGGTAATTAATTGGCCGTCATTTAAATAGTGGATGGCCATTGCCTTAGAATATTTTTTACACTTCTATGACAGAATCCGTGAGAAGGACTAATGTATAATGAAAGGAGAGGCTAGGTAGTTCATGCCAATTCCTCAGCACATGGTGAGGTACTCCTGTGGTGTCATTACATGGTGGCACACAAGAGGGTGACAGACAAACAGACATGCACAGAACAGGGGTGTGAGCTCATGATTTCATAGCCATCCATCCCTATAAGAACTCTATTGATGCTTTCATGAGCCTTGAGTTCACACAGCTCACATCACCTCTTCAAACCCCCATCCTTCTGATACTATTTCAGTACCAATCAAATTTTACCATGCGGTCTGTAGGCATCAAACAACCAATCCATAGCACCTACTATATGGCATGCACTGTGGCCAATTTGTCTTGGAAGGATCACTCAGAATTTCATTACACAAAATTCACTATTCATTGAGTGCAGTTGGTAACACCTGTAGTAATTATTTTCCATCCTAAAATTTTAAGACAGCACGCCAAAGCCAAAATGGTTAAGAACCTTGGTCAAGTGCTTATTTTAATGATGTAAGAGCTCAGAATCTTTTCCATGGAGTAAGAAATGTTCTCCCTATCCTTCTCTGAAAAAGAGGTATCCACCTAAGCTTCAACACCCAGTATTAAAACACAGCATCCTAAGGCAATGTCTTTAAAACATTTGCATTAGTTCTTCTGTACTTCTAATTTAACACCCATAATAACTTCTAAACTCACTGGAAGAGCAAAAACATACATATTTTGTGCCTGGGATTTTTATGTAGCTTATGACATTTCTAATTCTGAAGATTCTTCCTCCCTTTGAGTCATAGACATTTTAAATTAAATATTGAAAGTGGAGTATGAAAAAGATATCTTTATTAGTAATAAACCCTAACCCATTCCCCCAGCTGAGATTGCCTCAACCCTTAGGGCTGAGACATAACTGGCTTTCTCAAGGTGCCCTACCAGCAAGTTGACATTCATATCTGTATTTAACA
This sequence comes from Apodemus sylvaticus, assembly GCF_947179515.1. Taxonomy (NCBI): domain Eukaryota; kingdom Metazoa; phylum Chordata; class Mammalia; order Rodentia; family Muridae; genus Apodemus; species Apodemus sylvaticus. The sequence goes on from NC_067487.1 coordinate 16,553,277, forward strand.
GTGATCTAAGCTCACCCTTTTATCATCAACACTATCTTTTTTTAGTAGATATTTTTTTATTTACATTTCAAATGTTATCCCCTTTCCTGGATTCCCTTCTGAAATCACTCTATCCTATCCCCCCTCCCTCTGCTCACCAACTCACCCTCTCCCACTTCCCTGTCCTGGCATTCCCCTACACTGGGGCACCGAGACTTCTCAGGACTAATGACCCCTCCTCCCTCTGATGTCCAAAAAGGCCATCCTCTGCTACATACACAGCTGGAGCCATGGGTCCCTCCATGTATACTCTTTGGTTGGTGGTTTAGTCCCTGGGAACTCTCTTCTCTTGTCTCCTGGAGACATCATTGGGGGTTTAAGTGCAGCCCAATTTTGACAGCTGGTTTTTCCCTTATTTTCTGTTTGTTTCTTAAATTACCAATCCCTGGATATACAAACATGTTTATTTTACTGAGTCTTATAGAATGTTTCTTGAAGGAATGTGTTATACAATCTGGAACACTGCACCTACTGTTTGCTTGCATTTAAAGTCATACATCAACACCATCTCAGAAAATAAAGGATTGTAAATGAATCATGATCTTTTCTGTTCCCATTTTCTTTCTAATGTGATGTGTCACCCAGGTATATGATAGCGATTTAACATTTGAAATCATAGGCACTCCTTTTGTTTTAGTAGCGTGTTCACTGCACTTAACATCTAGCAGAAATTGATCATTCTCCACTCAGTTTGAGAGATGTCTGAGAGATTAGTTTTTATTCTGAGTAAGACCATAACTTCCTCCTATTTTAAAAATCTTACCATATTATTAGCAAAGTAATAACATGCACCACATGGGTATTAATCATATGAAGCTCCTAAAAGAGACTGCTGTCAGGTTTTGTTTGTTTGCTTGTTTGCTTGTTTGGCTATCTTTTATCTGCATCACTTTTATTTAGACCATGGCCATGGAATTGCATAGCTCATTGCAGCTAAATTTATCTTGAAGCCAGTAAGTGTAGCACATCATGGTCCTCACTAGCCTGGGTCCTCCCACATTTAGAGAGAAATCTAAAAGTGGACCACCAAGGTTTCTGCAAGTTTGCAAGTGTCCAAAGCTACAATCCTTTATCACAATCATGTCAGACCACGACCCTTTTCTTATCTAACTTTAGAGAAGATTCCCACATGTCACAAACTGAGGTCCAGTTCTACTTCAAAGGCTAGTTACTGTCTTGCCTCCATATCCTATATTACTACTCAGGTTGAATATTTTTCTCTATTACATTGAATAGCCCAGTGTTTGCCTTACAGCTCGCCTTGGTCCCTAAAAAATTTAGGACATCGAAGTGTGGAGTGGTGAACAAGAACCAGAGGCTCAACCCCCAACCCCTCATTCCATCTTCTTTCCTCTATTGAGCCTTTACCTGACCAAAGACCCCTCCTCCCACTGATGCCCAGCAAGGCATTCCTTTGCCATATTTTTGGCTGGAACCATGGGTACCCCTTGGTTGATGGTTCAGTCCCTGGGAGTCTTGGGGTGTCTGGGTGTCTGAGTCATTCTCTTCTCTCTCTCTCTCTCTCTCTCTCTCTCTCTCTCTCTCTCTCTCTCTCTCTCTCTCTCTCTCCACCTTTTATTCTTTAAAACTATTTGTATGTATGCTGGTGTTTTCCTTCATGTGTATCTTTGCACCTCGTGGGTACCTGATGCCTGTTGATAAGTGATGGTTTGGAGCTACCATATGCATTCTGGTAACCATAGTCCTCTGAAATAGCAACATGTGCTCTTTTTTTTTTTTTTTTAATTGAGTGTCTTTTTCATTTACATTGCCAATGGTAAAACTTTTCCCAATTTCCCCCTCCCAAAAGCCCCCTTCCCCAAAGATTCCCTAGCCCTCTTCCCACCCCCTGCCTCCATGTATATACCCCTCTACCTGACACACTCCCACTCCCCCCCCCCATCCGTTTCCCTTTGTTGGGGCCTCTATTGCGCCTTTACCTGACCAAAGACCCCTCCTCCCACTGATGCCCAACAAGGAATTCCTCTGCCACATTTTTGGCTGGAACCATGAGTAGCCCTTGGTTGATGGTTCAGTTCCTGGGAGTCTTAGGGTGTCTGAGTGTCAGAAGTCATTGTTCTTCCCATGGGGCTGTAAACCCCTTTAGATCCTCAGTACCACCCTCCAGATCCTCCGTTGGGGATCCCAAGCCCAGTCCAATAGTTGGTTGCTAGTTTCTGCCTCTGTATTTGTAGAGCTCTGGCAGGGCCCCCCTGGTGCTCTTAATTATGAGTTCATCTCTCCATCCCTACCACCTTTTGCTCTTAAAGTCTACTTCTTCCAAACTGCTGCATTTCTAGAATCTCAAGCAGTGAAGGACTCAGTCCTGGACTCTGGTTCCTTCTCACAATCTTAGGACAAATGACAAGTCCAACAACACCTTCTCTACCCTATATACTTTATGAAAAATTATGCAAGTAAGGAGTAAACTGGAATCAGTCGTACGATGCTGGTACTACCATTGTACCTCATAAGTAAAATACCTTTGTTCACTCCTTGAAAATGCTCAGTAACCTCCCTGCTTGTCTGATGGAGTGACAGATGGAATGAAACTGCTGAATCAACAGATGTTAGGAAAAGCACACGGCCACCTCCACTGCCTTCTGCACAGTGGGGGACAGTTTCCCTTGCACTTTCTTTGAGTTTTTCTTTTGAAGACCTAGAATAGGGAACACACACGAGATGTATAGAATCTAACCAGTGGCTCCTAATATGATTGTCAAGGAGCACCTAGACCTACTGGGTTCCCTAGATAGAGATCTAAGTCCAGTATCTTCCCAGTCAAACATAAAACTCTTAGCAATAAAATCACTCTGGATGGCATGGTACAGTACACATAGGCCAGAGCCTCTCATAACTCTCATCAGAGAAGCTTCTTCCTGGAGGTTGGCATTAACACAGAAACCAAAATTGGACAATGGAAAGAGAATGGGGAACTTTAGAGTACTGATTCATGAATGTGTCTTCAAATTCTTCTCCTCAAAGCTTGGGGATCTAAATGGAAGGGGTTGGAAAGATTGTTAGAGCCAGAGTATTTGACAACTAAAAGGAAACATCTTTTCAACATCCAACAGGACTGAAACATATATGAACTCATAGAGACCATGTCAGCATATACAAGTTCAAACCTGACAAAAAAAATCACGAATGGAGAGGAAGAAGTAGGCACTCCACCCCACTCCTAAGCAAAATGCTGTCTGTAATTGAGAGCTGTTGTCAAAGGGAAAATCAGTTTTCTCCAATGGAGTGTCACCAGGTCTGTCATCCAGACTTCAGAGAAGTTGCCTTGCACAGGCGTAGCTCCGACACAAAACTGACTCTATGTATTTTTTTTTTTTTTTGTGAAGTTCTAATTTTGATAGGGTATCTTTTGTTTGAATGATTTTCCTTTTCTGTTTTGATCTGCTCTGATTTTGCTGTATTGTTGATTTCTTGCTTATTTGAGACAGAGAGATAGAACATGGTATTGGGTGGATAGGAAAATGGGGAAGAACTGGGAACTGGGGGAGGAGAAAAAATGTCATCAAAATAAATTATATGAAAAACCAAAATGGTTTTCATAGACAAATATTCAGGCAGGCCAGAAGTCTAATTTCACAGACCATGGCATTCATTCTGAGAAACATCATTTTGACATCACATTAGGCTACTTACATTAAATATAGAAAAATAATCCTCTTTTTAGAAGTGAGGTAGTGTGCATAGCGAGAAGGCATGACATAGAGTGGTCAGAAAGACAAGAACAACACAACATCTTTACATTAGGAAAGAAGCCAACAGACAGCATCTGCATGCACAGTAACCCAATGTGGTCAGTCTCCTGAGGGCTGCAGCCTTCATTCTGCCAGGTTATGGGTCCCTGATGGGATAAACAATCTTTTATCACCTACTACTCTCTCTTTGACCCGAGCCTTAGGCCTTCAGAGGGGAAAGGCAGCTGCTATTTTGAAAGTACCCTCCTAGTCCAAGATTTATAGTGATTTTTTTTTAAATACTCAAGGATCTGGTTAATGGAATGGCCATATCTCTTTTTCTTCCAGGGAAAGCTCAAGCATTTCTTATGAATTTACATTAGTCTGTCTCTGAAGACTGTTGTCTCTGCTATGAATTTCAAAAGCCCATTTTGAAACTCTCCTTGTATCACTCTTTCCCTGAGGGCAGTACACAGAGGAAGCTCTCTGTGCTACTTCAACAGTGGAGAAAATCCTAATAAAAAGTAGTAACCACTGAGAATAGCAGCCTTGTAATATCATGAAATATCATCATGTTACATCTGTTTAAAGCTCACCTGTACAAACCTAAAAATCATTCTTACTAGGGAATAAACCAAGCAAGAAAGTTACTTGTTTCTTAATAAATACCAGTTTGCCATGCTCCCAGATGAAGCTGTATGTTCAAAAATAAAAGAGTTCTGAATAATTTTTATAAGTATACCCAAAGAATTTCCACTATACTGAGTTGTCTATTTTCAGTTTCCAGTAATATATTTGCTAGACGTCCAGTTAACCAAAATTTGGAAATGAAGCAAAGCAAGAGAACACATCATTCCATATCACTGGTTAACAAGACCACCCAAGAATTGCATAATTAGCCTGGAAATATAACTTGGACTCATCAAGTACTGTTGACTCAAAGCATAGTTCTACTTTGCTACATGCTAACATGTAGACTTTGGTCTGAAAGGATTGTCTTCCTAGTGGGACATTAATTTGAATTTTTGTAGCTGATCCTATATTTATGATTACCCAAGCTCTTGAGTTTTTAAAAATGATACCTTAGTTTGAGTAGATCTTTAGCTTTTTAAAGTTGTATCTCTGTCATCCATGAAACACGAATATGCATAGAGCGAATGGAAATCGCTGGTACCCGGCAAAGGGTGGGGAGGATGCATTCCATACAATCTAAGATATGTCCTTAAAGCTGGACAGATGGCTCAGTGGTTAAGAGCATCTTCTACTCTTTCAAAGGACCTGAATTTTGTTCATGTAGAACAACTCAGAATGCCCATGACTCCAGCTTTAGGGGATGCCATACTTTCTATTGACCCCTTCCAGTATCCCCACCTCACACATGTGACAGACCTCTAGATGCATGCATAAACATAATTTAAAATAAAAGAAATTACAAAGCATAAATATATAAATGAATAACTGCCTTTAACCTACTCCTCTGTGGGAGTTCAAATGACAGCTAAGTCACAGCGAAGTGCTATGGACTTGAGGATGCTCTCCATCCTGTGTGCTGGAGGATGTTCTCCGTCCTATGGACCTGAGGATGCCCTCCACTGAGGATGCTCTCCATCCTGTGTATTGGAGGATGTTCTCCATCCTATGGACCTGAGAATGCTCTCCATCCTGTGGACCTGAGGATGCTCTCCATCCTGTGGACCTGAGGATGCTCTCCATCCTGTGTACTGGAGGATGCTCTACATCCTGTGGACCTGAGGATGCTCTCCATCCTATGGACCAGAGGATGTTCTCCATCCTGTGGACCTGAGGATGCTCTCCATCCTGTGGACCTGAGGATGCTCTCCATCCTGTGGACCTGGGGATGCTCTCCATCCTGTGTACTGGAGGATATTCTCCATCCTATGGACCTGAGAATGCTCTCCATCCTGTGGACCTGAGGATGCTCTCCATCCTGTGTACTGGAGGATGCTCTCCATCCTGTGGACCAGAGGATGCTCTCCATCCTGTGGACTGGAGGATGTTCTCCATCCTGTGGACCTGAGGATGCTCTACATCCTGTGTACTGGAGGATATTCTCCATCCTATGGACCTGAGAATGCTCTCCATCCTGTGGACCTGAGGATGCTCTCCATCCTGTGTACTGGAGGATGCTCTCCATCCTGTGGACCTGAGGATGCTCTCCATCCTGTGGACCTGAGGATGCTCTCCATCCTTTGCTCAGCTTCTCCTCTCATCAATGTGAAGGCTAAATTTATGGACTTAGACAAGTTCTGAGAGTGCAGACTACATAACTTCTCAATAACATTTATATCTTGCACATTATATTTTTGAAGATCTAAATAGACAATGGGGCCATGAGGTGGAGATATTCCAGTGGTAAAGGATTTGCTTATTCTTTTAAGTCCAGAAACTATAAATTTTACTCCCATATCAGTAAGAAGAATTACTTTCATATACTTGGCTTCTCACTGTAAACTGCAGATTTCATATTTTAATGGTCAATTCTGCTGTTTGATAATGAAGTAATGATGTTAGTAGGGATATTAGTATGTCCCAAATATAGTGACTGATTTATGAATCCTTACTTTACCTCCTTTAGTATATATTCATATGCAAGTTAAAACCTTTAAGGAACTCAGTATTAATAACCACTTATGGTTATCAGCAGCTAGATTAGCATTAAAGAGAAAGTTAAATGGTCAGTACTTTAAATCATTTTTGTAGTGTTTTCTATACACTGTACCAATGTAACATGCAGAAAGAAACTAAAGCTGGGAAATAGTTTAATACACCTTAGTTCGTAAAACAGGAATCACATTTAGAATTATAACATTCAATTACATATTTTATTTAATTTTAATATGCAGTAGAACTAGTAGAATTGCTATTAGAGTAGATGTTTTAGGAAATGTATACGGAGTATAAAAGGGCTCCATGACATTTTATGTTCTGCCTGCTAACCATTTTACTGGACGCATCATTTTTAGCTTCATGGGTTATGGGATTCAGGGCCTTACAAGGGTTGTTTCTTGAGTCACAAAGCCTGTGGTATGGTCTAGGGGCATCTGTTCCAATTACACCCTGGGAAAATAGAAATGGACACAGACATAAGGTAACATAGTAAAGTCCTGTACATTTCTGTCATCAGATAAATCATTTTTATATACTATTTTCTATGTGTAAAAAAAAAATGACACCTTTGTTGGGATTGCTTTTATGCTGTAGATTTTTGGAGATCTGTAGAATTATCTTTGTTGCAACACCAGAGGAGATTTCATTATCTAAAGGCAGCTGAAGTCCCAAGGGGATCAGGGACATTGACTTACTAATCCTGGTCAAAAGGACTTCCTGCTTAGAGATACAGTAATCCTTCTTATCCTTTGGGGGCTAAGGATCATCTCAATGTATGTTTAAACACGCAGATTTAACTATAGCCTCAATGTGCTGTGTTCTGCAAATATTTGCACCATTATAGCCAAGTTTAATTATAAATTACACACAGTCAAAAAGAACTAATCAAGAAAGAACACTTTCAGCAGTATACTGTTTTCTAACCATAACATATAGTTTTGTATTTATGCATTGTTTGTTTATGGACTTTTCAATGTAAAACTTTTTCTTTTTTTGGTGTTTTGGATTTGGTTTTTTGGAGACAGGGTTTCTCTCACTCTGTAGACCAGGCTAGCCTCGAACTCAGAAATCTGCCTGCCTCTGCCTCCTAGAGTGCTGGGATTACAGGGGTGTGCCACCACTGCCCGGCTCTATTTAAAACTTTTAGAGAGTGGTTGACAGTGTGGCACAATGGGCAACAGAAATTTCATAGTCTGGGCGGATGAATGTACTTTTGTAGATTCTTCCCGTTATGTTGGTTCACTTTTTCCCTATCCTCTAAATTGGCTTTGTGAGCATGACTTAGTCCTGAAGACATCATGGTAGACAAAATCCAGATGGTCTCTTACTTTTGTGGGCTTTGTTTCTTGTGATTATGTAGTATCCTGAAAAGGCCATTCGTTTATGCATCCAATATTTGTTGCACAATGATTCTACTCCAGAAATTATTTTCAGAACTTTGAGCTATACTAATAGAGAAAATAAAAGTTCCCCTTCTCTTGAACCATATGCTGCAGAAGAAGAATGCAAATTAATAGATTAGTGTGGAAAAATAATTTCAAAAAATAAAGTGTACCTTGGAAAGACAGAACATCTAGCCTACTCCTTTCTTAGTGCAGGGGTGTCCTCGGGGGAATGTTGTAGAATATGCTATATACACATTATGTTTTCCTGTCTAATTGGGAGTTTTTAAAATGGATCTTATAAGGCTAGGGAGATAGCTCAAAGGGCATAACTCTTGCTGTGCCAGCATGAGGACAAGACTTAGGCTCCCAAGATGCACATATAAGTTGTGTCAACATGGTGACTCTCCTGCTATCCATTGCATAAAAAGTGTTGTCAGGAAGTCCTTTGAGCAAGCCTGTTAGCTAGACTAACTCAGATGTCAAGATCTAGGTTCAGTGAGAGATACCGACTCAATACACAATATGAACAATGGTCAAATAGGACTTCAGCTGCCGACCTTATTCTTCACACACAAATACACTTATGTGAACACATGTGAACATATGTGCACACACATATATACATCACATTCACACATGAATACATTTACCAAATAAATAAATAAATAAATAAAATGAAAGTTCATTTCACAAACCAGTCCTTTTCATTACAACTGTTAGCTTATTTAAGTTGTACCTTATTTTAGTACTGGAAATAATAAGACTTCTGTTTTCCCTACAAAGACAAAGTCATACACAATACTGAACATGTTTCAAATAAAGAAATGTCTTGTATGAGCTTCATTTAGTATGATATTTCTTGATTATCTCCTCTGTATACATATGTATATGTGTGTGTATACATATATAATTTTATTTTAACTGTTATATAAAATTAGCTCCCACATTATTTGTTGCACGTTATATTCTTCATAAAATTTTAATAACAGCAATCACATATATTTGTTTGTTTATTCTCTTTCCTTTATGCAAATACAATTTCTATATATTAAAAGATGACACCTTCTGTTTCCTGCTGTAAGTCCCCACATAATATGAGTTCAGCAGATTCTTGAGTCAGTAAAAGTGGCATGAATGGAGCCTACAATGTGCCTGATTTGTTACATATTTAAGAATATGAATAAAAGCCCTTAATAATAAAAAGAAGGGGCTAGAGAGATGGCCTAGAGGTTAAGAACACTGCCTGCTCTTCCAGAAGTCCTGAGTTCAATTCCCAGCAACTACATGGTGACTCGCAACCATCTATAATGAGATTGGATGTTCTCTCTTGGAATGCAGACATACATGTAGACAGAACATTGTATATATAATAAATAAGTAAATCTTTTTAATATCCTACTGAACAACAACAACAACAACAAAGAATGAGAAGAAAGTAGTCTTCAGGAGGCAAAGCAATTTCTATAATGTCTTTGTTTCAAATCACTGCATGTAGTGAATGAATAAAAGTGGGACTGTCAAATTTCATAGTTTTCTGGAATTTTAGAAGCATTATACACATTTGAATGATTGACATTTTTATTTTGGGCTGAGTCTCAAAACCCTTACAGTCAATAAAATAATTTTGAAATAAAAAATTCCTAAAATCCCAAGAAACCCTCAGACAAATAAGCTTTCATATATATTTATACCCAGGACAAGCAAACACACACACACACACACACACACACACAGTGTGTGTGCATGTGTGTGTGTGTGATTTTCAAATGTTAGGATCCAAACATTAGTAAATACCGCCCCAGAGAAAGGCCATGTGTAGTTTAAAAATTAAAAACAAAAATGAAACACTCTATTCCTTTGACAGATCTACTTTTGCCAGTAACTGCCTAAGACACTGTCCCCAATGGTGGCCGTTTAACACAGGAAGTGGGAGAAGCTTAGTAAATGAGCACATGATTCAGAAGCTTGGATTTCTGCTCTTTTAACAGAAGGAGAAAAGGCAATTACTTTAATTGTATGCAGACTGGCCTTTTGTTTTGCTTTGGTACTCCTGTTCAAGTGCTAGGAAAAACTAAGTATCACCGCTATTATTGACTTTTAGGTCTGTTTCTACTTAACTTCCGCTGCATCCTGCCCTCCCTCCAGAGCCATCACCCTGCAGAGCCCCTAGGAAAGGACTTGGCATTAAATGGCTCTGAGCAACAGCAACATTCTGATGCTGAACAGTAACAACTGTGCTGTCCTGTGTGGCAGCGCTGGGTACTGTGAGGGCATCCTCCACATCCACAGAGCAAGGAAAGAAAACCCACAGGGTGATCCGGTTTTCTCTGTCTTGGTAAAGCAGTGCTGGGGGAGAAATGATCAGAATCCAGGAAGGGAAGCTACTCCCCAGCTACATTGTGTCTATCCCTCAAAACTGCAGTCTTCAGAATCCAAGGGAGAATCTGGCAAGTTGTGGTGAGAAAATCCATGAAGGCTCGCATTAGGACACAGGCATCACTCCCTCAGGGAAAGAAGTCTTAGCAACTCTGGCAAATGGAAATGTTCCTGTATAGATAAATCTCAGAATCCACCCTCTTTTCAAAAGACCAGAAATAACTGGGCCATGATGTTGGAAGCCCCTTGTAGGAAGGCGCTGTACTTGAATCCACGTCAACATTAGAATCCATCTAATTTCCCCAGGACACACCGGAGCTTTTAGCTTAGTCCTCTGCCTTCTGTGCTGTGTTCCCAGATGCACAGCCATCCTGCAGGTGGAGACTGCTCCTGCCTTGTCATCTGCTCTGCACAATTCGGTTCCTTATTGTGCTGATTCCTCTGATTTACTGGTGTGTGAAAATGGTACCTTCTGAAAAATGGTTTCCGTCAACGTAAGGAGAAACATATTTCAATGATTTCCTTTTGACTATTAGCAACCTCTCTATGGTCTTTTCTGATGGAGTTATCTGATCAAGTGCTTCTAATTAGTAGTTTTGCACATACCAGCCTGAATCAACATAGGCCCACAATACACTACCACGTGTGGTTGTAGTGTAACTATTCTCCTGGAGTTTTGATCATCTAGGTTGCTGCACCCTTTCCCTTCTAATCAACATCTTGACCGAAAGCCCAAGTAGGGGAGAAGTGGGAACACCACGAAGAATCAGAAGGAGCTCATATTGCCAAAAGAATGTCCCTCCAGTATAAGGCACGACAATTATATTCAGTTAACTGAGACGCAGTAAAATACAGTGATTCCTGTTGAAATTAGTCTGAACATCATTATGTCATGACTAATCTTCCTTTAAATTGTAAAATTAAAAAAAAATACGTCTTGTCAAATTAAATGAAAGGACATGGGAATGATTAAAGTTGAAACCAAAGCCCACTGTCTAGCTGTCTATCCCATTCTTTTTAAAAGTTTTTATTTTTTCCTTTTACTTTACTGGTATGGGTGATGTGTCTGCATATATGTCTGTGTATCATATATATTCCTAGTGCCCACAAAATCCAGAATAGGTTGCAAGATGACATATAACTGGAATTATAGATACTTATGAGCTGCCATGCTGGTGCTGGAAATCAAACGTAGGTCCTTGGAAAGGTAGCCAGTGCTCTTAACTATTGATCCATCTTTTAGGCTCCGTGATCCAGTTCCTAATATGCATAAGATATAGTATGTGGAATATCTTAGTTACATCATTTCAGCATCTTTCTATGAATATACACCCAAATAAGCATGTACATTTAAATATACATATTCTCTGTGTGTATATCTTACAAACATACCTCACTTTTCTACTTCATGCAAATGTACTTTAATTTACTCAGTAAGCAAGTAAAACATTCAATTGTTTTAAACTCTGTTATATATTTGGTTTAAAAATATCTCCCTACTCCTGAAGATAAACAAAGATAAATCAATAGAATCTATTAGAAAACAAGACTGAGATAAAGTAAAAATTTAAAGTTTACTTTAGAAAATAAACACTTGTGAGACACATAGGTGCAAACCTGAAGTGCTCAAGAGCTCCACTGAGAGAAAAAGAAATAATGCAAAGGTGTTTGATTGGTTGCAATGAGGGAGGAACCTTATTTGATCTTTCCTCTTGTGAAGTGCCAGTTCCATAATTATAAACTTATTGGCTCCTTGTCATTGATTGATCATAAGTTATTTTTCTTAAAAATAAGAATTTTCAAAAAAGCTCATTTTGTTCACATTTCCAAATCAAGTAAGGTCAAAGTCATGTGACCTGAATTCCCTTACACACACACATACACAGATGTGCACACGCACAAACACACACACACACACAGACAGACAGAGATAGAGAGCACACACACAGCACACAAACAGAAAAATACAACACACAGACAAAAAGAATAAAGATATGAAAGAAAAGAAGGAAGGAAGGAAGAGGAGAGAGGGAGGGAAGGAAGGAGAAAGGAAAGAAGAGAAAAAATAGAAAATGTTTAATCACCAATTCTACAAAAATCTACACAAGTAAATATGAAAAATAAACAACTTGATTCTAATGAGAAAGGAATTTAGACAAAGGATATAAAAAGTCATGTAGAGAGCATCCAGGAACACATGAGATTAGGGTCTGTATCCATATCCCAGAATAGGTGTAAACTTCAATAAAATGTTTGCTCTGGCATACTGGAAGGCAGCCGTGCCAACCACTGTACCCACACAGCGCCCTGTCTGATTGGAAAGTAAAGGAAAAGCAGTGACAATTTTGATAAAAAATGCAGAAATGACTTTTACATGCACTCTGGTGAACTTGAAGTTCTAGTTGGCCAATATTCACATTGTAAATGCTTTTATCCAGTGAATGTGGTAGGCAGAATTCTGATACAGTGCCTAGCATTATCATCTTCTGTAAGATTCACTTGTTTTAGGATGAACAAGCCCTCTGTGTGTGATGGTGTCAATTCTTTGATCTGTCTATCTATCTATCATCAATCATCTGTCTGTCTGTCTATCCATCCATCCATCCATCTGCCCGCCTGCCCATCCATCTGTCCATCCATCCGTCTGTCTGTATGTCCATCCATCCATCCGTCCATCCATCCATCTATCCATCTATCTATCCATCTATCTATCTATCTATCTATCTATCTATCTTTCTCTATCTTTGTCTCATGTATGTGTATATGTGTGAAGAGAGAGAGAGTTACAGACAGACAAGAGTTGAAGATCCAGAGCTGTCCTCTTGTTTCCATGGGCCCCGAGACACACTAATTATTTCTTGTGATGTCCAAGAATGATCCCTGCATCCTTCCCTTTTTTTGCACCAGTGTATGCCACCATGCATAGCTTTTTACCTGGGTGGTTTGGAACTTGCATGGAACTTTACAAACTGAGCCATCTCACCATCCCCATATTCCACTCCCGATTGGAGCATTCAGAGCAAAGATGCACAGAGTTTGTGTTTGCACATAAGCCCTTGAAGCCCCAGAGGAGAAACACCAATATCAACCAGCCAGTACCACAGAGCTCCCAGGGACTTAATCACTAACCAAAGAGTACACATGGAGTGACCCATGCCTCCAGCTGCCTGTGTAGCCTTGTTGGACATCAATGAGAGGAGAGGCCCTTGGACCTGTGAGGGCTCATTACCCTAGTATAGGAGAATGCCAGGACAGGGAAGCAGGAGTGTATGGGTTAGTGAGCGGGGGAAGTGAGGATGGGATGGGAGTTTTTGGAGGGGAAATGAGGACAGGGGATAACATTTGAAATGTGAATAAAGAAAATGTCTAATAGAAAGTGAATTGTCCTAATGAATCAGAGGAAATCTCTAAGAACAAAGACAGAGAACTTATAAAGACAAAGATCTCCCGGTTGTACTTAAAGAAATTGAACTGTGCATTGTGGGAAAGCCCATAAAGAGATGGACTGTGGAAAAAGTATCCAGGGAACCCCTAGGAGCTGAGTCACTGGAGGTGCCTTTATGAAAGTAGGCATATTATGTCTACTGAAAGAAAGTCAGAATGCTCCTGTCAATCACCTATGCTTAAAAGAGGACCCAATCTCCAGAAAGAAAAATTCTCTCCTTAATATTTCCATCGAGACTTTGTGACTCCCTGTTCTGAGATGAGAATAAAACCCCCCGCTGACAAAAGCTGTGAGGTTTGAAAAACAGCGGTGTGGTGTTTAAATCATTGTTTGTAATCACGAGTCACACAGTAATGGGTGATTAATCCACCCAGCAAATGTGCCGGAGACATATATTAGCCAGAAATCACATGACAGATGTAATATGTCACATATGCAATTTCTTCTTAACGTCTGTTTATGGTGGTCTGATAATAACTTTTCTAATTGTTAACAGTAATTCTTTAAATTTTATTGGATTTTTATTCAGTGTATAGAGAGAAAGGGGGACAGCTTGCAGGAGATGGCTCTCTCTTTATACCCTGTAGTTTCTAGAGCTCAGATTCTGAATGCCTGTCTTGGCAGTAGACACCTTTACCTGCTGAGCTATCTTTTTAGCCCTAGTCTGATAATTCAATTGAAAATAAGGATGGCTTGTTTATCTTTGTAGCTTCCACAGACCTCATTCCTCCCTTAAAGGAATTTCAGTTAATGTGCATAACATTGAATTAAAATGGCACCGTGTTTGTCAGCACTCCTGCTTTGGTGGATCTGTTAAACTAAAGGGAAGACAAATGCCAACCTTTTCGAAAGCTCTGCTGTGGCTGAGAGCCTAATGCTTGTTTCATGAATGAAAGGAGTTCAGATCTTCTGTAAGAACTCTAGGGGCTTCACTGTCATTTCACAAAGACTTTTTTTACAGGAGCAGTGAACCCTTAGCTGTTCAAAAGGAAACAAAGCCAAGGACTAATGTTTTCAAATGTGGTCCCTTGAAATTATTCTCTCTTTGGAAAACTAAATTCAAGATGGCAGCTGCCGAGGCAGAATATGCTTTTATTAGGTTCCTATGGCTGAATGTATAAATTATCGCTCGTGTGGTGTTCAGATTATAAACACTATTCATTTGTGGCTTGTGGGGGCCATTCTCTCAGGCTCTAGAAATACCCTTGATATTCTTCATCTACATCTACAGTTCATTATGACTTGAATATCTTGCGAATGTCAAGCTAACTTTAACTGTATGGACAAGATACCTCCCAGGATCTCAGTAGATACAGGAAGCCAAAGAGCACAACCAAACTCTTCTACAATGCTACCCTAGACAAGCTGGTGACTGAGGAAGCTTCTGAGTGGTTGACACAGTAGGTAGTACACAATATGTGCCACAGCATGCAAGGGTGTGGTCTCCATCTGGGCAGGATGGAGCTCTGTGGCTAAGACTTCGGGGCAGCTCTCAGAATTGTGTACTATTTAAGTCATGAATTGTTTTGTGCAAAGTTTCCTATTCGGGGGCTTTATGAAACTCCAGGTAGCTCAATCTGCAGAAAGAGAAATTGAGGATAAAGAGAATTACTGCGTAGCTAGCTACATAATGCTCTTTTTTTTTCTTCTACCATAATTTTAAATAAGCTCTTTCATTGTACCTGAGGGAACCCTGGGACTGCAAGCTAATAAATGCTTAGTAAATGAATTATTACACAAAGCAATGAATTAGAAATGAATCACTATTGTTTCAAAATACAAACTTCCATATATTACTTTCTTCTTGAATCTCACAAAACGAAAATAGGATGCTATGACGACAATTTATCTAAATCTAATTACATAGTTAAGCTTGAAGAATATTACTGGCTTCCTGTGCCTGCTTTACTTTCTGTTGAAAACTTGTGTATATTCAAACTCATCCATTTTTTCCATAGTCCATAATTGGTTTCTATGAGATAACTGGGATGCAGCATCATTATCAATAAGCTGGCTGACTTCAACAGTAGGGAGAAACTAGGGTTTGAACTAGGCAGGCTAGTTCCTAGACCCACCTTTCTAAGTTCCATCTGTTCGTTGTTGCAAAAAACACAAGTCTCACCACAAATGGGATAAGAGATAGTTTAAATAAGAGTGGTCATGCCCTAGAAATAAAGGTTTAAGATACCCCAATGACATACTCCAATGTGGTAAGCATTTGGTGTAATTTTTTAGTAACAGAACAGTGCTTATTAATATGAGGTGATAAATGAAGCTACATTTCAGATACACTGGTAGAAACATTAGGTATGTGGGTTAAAGCAAAGTAGAGGAATCTCTGCTATAATCCTCACATGCTATCTAGGGACTCTTAGACTTTTGGTGGATGGAAGCTAGTGAGTGGTCTCTTAAGTTAATGCAGTCTAAAAGATTTTAGCTATTAGTCACAAATGGTGTAAAGTCAGACTTAGAGGTGGGGAAGGAATGGGTGTTAAGGGGCTAAAGGTAGCCTGAGACATACTGTAATTAGACTTTGGATCTACAACATTCGTTTCTCTCTCCACAATCACCGAAGTTATTCTTGATTCACCATCCTTACAGGATATACACCCCAAGGTTCTTTTCTTTCCTGGAACATTCGTGACATACATCATTGGTTCAATGAAGCGCAGCATCATTGATTAAGACAAAAGGGAGCTTTTTCCACACAATGATCTGTGCTTTTGGTATTTGAACTTCCACATATATTCTTGTAAGAACTCTGTGGCTTAAGAGTCAGCTTGAACTTCCCTTTGCCTTGTAGGCTCTGTTCTCTGTTCATGTTTCCCTCCTCACCCAGGACGCTCCTAAGCCTCAGTATTCCTAAATCTTCTTCTTCGGATGCCACTTTGCCTCCTTGCAGAGGAGCTCTGTTCGGGTGCGTTTGATTTTCCTTTTGGAAACACAGCCGTGAAACAGCTTTTCTTGACACATAACACTTCTTGTGGAGCTATTATGTGTGCAATCAGCAAGGATACATATCCCCGGCCATTTCCTGGAGAAATGCTGCCCAGGCAGCTCACAGAAGTCTTTGTCCATCAAGATCTTTCTGTTTGATGCATAAATGGCCTCTCTTCAAAATCTGGCCTGTTTGCAAAATGGAGTCCAAGTTGAAAGCATGCATTCTTCAGTCAAAATCATTCACTCAGTAGCTTGTACTTTAGGACAGCACAGCACAGAACATGGATGTTGCCCATTCAAAGCTTTACCTTTCTTTTCCTGTCCTGCAGCTCTCTAGAACTCATGTGCTCACTGACAGACCTGCTTGAATTAGTGAACTAATGGACTATTTCTGCTCATTTAAAATATGATCTGCTGCATAAGAAACAACCCACCCTTTTTTGCATCTATGAGAGCTGCTATGTATCTCTAGTAATTCTCAAAGTCAATCTAGCCTGAATAGATTTCTGTTCATCCTACCTTATAGCTTCCCCTTTCCTTATAATTCCTTCTGAATGGCCACAGATATCTAAGGATAAATCTTAACCTGTATATATATCACAAAATTCCAAATTGCAATCGATTTTAAATAAACTTAAGAAGCTTTGTGCAGGTCCTCAGCAGCCTCCAAAGTCCTTTATCCCTAACAATGGACTTAACTAGTTGTCTTTTTTTATGTAGGGAAGAATTTTAGAACTTTAATGTGGCAATAAGTCTAGGATTGAACCCACCAAGCAGGAAGAACTCACCTTTACCAGCCCTGCCAAGTTTGACAAGGTTGAAGCTGGCTAGACCTGTGTCCATGCAGGGCGATAAATGATGGAGAGGGGAGACAGCCAGTCCATGAGACATGGTAACTCACTTGGCACTGTTGGTGTAGACTTGGAATCTCTCTCGGGTACAGATTTGGTTGCAGTGGAAATAGAGAACATCTATGCACAGGAAATAAAGATTTCCATCCCTGAGCTGTACCTATTGGACCTGTCATTTTTCATCACTAGGACGATTGGGGGAAATCAAATACTTTACTTATGTTAACCATCAAGAGAAGAAGTGTGGAATGTGGGAAATTAATATTTCTCACGTGCTCCCAGCCCCTCCCCACAGGGTGAGTAAGTGATCAACACAGGCTAATGAGTTTCCCATTCTCTTTGACTCCAGTCTACCCACGTGAGCGAAGAGAGAGGGAGTTGTTTGATAAGGTTTGGGAATCAGCATCTGCGTTTCTTAGCACTTCTGGATGGATTTATCAGGCATCCTGTAACTTACACTGCCTGTTGGGAACAGTAAGAGAACTCCCTACCCAGACACGCAGTATCTGGGTATTAATTGGGCCCACTGCTGCTGCGGCTGTGCATTTGGAATGGTCTGTGTTTGCAGTAGGATCATCTGCACGGTTAATCCTTTCTTCCCTGGGAAAAAGTGGCACTCGCTACCCACATAACCGCTTCCTTACAAGTTCTGTGAGCTTGGAACTCGCATTGGTATTTAGAAGCTTCCAGTTCTACACAGTTTTCTTTTTCATGGCTCCAAAGTTATTCTTACTTTACAACCTCATTTTGGCCACTGTGTAAGTGAAGCTTAGTGCGTCTTAAGCGCCATGTCAGGAATGAAGGACCTGCAGCTATCTAAGGTATCTTTTTTTTCTGGGGAAAAAATAAATCTAGACCTCAAAAATTAAAAATGCATATAAGCAGTTACTAGCTCAGGTTCATCAAAACTGACTTGGGAGAATTTGTTTATTTGATCTTACTCTCTATGAGATAGGTCTGTCTCAATATTTGCTCAACAGTGGATGAAACAAAGGCAAATTACTTACCTAATAAAAGCCTGTCTGAAAGTAAAGTCCTGTGGTTTGGTCTTAGGGACAGTGATGATGGGGTAGCTTTTTCAGAATAGGTGTGGTGTGATAGAACACTGGTGAGTGTACTGGTGAGAGTGTATTGTGGGTTGGGGAATTTTCTTTATTCTTTTAATTTATTCTTCTGTATGTGAATATATGTGTGTGCATGTGTGTATGTGTGCCATGGTGTGTGCTTAATAATAATTTGCAGATACGGATTCTGATCCCATCAGTTAGGTTCATGGGGTGGAAATTGGGTCATCAGACTTGGTCACTTTGCCTAGTGACCCTGAAGACCGAGTTCACCCCTATCGCTACTGTGTGCTGGGATGAAGCATGAACATTTGGGGGTGCAGGAGTGCACTCTATCTATGCTTCTGAGCTTTCAAGAGGAGGACATCTTAAAGTGGAGGAGTTGAAAGAGGACATGAAGAACCTACAGAGGAGGGGAGGCGACTCAGCTAGGGCTTCCAGTTAAGAAATGGTTCTATGGTGCCTGCAGAAGGTTGGAGAGAATTATGGGATACATAAGAGAAGCATCTGTCCCTGGAACCAGAATTAGGGGACAGTCCTGGACAATGGCCGTGAAAATGGACATGGTTAATGTGAGGTAACTTGGACATAGGGACCTTGTGAGGATTGTGTCACACTACCCTTCAACAACTCAGGCCCTCAGGCCTAATCATTCAGGTAGAACACTGACTTGAAAACCCAGCCATTCATAGGGTTTTCAAGTGATTGGTGGGAAGGAGGATTCAAAGTGAATGTGATGGGTTAGGATGCAATCAGTAGGGTCTTGTTCTTTAAGGACAATATCATTTCAAGACTGGGTTTAGACAATCAGTGCAGCAGCACTGTGAGGCTCATATTTGCTAGGCACAGAAATGTTAATTTCCCATATATCCTTTCGGCTGTTCTCTTGAATGATATGTAGATGTTCTATCTCTGCAAGTCTCCAGCTGATCACACATGGAGACAGTACAGATTGCTTTCATCAACATTTAGAAAGTTTCTCTCTGCCAAGTTATTGGACCAAATATTCAATAAAATAAAGTGGACCACTTGGGAGTTTCTTTACTCTGATTTCATCTCTGTCTCTAGAGAGAGAGAGCTCTGGCACCAGAAGGTACAGCAGATATAAGAGGCAAAAGAGCTGTGATATCCATACTGTAAATAAGCATCTGTTAATAATTCATGCAGCAAATATTTATCCAAGATCTAGGCTTGTGGGCTCATCTGGACATGCAACACGAACAAGTGTCTTTTCTTACCAAAAGAATTATGCATATAATAGTCGCTTATAATTGGTAGGCTACCTAGAGGTGAAACAAATTAAATTCCAAAAACCATATTATTTTTACATTTTTGATGTCTGTCTAAGCCTTGGGATGTGTGCTCATGACCTTACTTGATGATTGATCACATTAGCGTGCCTTAGTGGACAGGAAAGAAGGCAGACATTGGAGGAAGCAGATCCTCTGGGTTCTAGGAGGAGTGACTCGAGTTTAAATTAAATGCTTTGCTACAAGAGAAATAATTGAACGCTAATCTTTCTTAATCCTCTTCAAGTCTGAACACGCGAAGACTGTTAGACTCCATATGTTTCTTCCATGTTTTCCTCCTGTTACAGATTTGTGCTTCACCTTGGAGTTGATCATTCTGCTTGAAAGCAGCCACAAACAGCCCCCACATCTGACATCAACTTCCCAATATATTAACTTACCCACATTTTTTAATTTTCAAATTAAGTCCTATTTGAAGCGGGGCATTGTAGAGGCTTTTCCCTGCTCACAAATGACTAATAAAACTAAATGACTACATCACAACAAACTCAGACCAGTTGCAGAAAGCACATGCTATTCTCAAAATAATAGGCATTGATGGTTTGACTGATGTCTCATTGAATTGTTTACAATGAAGCAAGAGTACTGAGGTCCACTGATGTGATGATAAGACCAGTGTATTTCCTATTCCTAGGAATAAGACCACATCCATTGTTCTCACTACCTCTGCAGAGTTCATGTGACCCCATCCAAATTAAGGACAACACAAGGTTCATTCTGGTAATTTGGACCAAAAAAATGTCTTTCATAATTTAACTCTATATATTTCCAATGTAAAAAATTTGCAACATCTTATTTCAAAATAAATTCTGTTTTAATGTGCAAAATGTAACCAGCTCATAAAATAAATGCACATATGTGTAATTTTGTATATTAAAGGCAGTCATTATTGGTGCTGAAGGGAGAAGAGTGTACTGTTCCTGCTGCTTTTCCGCACATGAATGTCTTTATCAAGAAGCAACTTTTCTGCACAGTTATACAAAGCTCTACTGGATGTAGATGGGCGGGGACCCAAGAGCTATGTGCATGTGTCTTAGTCAGGGTTTCTATTCCTGTACAAAACATCATGACCAAGAAGCAAGTTGGGGAGGAAAGGGTTTATTCAGCTGATACTTCTAGATTGCAGCTCATCACCAAAGGAAATCAGGCCTGTAACTCACAGAGGGTAGATATCTGGAGGCAGGAGTTCATGCAGAGCCATGGAGGGGTGCTGCTTCCTGGCTTACTTTCTTGACTTGCTCTGTTTGCTTTCTTATAGAACCCAGGACTACCAGCCCAGATGCCACCACCCACAATGCCCCCCACCTCCTGATCACTAATTGAGCAAATGCCTTATAGCTGGATCTCATGGAGGCATTTCCTCAAGGGAGGCTCCTTTCTCTATGATAACTTCAGCTTGTGTCAAGTTGACACACAAAACCAGCCAGTACAGCATATATTCTGGAATCACTGTAACCTAGTGCTCATTCCTACCATCCCTTCTTTGGGTGACATTTTCCTGTATGCTCTAAAAATAATGATCCCAGGAAAGTTGATATCCTGAAGGAAGAGCACAGCTAAATTTGTGAAACGTCTCCCCCATAGAGCAAAATTAAAAATATTCGTCAAGAAATTTGCTTTTATTCTTTAAAATAAACTTGGCTTGCTATGCAAATGCTTTATAATAAACAGGAAATCAGGGGAGACAACTGTGGTTTCAGGAAATCTGCAGAATGCTAGGCTTTGTACCAGGAAGTTGTGATTAGCTTTATAAGTCAATCCTTACTGTGAGAAAACTCAGGTCTACCTATTGCAGAGTTAACAAGACTAATATCAGGACCCAACATTTTCTCTACAGTCACACTGAGAAAAGCTACAAAGAGAATTTGTCTTTGTGCTGTTCTCTGATTGTTGCTTTAAAGAAAAACTTTTAAAAATCAATTGTTTTAGCTGGGCAGTGGTGGCGCACGCCTTTAATCCCAGCACTTGGGAGGCAGAGGCAGGTGAATTTCTGAGTTCGAGGCCAGCCTGGTATCCAGAGTGAGTTCCAGGACAGCCAGGGCTATACAGAGAAACCCTGTCTCGAAAAAAACAAAAAGCAAAAAAATCAATTGCTTTCTTGACTACCAAAGTAAAGTTTACTCATATTAATATAGACTGAAAAAAAAGTTAGGTATAAAACTCCTATATGTAATACTTAACAAAGTATCTGGCAAATATGATATGTATTAAATGCATAAATGCCTATATGTATATATGCACATACACCTGTGTACAAGGCATGTTGGATGTACACAGATTCAAAGATACACATGTACAGAGATTCACATGGTAGGTTTTCTTTTTTTAAAGATTTATTATTATTATTATTATTATTATTATTATTATTATTATATGTAAGTATACTGTAGAAGTCTTCAGACACACCAGAAGAGCATCAGATCTCTTTATGGATGGTTGTGAACCACCATGTGGTTGCTGGGATTTGAACTCAGGACCTTTGAAAGAGCAGTCAGTGCTCTCAGCTGCTGAGCCATCTCACCAGCCCACATGTTAGGTTTTCTTTCCTTCCTCGTTTACATCCTTAATCCTGATACAAAACCTGTCTTTATGCTATAGTATATTCATCCCTATTCACTGTCTTTTTCAGTGTGTTCCAAGCTCCTTGCAAATTGGTAGAAGTTAACATGGAGTTTATACAATCTTAATCCTAAAATGTATATGATTCATGTCATCACAAAAATATTTTAATGCAGAATTAGTGTAGTGTCTACTATATTTATCTTCATGCATATACATTAGCATGTTGTAAAGCTAAAAACATCTGAAACTGAAAACATTGACACAATGCATTTGAATGATATTTTAAGGCTGCCTTTTGGAAAAGTCTGACCAACTTGTGTACTGTGTATAATTGCCTTCATTCTCTCCATTCAGATATAATTAATAAACCCTAAATTCAACCGAAACAGAACAGATCTTTCAGCCTTCTGATTTGCTATCTACAATACCAAGAGTAAATCTGCAATGTTTTGCTTAGCTCAGTCATATTATTAAACATGTAAACAATAATAATAATTACCATGATTATTAACACTTCAAAACTCCAGCTATGATATATGCAATTATCAACTCATTTAATCCCAAGTCTGAGGTTTACCTAACAACTTTATTATAAATCCAAATGAGAAACTAAGGCACAGAGGGAGGTCAGATGACTTTATTCATGTAGTAAGAAACCATTCATTAGAATATGGCAATAGAGCTCTAGAGTCCCAGTTCCCTCCACTCTAACTTGCCAGTTTCTCTTATGTTCTGAAAAGCAAGCTGTTCCCAAGAGGTCCACCAAGCACACTTCTGAACAGTATTCACAGAAATATCATGAGTGTAAGAAATCCATCAAATGTGAAGAAAGCTGGATTGGGAATTTTCACTGAGAAACATGCAGAGCATTCAGTGGGGGTCAGGGAGAATAAAGGAAGAGAACATTGTGAAGACTTTGGAGAGTTGGAAGCAAAACATCCAATACCACATGTTATGGCAGATAGGTCATGCCCATCTCCTTATTAACCCAACATCAACTGTGCTTGAAGTATCATACTCTCAGACAAGGAAGTCACTTTCTCAACTTTCTTTGAAAATCAGATTGATCATGTACCATTTCTGACCAACTAAATATAATTAAAGTTTCTTGGGAGACTGTAGACCATAGGTCACTGTGTTCTGCAAACGATAAATCTAGAAGATCAGAGAAGCTTTAAAATCACTGAAATGCGAACACAAATGGAACTGAATAAATTTCTCAATGAAAGTTACTGAAATGTGAGATAAGAGTGACTCATGGAAAGAGTCAAGTCAATTACAGTTACTTGGAAAAGCTGATCTGTTTACACCTCCTTAAGTCCAGACTTTCAATTCCAATGGGTCACTGTCTCAATGTTTGCACCATAGCAGAACCCATCTGTATATGGGATATCATTCTTTCAGACTTTCTTGGGTACAGCAGGTCTTTGGGAACTTTGACACACATTATCTGCTTCAAGCATCTTGCTCTCCACGTTACTGTCAGCAGAAAGTGTTCCTCTCTGGACCCCGGTTCTGTCTACCTGCCACCATTTCCTTTATGGCGTCCACATCATTGCTGTCATGTTCACCTGTCCCTCTGCAACACTGAAAACTGTACCTGCTTCCTCCCTTGCTTTGTTTCTTAGTGACTGTTTGTCTTGAATACCTCATGCCCTGTCACTTCTCCTGTCCTGATGCTCTGGAAACTTCATCTGTGGGTTTGCCACCAGCCTTTACTTACCCTTTATATATATATATAAAATCCTGTGAAGAACTCCTTTCTTTCCTCCACCTGTGTTGTCCCCTCTGCTCAAAGCAGGCTAAGAATGGCTCCACCTACAGATCTTTTGTTGTTGTTGGTTTTCAATAATTTTATTTTTTTCTTATTTTGTAATTTTAATTTCCCATAGCACCTTGGCAATGTTGAAAACAATACAAATACAAAGATGCTTATTTCAAGAGTTTATGCATGAATACATGTCACACTATTTGGGAGGGCAGGGGACAGTTTTGACAACAGAACATATCTAATCTATGGACAAAACAGGAACCAGATAACTGGTTCTGACATGCCAGTCCCTCAACATTTAAGTATGTGTCATTTAATGGACACCCAAATCAGCTGGACAAACACAAACAGAACATCGATATGGTTGTCTCTTTACATTTCTAATCAGTATTCTGCACTATAGAACTGAAAACAGAATACTCAGCCCAGAGCTCCCAGATATCAGAACCATACCTTTAGGACTGTTTAATGTGTAGTAAGTCACAAGATCTTAATTAAAGAGTAAACTCTTCTGAGTGCTAGAGAGAAGGCCCAGAGAATAAGAGCATTGTCTGCTCTTCCAGAGGACCCAAATTCAGTTCCCAGCACTCACCTGCCAGCTCCCACCTGCCTGTGATTAGAGTCCCAGGAGATCCTATGCAGTCTTCTGGCCTATGTGGACACTGCATTTACGTGGTAGTGAACAGCCATCCTTAGAGGCCAGACACTCATACACACAAAATAAAACGGATAAAATATACTTTAAAAAGAAGTCACTCACTCCTTTATAAAGCCACTATACTTCGGAGGCTCACGATAGCTTCTGGATTCCATTGATTATTGCCTTCCTTAAAGAATATGCATATTCCATATGCAGCATAAACTGCATTGAATCTGTCCATAAAAGGGTGAGGGTAGGAAAAGCGCTTACACCAAACCACACAACCACCCGTGAGTGTTAGACCTTATTCATCTTCCATAGGACCATCCCATGGGTTAGAGAGTACTTCTTATACAGGTCTTGCAGAATCTAGAGTTTTTAAGAAAATAGTCTGAAACTACCCAGTAGTCTTTATACACAGAAATACTTAAGGTTATTTGTAATTGAGTGCCTTGGTAAAGGGAGCAAATTATTTCTTGTATTCCAGGGCAAAATGAGAAGTAAAATCTATTGGATTGAGATCAAGAACATATTTAAGCTTAGCTTCATGATGGAGAAATAGCTGATTTTCTTACTATTGCATAAGGTTATGCATCTTATAACTGCTACCAGACATGTTCAGGCATGTTTTGCAAGGAATGAGTTTCAGTGTTGAACATATAGCCTCTGATATATGTGTGTCTCTGTGTGCAAAATTATTTGGCACATCTGTTTGAAATGCTTCTGGTTCAAGGACTAACAACTATAAATAGAGGAAATAGAAACAGACAAATCCAACAATTGTTGCAAGCTGGCACATTGGCTCAAGCTAATGTAGTTCTCATCAATAAGGCCATTTAGGATTCTTTCCAAGTTTGTTGTGCAGTATTCCAGTCTGAATCCATTTCTTTTTTCATATTAAAAGTCTGTAGCACTCTATGAGAAGGAGATTGCATTCTATTCTTTGCAGCTATTAAAGAACAGAGAAATGGAGAAGGGAAATATGCATACATAAGTCATGTGCATATAAAGCACCTCAGATGTGTCAAACATTCAAATAATTCATCTTTATGACAAATAACCATAAAGGGCATGTCATCATCTATAGCTGTGATAAAGGATTGTTCTATATTAAGTCATTCTGCCAGCATTTTATTATGGAAAAAAATGTTTTTGCTATTTGCTTGATAAAGGGAAGGTTCCAATAGCCAACAATTAGTCATGCCGGGCCCACGATTCAGTTCTCATTACAGAGTTTGTTACTAGGTATCTATGTTCTGCACTTTTTTAAACAAAAAGAAGGAAATAAAGTAAAAGCAAAAGAAAGAAAGAAAGAAAGAAAGAAAGAAAGAAAGAAAGAAAGAAAGAAAGAGAGAGAGAGAGAGAGAAAGAAAGAAAAGAAGGAAGGAGGGGGAAGAAAGTAAAAGAGAGAGAGAGAGAGAGAAAGAAACAAACAAAGGAAGGAATTTGTTCTCCAGTAATGAAGAAGAGAAAGGTATTTTCTAAATTGTAATGAATTCTCATACTATTGCCAGTTCCAGATTGGTATATCTGTCCCCAGTATTTTGTGTTGTACTGCATATCTTTGCAGCCTTCCTAAGGAGATGCCTGGTTGTCTAGGCCTAGGTAACAATTATGCTGTGATTCATAGGGACTGCTCCTATAGCAGTGCCATTAGCAACTCGTTATAATCTAGACACAAGACATGCTCATGGATTGGCAGAATTAACATAGTAAAAATGGCCAACCTA
The DNA here is from genome assembly GCF_947179515.1 of Apodemus sylvaticus. NCBI lineage: Eukaryota > Metazoa > Chordata > Mammalia > Rodentia > Muridae > Apodemus > Apodemus sylvaticus. The sequence goes on from NC_067487.1 coordinate 16,579,710, forward strand.
CCAAAAGCAATCTACAGATCCAATGCAATCTCTATCAAAATCCCAACACAATTCTTCAAAGACATGGAAAAAGCAATTCTCAAATTCACCTGGAAAAGCAAAAAACCCAGAATAGTCAAAACAGTTCTTAACAATAAAAGAACGGCTTGGGGAATCCCCATCCCTGGTCTCAAGTCCTACTACAGAGCAGTACTGATAAAAACTGCATAGTATCGGTACAGAAACAGACAACTGGAATAGAATTGAAGACCCAGAAATTAAACCACACACTTATACATACTTGATCTTTGACAAAGAAGCCAAAAATGTACAATGGAAAAAAGAAAGCATCTTCAATAAATGGTGCTGGTCTAACTGGCAGTCTGTATGTAGAAAAATGAAATAAGTTAATGCAAGTGTCATAGAGAAGGATGGAAAAACTTAATGGAAGAAGTCAGAAAAGTAGTGTAGATTTGTTAATGCTGAAACACAGCCCAAACTCGTGGTTTAGATTTCAGTGCATTCTGATTGCTGACAGCTTAAGAAAATGTTAAAGAAAAACTCTATTGTGTTTTAAAAAAAAGAATGAGTAGAAAGCAAGCTTAAATTATCCTCAGGATAAAACTAGGACCTAATGTATGTGCAAAAAAATAAAATAAAATGTGGTAGTGTTTCCTGCTTCAGGCTGTTCCATGTAAGTCTGAGAACTCATTATTCCTCTAGGACTTACCTCTGCATTCTGCTGCTTTCATGAAATGAAAAATTCTCTTTGTGTTGTTGGACATATTGCTTTTTAAACTTTATATTCAAAATATTGCAAACCATCTCTGGCTTCAAGAATCCACACTAGCTCTTAGTAGGCCTGCAGTGGTAGAAGGTAATTTGTGAAGTTTACGCAATGGCAGGGAAACGTTGATGTACACTTGCATCTGCATCCTTGACGACACACAGCACATCCCAAAGGGCAAATGGAAACCGTGGAGAAAGATCCCAGCATCTCATGAGCACCTGGTTCAATGGGGAGGGGGTGGCAGCTTCCTGAGTGAGCTGAAGCAAGCTAGACGAAAGAAGACAGACAGCCTTGATTGGGGTGTATGCTCCTCCATGAACCGAAAGAGAAAATCTGAATTGAGAATATATTTTTTTCTAAGGATCCCAAGCAGAGGAGGTTCTGTGACTTTGACTTTGACCCTAGTACAGCATAAACTAATCCGTCTAGCAGCACTTAGCAAAGTCGTCAAGGAAGCTGTGAATCTGTCAGCCTCTCCTTCCTTCCATCCTCCTCACTCCTCATCCCCTTTGTCTCTCTTTCCCCTGTTCATCTCCTCTTTCCTGTTTTCTTTATTCCATTCTCTCCTTTTAAAATAGCTCTTTGAAAACAGTATTCAATAGTGGCTTTCCGAGGACAGTTACTTTCTATTTCTGCATACCCAGAACCGTTTTCACCATAATTGCTGCTGAGATTAAGTAATAGCCTTTCTGTGTTGAGGAAATTCAAATTGTTTCAAAGGTCATAGAAAACAATCCCCTAAATTCTAGCTGCAGGGGAAAAAAAACCCGCATAAAGTAACTGCTCCCTTCCTGATCCAGAATATGCAATTGTCAAATTTTTCCCAAAGAATAGGTCTCCTATCCTTTCTTATTATCTTCAAAGATGCAAAAGTGGGACTGCCCAGCCCAGAAGGCCTACCACAGCCAAGCAATTCTTAAAAACAATGGTGTGAATTTCCCTTCATAGGACAAAACCTACATGACTAAATCAGACTCTGGAGGAAATATCACCATCCCCACAAATAGTGTACGATTGTGACACTTGTACATTTGGCTTTTAATTAAGCAGAGCAGGGTGGTAAGGAAGGCCTATTGAACAACACTGAGCTGTGAAATGAGCAAATACTAAGAGTGAAGTTTCTAGGTTAAGCCTATGAATGAAACTACCTGGTTACAAGTAGAAGGGTAAACAGGTGTATGCATACCATGCATGTAGCCATATGTCATCAAAACACTCTAGCTATTACTTCTGAGGATATATTCCAGTACTGTCTAGGTTTGTATCATCTTGACACAAGCTAAAGTCATCAGAGAGAAAGGAGCCTTAATTGAGAAAATATCTCTATAGGATCAGGCTGAGCACAAGTCTGAAGCATATAGACTTATATAAGTATTTTATTAATTAGCACTTGATGTGGAAAGGCCCATCGATTGTGGGTGGTGCCATCCCTGGGCTGCTGGTTCTGGGTTCTATAGGAAAGCAGGCTGAGGAAGTCGTGGGGAGCAAGCCAGTAAGCAGCACCCCTCCGAGGCCTCAGCTTCTGGCTTCACATTTCTGTCCTGCTTGAGTCTCTGCCTGCACTGCCTTTAATGGATTATTACATGGAACTGTGTATGAAATAAACCCTTTCTTCCCCAAAGTGCTTTTGGCCACGGTGTTTCATCACAGCAATAGTAACCCTAACTAAGAAAGTTTCTGTAGACTATACTTTGATTTATCTGTGACTGTGTCCATTACTTAAACACAGAATAGGGTTAAAATCATCAGATTGTTTCCCATTCCTAACATAATACATAGAAACATTAGAGAGCCACACTATAGTAGGCAATAAATTTTGCTTGTGTTAGTCCACCAAGAAGCACATATTTACTATGTGTGAGTAAATCCTGATATTTAAGAATTTCTTAGTCACACCCTCTGTTTCCCTAAAGCTTGTGGTATGTGTGAGTGAACACAACAGTTCCTTATACCAAGCATGATGTTGGTCAACTCTGTGATTTTGCTCTAAGTCTTCTCTTCTGGAAATATTGTCTGTAAACTGTATATTTCCTACTTAGCCACGACTTACTTAAAGCCTATTTCTTGCAGAAATCTTGATTGACAGTTGACAATCCTTAGAATATATTTGATCCCAAAGAAAGCATCTAGCACATAGATCAATCATGGCAGTAATTAGATTACCTTTTAGTTGATCAGGGAATCACCACTATTTGGTACTTGTTAAGCTGTTTCCTCATAGTGCTATCCTGTGGAATGTTTTTGTCCACAAAATAGTCCCCAAAGTTCCCAAGACTTAGGCCTAGGTGTTGTATTGTGGCACAGGTGTGCTTTCAGGTGAAATGATGGTTATAAAACTTAATTTAAAGAGGTAAGCCTGGATTTTCTAATTAGAGTCCATAAAATGGAAGAAGGAAACAAAGGCATTATCTAATGAGATATAAAAGAAACTGGAGTCATAAAAGGTTTTGACCAGTTATGGGGCACTAAAGCATAGAAGAAGGAGACAAGAGGCCATGGAAGATTAGTGTTCTCTAGAATCTGTTAACGGCCTTTCAGTAGCATCCAGCGAGGTGACAATAATCTATGCCCTGGCAATCAAAGCCTACATATGCAAGAAAAAAATCTAGCGCATGTATTTGTCTAGAACCTCAGAAGGAATTACACTCCTTTAGAAATGTTTCTTTTTCTTGCAAATATTACCCTTTTCTGTGGCTAATTAAAATTGCATTGTCTTTGAAGCACAGTTTCATTACCTATTCGTCTACTGGTTGTTGTGTATACAGCCTACATTACCTAGGTATTGTGAATAGAAAGACATTCGACAGACTAGCCTGGTGGTGATGTGATTTGGAATAGCTGAACTTGATTACCTTGGTCTTTGAATGAATGCTGTCAGATAGCTGTTTTAGGCATGTGGGCTTGTATCATGAGAAAATGTAAGTAATCATCCAGAGAATAGTTGTCACAGGTGAATTGTTAATTTTGGGGGTGTTACAAATCTATGTTAGCCCAGAAGGATTCTCTTTAGAAGTATCTTTCATTAAATTTCCAGTCAATGCAGCTGTCTCAGTGAGGCCTTTAGAGACTTTTTATTTAAAATCACAAGGGTACTTACCCTCATCTCCATCACTTTGGTTCTCTTCCCTGCTTTTTTCCCTCTGTAGCATTTTTTCCATTGGATAATGATCTTATGTAGTGGTTATCTGCTGCTGGATAATAACTTGTTCCAAATAATACCCATTCATCTTCTCTCTGCTTTTGTGGTCAGAAGTCCAAGCCCATGATAGCTAGCTAGCTGTGGTCATATGTCTCAAGGCTCAGATGAATTATAAGCTTCCCACTATACATGAGTGACTTTTGTTCAGAGCTCACTGTGTGCCGTTGGACCTACAGGTTTACACTCAGTGGTGGCTGTCAGCTGAACTCAGGTACAGACCACATGGATATTTCATCAACTTTGACAAGCCCATAAATAGGAGAAAGCGCTAGTCAGACAAGAGTCACAGGTGTTTGTAGTCCATGGTTAGAAGTATTATCTCATCACTCTCCTAGATTCTCTTGGTTAAATAAAAGTCATTCAGTCTATCCTGTTATTACAGGGACATGATATACAAGCATGTGAGTAACAGTAGCAAGCATCCTGGATAATCTCTGAGAAGGTATCTACTACAGCACATCACCCAGTCTATGAGGGAATTATTAAAGACTTCACGGTGGCAGGCATATGAATTTAAATATAATACAGTGTAAGTGTCGTCTAAATATCAGAATGCAGAGTTCTAAAGCCCTAGTGTAATTATCAGTTAAGCTTTATGTTTATAGATTTTTCCTTGGCATACACACATGTGCATGTATACACACAAACACACAGACATGCATATATATATGCACATGTACATGTGTGTGTGTGTGTGTGTGTATTACATACATACAATTCTTGTCTGGTTAGCACTTTCTCACAACCAAACCCTGATTCTTAAAACCTTCCTGCTTCTTCCTCCTCAGTGTCTTGTGAGACCTAGATGATGGCGCTGGCTTTGTAGATGTATAGATTGGGACTGGCCTCCAAAATTCTGCATTCTGATATTTTAGACTACATTAATATATACAGTTAGTATAAAATTTCTTCCTACTTATTTACAATTATAGCTTTTGGATATAGAATGAAATTGAAAGAGCATGGTAGATAATTTAAGTGGAAGACTTTTACTCAATCATTTTGCATAGTCCCTGTTGAGTTGTAATGCAATACCTGAACAAAAAAGTTAGACAAACACAAGCAATGGCAGAAATAATAATTCCATTTATGTTACCTGTTCATTTATGTGGAAGTTCCTTTTAATCATATTTCTACTCTATGGAGATAAAAGAGATGCAATTAGGAAAATGCACACAATCCATCCATGCCACGGTAATGTTCAGAGCTGTGCAAGAACAAAAGTAAATAACACTGAATAATGAAAGAATTTAAAACTAATATTTGGAGCCATCTCTCAGTATGCAGAAAAGACTGATTCTGTAAAGCCGGAAATTAACAACCCAAACAAAGGAAATTAATAATAGCATTAATTTCTCCCATCCTCTCTTATGTCTGCACTGATGAGCCTGTCTCTGGTGCTAATTCCCTTTAAAATGATTTGCCATGCTTTCTAATCATCTACTGCTATGGTCATTGAGTTGCTAAGGGGTTTGCTACTGTTTGTTTATATTTCCACAAAGGATATGGTGCTTATCCCAGTGGGTCTCCTCTGGGAAAATTTCAGTCCTCCATAACCGACTGTGCCTATTCTATCTTTCAAGGCTCATCCTGTTGCATGGAGCAATGTCCAGTTTTCTTGGGTGTTCTCTAGCCATTTCCTCTAAAGAGCTCGTGGGTGTAGGCCTTCCAAGCATGTTGCTTGGATCGATGGCTACTCTGTCAGTAGGAGATTCATCGCCATAAAGGAATATCTGGCATGGGTTAAAAGAAGGTAGCACATGAGTTCACAATTCCAGGGTTAAGAGCCATGGCACTTGCATCAGCTTAATTTCTGTTAAGCTGGTGGACAGTGTGGATGGTGGTGCTAGCAGTACCACCAGCATCTTGAGCTATGAATCACATAGAGTTGGGTGAGGCCAAACTCATACTTTTATGCCTCTCTCCTGAAAACTTCCACGAGAAGTCCCTTCATACTATCCATGAGTAAGGACTTCCTACAAGGCTCCATGACACCTTTCAGGTTTTCCCCACTAGGGATCAAATCTTCCATCAAATGAACCTTTGAAAGGTATGATTGGGCCATAACCAAATGGCAGAAGCTGCAGACTAGCTCACAGGCTAACATTCTCCCAAATTCACAGAATTTCATACCCTCAAGATCAACTACATGTTTGGATATAGAGTAGCACAAAAGCGCCAAGGCATTTGTATTATGTTTAAATGAATATGGAAATAACACTTGTAGTTGAAGCTGGATAGATGCTAGGTGCATAGGTAGATAGATGATAAATAGACGGACAGACAGACAGACACATAGATAGATAGATAGATAGATAGATAGATAGATAGATAGATAGATAGATAGATAGATAGATGGATGGATGGATGGATGGATGGATGGATGGATGGATGGATGGATAGATAGATAGATAGATAGATAGATAGATAGATAGATAGATAGATAGATAGATAGATCCAACACATAGATACATGGATAAGAGAACCCATTAATCTTGCTTTTTCAAAATTCTACCAGCTACTCTGAACTTTGGGTACATCTGCTCCAAGAATACATAGTATAGGAGAACCACTTGAAAGAAGAAGAAAATGGGTCTGGTCAATATCCTCCCATTCAAATCACCTAGGTAGCCGTTTAAAATGTTGATGTCCTGGCTTCACCTACAGCATTTCTTTCACCTTCTATGGTAATATGACCATGCGTAATCACTTTGAAATATTTGGCTTACAGTTTCACTTGCTCTCTTGCAACCATAGTCTTCATCCATGCTGAAAACTATACATCCAACGTACCTGACTCAGTACTTGTTATTTCTAGTACTTCATCATATTCCTACCTGATCCTCCCTGCAGCATTTATACAAATGTGTCAGCATATCAAACAGGACACTCTCAACTCATCGTATCCAGAAGAGGTTTCTTAAGACAGTGACCTGTTTCTAGGAAATATGGAGGAGAAATGAATCTTTAGTCCTAACTATACCTTCCCTAAATCTGAAACAGCCTTAAGATGGCCCTACACTCCTGATTGTAATTGGCCAGCACTGGAATATGTATCTCAGGCCCTACTAGAACCACCTGCCCCTGCTAGTATGACCCTTCTCCTCTATGGAGGTTAGAGATACCATTAGCAATTGAGCAGAAAATTACCACTGTCACCCATTAAATGACAGGAGACTTCAGCTTGAGCAGTCTCCTACATGGGTAATCAGCTGTGGAGAATGAAATCTTTACTTAATATCACAAAAGAACGACTTTCCCTTGTAAGTCTACCTGGTACAAAAAGGATAACCTGGGAAAGCAATTTCCTTCATAATTATGACAGATGGCTTCCATATTAGCCCATGTCACTTAAGCTTTTAAGTAGAAATAAAATAGCCGGTGAATCCCTGCTTGATTTTTGAGCTAAAGTAGATCATTTCTTTGGGTATGTCATAGAGAAGGAGGCAGTTCATATCTAGAACTACTAAATAAATGTATGTACCTGTATATTAAGTGTGTATACATCCATGAAATGGCCAGGTATGATGAAACGCCTCATAGTAATTTAGGCTGTCTGTATGAGTTTGCTTTTAAGTCCATGCAGATATCAATCATGCCTCTTAGTTTCAAGAAATACAAACTAGTGGATAACTTAATAAAAATCAATTTTTATAAATAACATCTGTCATGAAAGATGTCTAATGTTAATTCACCAGAAGAACATGAAAGCAGAGAGACTCTGTCTCAGCAACAGCAGACCCTAGGTTGACAGGACACTGAAGGAACATACACACCAAGGGTACTTTTAGAAACCCCCAGATTCTTGCCTGTGATATTAGAAAGCGCTGATCTGGCTATTGCCACTTCTTCTCAGGCTTGCTAGACCTTACAAATCTCTCTGTATCTGAGTTGTCTTAGGAGCCCAGGGGCTGGTGTTACATATAGAGGAGCTGAGGGTGCAAGCAACTCCAACACTGGTTCTCAGAGGTATGCTCCATGTTCAGAACGCTGCAAGTTTCCCTTGTAGGAAAAGGCATAGGTGTGCCACAGTCTGAAGACAGTTGCCAAGTGTGTAGCCTCAAGCTCTGTGTGTGTGTGTGTGTGTGTGTGTGTTTCTTTTATTTCAATTTTTCTTAATTAATTTTGGTTATGTTTCTTTTTTTTACTTTTTATTGTTTTCCTTTTTTATTGTTTTTATTCAATATATTCTTTATTTACATTTCAAGTGAGTTTCCCTTTCCTGAGTCCCCCCTCCCGGAAAGTCCCATAAGCCCTCTTCCCTCCCCCTGTCCACCCCTTCCCACTTCCGTGTCCTGGTATTCCCCTATACTACTGCACTGAGCTTTTCCAGGACCAGGGGCCACTCCTTCCTTCTTCTTGGGATCATTTGATATGTGCATTGTGTCTTGGGTATCCCAAGCTTCTAGGCTAATATCCATTTATCAGTGAGTGCATACCATGAGTGTTCTTTTGAGACTGGGTTACCTCACTTAGGATGATGTTCTCCAGCTCCATCCATTTGTCTACAAATTTCGTGAATTCATTGTTTCTAGTGGCTGAATAGTACTCCATTGTATATATATACCACATTTTCTGTATCCATTCCTCTGTTGAGGGACATCTGGGTTCTTTCCAGCTTCTGGCTATTATAAATAAGGCTGCTATGCACATAATGGAGCATGTTTCCTTGTTACATTCTGGGGAATCCCCTGGGTATATGCCCAGGAGTGGTATAGCAGGGTCCTTTGTAAATATCATTCCCAGTTTTCTGAGGAACCACCAGACTTACTTCTAGAGTGGCATTACCAGCTTGCAGCCCCACCAGCAGTGGAGGAGTGTTCCTCTTTCTCCACATCCTCACCAACACCTGCTGTCTCATGAGTTTTTAATCTTAGCCATTCTGACTGGTGTGAGGTGAAATCTCAGGGTCATTTTAATTTGCATTTCCCGGATGAGTAAGGATGTTGAACATTTCTTTAGGTGCCTCTTTGCCATTCAATATTCCTCAGGTGAAAATTCTTTGTTTAGCTCTGTACCCCATTTTTCAATAGGGTTATTTAGCTGTCTGGAGTCTACCTCACTGATAAGCAGATATTAACCCAGAAGCTTGGAATACCAAGACACAATTTACATATCAAACGATGCCCGAGAAGAAGGAAGGAGAGGGCCCTGGTCCTAGAAAGGCTCAGTACAGTAGTGTAGGGGAATAACGGGACAGGGAAGCTGGAATGGGTTGATTGGGGAACAGGGGGAGGGAAGAGGGCTTATGAGACTTTCAGGGAGGGGGGACCCAGGAAATGGGAAATCATTTGAAATGTAAATAAAGAATATATCGAATAAAAAAAGAAAAATAGAAAAGAAAAAAGAAAAACTAAACAAGCAAAACCCAGAGCCATTAAATCATGTACAATAATAATAATAATAATAATAATAATGAGTATAATGCTGGGGCCTTCAAACCAGTTAATTCCTAAGTCTTGTTTATGTCTCAAAAGATATTCCAAGTAGAAACAAGTAGTTGGTAAATATCAAGTTTACTCTCTAAATTGAATAATGTAAGCTTCAATATCATTAACTGCTTAATAAATTAGGGATTAATTTTTATCGTACAATAATCTTTTCCTTTATGCAATAAAGGACTCCTTTCTTCTACTACACACATTTATTCTTGATAATGTGTCTTTTTGTTATTGAAAGAATAAGAATATCATAATATTACATAGCAGAAGTGCAACTTGATCTTCATGTGGGTGAAGAGAAGCAGGGCTGTCCCTCAACCTGTGGCCTGCCTGTGAATCTCAGTCCCCCAGCTTGGCCTCTTGGTCTAGTCCCAGTAGGAGAGAATTCACCTATTCCTGCAATGGGGACCAGGGAGACCAGGAGGGGATGGGATGGGATCTGTTTGAAGGCATACTGGGAGGAGTCGGGGGACTGGAATTGGGTTTTAATGTGAATAAATAAATCAGTTAATAAAAATAAAAATTACCATAATATGAGCAAATACTAATCAGCTTTATCAGTCATAATAAAATGCTGATTGGGTGGTTTAAGTGAAATATATCAGTCATAGTTGCTGATGCTGAGAAGTCCAGGATGGGGTTTCAACTGAGGTAGCCTTGGTTCTCTTCTCCTGCCTTTCATGGAATGCAGTCTCTGTGCACTGGCATTGTCTAACCATGTGCTCTCAGGGAAACAGAGTTCTCTGATGTCTCTTCTTATAAGGGCACTACACTAGTCCAGTTGGACCATAACCCCATCCTATTACCTCATTCAATCTTCATTGTGTCCTTAAGACATAATCTGCAAGTGTAGCCCTACTGGAGTTTATAAAAATTTACATATATACACAAAGAAACTTCAGTATACAGTAGATTAAAAATGCAGATTATGTACTATGTAGCTCCAAATAGCACCTAGATTGTGGCCTTTCCACAAGCCAGGACCCAAGTGCTGCTGCTGACGCTGTGGTAATTATTCAGTTTCACAGACTGTAAATTAATAGTGCTTCAGTCAAGAATGTTTTAAAATGGAAGCCTCTTACTGTAGAAGCTTTCTAAAATACCATCATGTAGGCATGTCAAAGGAGTTTAAATATAGTTAGCTCATAATAGGAAGACAACATCTCTCCCAGACACCAAAGGCTGTCAAATAAAATCTCAATGCCATCTCCAGCTTACCTTTTTCAAGTTGTTGGTCAGTAGGGTCCCATAGCCTCCCCTAGGAGCATCACAGGCTACTATCATTGTTCCTTCTGTAATTGTAATTATCATTATACTTTCTAGAACTTGATGCTAACACACTAGTGCTGAAGACAGCACATACTTGAGTCATAGGACACGGGAAAAAACATGCTGGAGCCAATTCCCTCCTGTTGGCTAGATTTTGTGCAGGAGGAAGGTTCTATGCATGCCACTAGGGAGAAGAGTCATCCTAGTCTTACCCAACAGTAAACCTTGGAAGCTACAAGAACAACCTCCCTGGCAAGATAGGCCCACAGGGGCAATGTTGGCAAATATTTGACAGAAATAAACAACCACTTTCAGATTGTCTTTAAATCTTGTTCCACAAGACAGAACACATTATTGTTCTATAAAGGGCATATGATAATAAACAGCCCTCGAAAGTCTTAGTTTATACCTATAGATGAGTGCATCTCTCAACCTTCTTAGATAAGTTTCTTCTTATAGCAGATGCTGGTTCATAGAGATGACCCGCAGCTGGTCGAAGTGCAGCTATAAGAGACTTATGGGGTGCTTAGCACTAAATACATCTATGTTACAACCCTCCTCCTATGGCTCAGAGGAAGAGGAGGAGGAAAAACTTTAAAACCTAGAGCTAGTGGACATCTGAAACCAAGCTGTATTTGTCAGATACTACCGGACCATTATATACATCCACTCACAACAGCTATGGCTTCCTGCACAAAGCCTGAACCAGACCAAGGCAGCCAACATCCTGGCATGGAAGAGGAGAGGGGTTCATGAAATCCCACACCTACCTGAGGAGCTGTTGGCAACAGATGGCTGCTGAAGGAGGAAAAGTTAGTCTTCCTCATAGATGCACACCCTGAGAGGCTTCCCATGCTCTGACAGACATCCTACACACATGCCCAGATAGGAAGCAGCCAGTAGACTCATGGGGTTATCAAGATCATGCTGTTGGGAAGGGAAAGTGCTGATGACCATAGCGAGGAGACGGAAGGGAGAGTCACTAAGTGAACTCAATCAAACCATTTTATAAGTATGCAGGAAAACCTCAAACAATCCAGACAAACTTAGAAGTTAAAATGTAGCAAATCTATAATGTGAATGGATAAAATATAGTTTCCTGAGTAATGAATTCAGTCAGTATGTGACAAATTCTTACCACTTGGATCAGTTACACTAACAGATTTTCAGCTGGGAAAGAATTACTGCTCCCAAAGTAAAACATTTAAAATAGAAAGGGAAGTGAGAATAAAATGTACTAAACTTAAATCATGTATGTGTATAGTTTGTCTTTTCCTGATTTAAAATTTGGCAATAAATGATAGTATTTCTAGTTCTTGTGCATTGGCTACTTATTGATCTGTAACAAATATATAACAGTTGATGCCGTTTGTTATGTATTGGCTAGCTCTTATGTATCGGCTACTTACTGCTGTGTAACAAATGGCGCCCAAGTCTGTAGCTTGGAACAATACCACTGAGATTACAGAGAAAGTTTTCCAGTTGATAAGCCATCAACCAAGGAGTACACATGGCTCCAACCACATATGTAGCAGAGGATGGCCTTGTCAGGCATCAACAGGAGGAGAGGTCCTTGGTCCTATGAAGGCTCCATAGATGCCGCAGTGTGGGGCAATTGAGGGTGGGGAGGTGGGATTGGGTAAGTGGATTGAGTTACACCCTCATAGAATCATGGGGAGGAAGAATGGGATAGGGGGTTTCTGGGATGGGGGGAACTTGGAAAGGGGATAACATTTGAAATGTAAATAAGAAAATATCCGATTATAAAAAAGAACAATACGGCTTAGATTAGAAAGTTTTCCAGAGGGTAAGAGCTCTTGCTATCCACGAATGAAGACTTGAGTTTGAATCCCTTGCATTTGGATAAAAAGCTGGTGTGGCTGCTCAGGGTCCCAGAGTCCCAGTGCTGGAAGATGGGTGTCGAGTCACTCAGCATCACTGCCAACTAGCCTAGCTCTATGTTCAAGGTGAGGACTTGTCTTGGGGGTGTAAGCTGGAGAATGATAGTACAGGACAGTGTGATAGAGTGGCCCACAGGATGCCTACCTCTGACCTCCATGAGCACACAGGAGACGCACATGTGTGCATAAAGTGTGTGTGCAGACCCACACACATGATGGCGTTTACTAGCACATTGTCTCTTAGGGTCAATAATTAGCAAACTTCAGTAGCGCACTCTCCTGCCCTGAGCATGGCCTAAGGCAGTGGTTGGGATTTGGGATATATAATGATTATTATTATTATAATATTATTCTCAAAGGCTCCAGTCTAGCCTCACTTGTGTGGATGCAACTCCTCACTAGTAGCCTGAGTGAGTTCTTCATGCCCTTGTTAGCTGCTTGCCCAGAGGACTCCTTTGGTTTCCTGCTCTGTGGGAATCTCTGTGGGACAGCTCCCAGCATGACATCTTCCTTCACTTAGTGACAGAGGAAGAAAGAGAAAAAACAAGCAAGGGGAGGGGGATCAGGGGAAGACATAATTCTTTATTAAATAACATTGGGTCCTGTTCCTTGCTGTCCTTCAAATCTCAGTTTTCAGGATGTCACTAAATCAGTTCATACTCAAGGAATGTGATCATACAAATCACTAAACACCAGGAGGCACTGACAAATGACAACTGTCCTCTCCCCCAATAGCCACAAAATAAGAGATAAAATGGAAGTCAAGTTGATTTTTCAAGTTGCAAGACTCAGAACATGCAAAACAATATTAATATAATATAGAGACATACAAATATATGTATCTATATGTCATTCAGATACCTGGCTCCACTTCTGTCCTAACATATAATATATACAATTACACGGGACAAGTTAAAGCTTCTAGAATAATCATACTTTTCAAAATGGCATTTTCTCATTTGATGTTTGTGTGAGAGTAAATTACCAAAGAAGCACAAGAAGAAGGAAGGGTTAACAGCTTGAACTGTTGGAATAGTCTATGCCAAATATAGCCTGGATATATTGTGTACCAGTTTCAGTTTCTTTAGTTCTGCTGAAATAATTCCCGAGGCATAAGTATTTGTACATACACACTTGTATGTAAGTGTGTGTATGTGTGTGTGTGTGTGTGTGTGTGTGTGTGTGTGGCCATGTGTATTTTTACAATGAGAACACACACAGGGCAATGGATCTAGGCCCAGTGGGTGGCCGTGTGTATTTACCTTGCTTTTTTCTCACTGTGACCATAAAACAGGGCACGGGGACTTTTAAAGCTGGAGAGGCCCAAGTTAATCCTGTCTCCAAAAGACATTTCCTTTCTCACAAGTACATTGTTTCCTTTGTATAAGCAGCAACCCCAGTCCATGTTTGGTACATCTTCAAAGTTATATTTTATCTTTAATTAGGGACTAATTTTAGTGATCCCTATGTTTCGCCTTCATGACTCTGGTTTATAGATGACCGCCCTGCCAACAGGAGCTTTTCACCCCATAAACCAAGGGTATTCCACTTTGTTTAATTAGCATTTCTACAGACAGTGGATACGGAGCCAAGGGAGAAAATCCTTTTCTAATAAAATCTTACAGAACCTTGAGAAATGCGTATGTGTTTGCATGGGTGTCTGCCTAGCCTCCAAAGCACATTTTTTTTTCTGTGTATAGCAGCTCACAAAGCGACATTGCTGATCTCACAACTACAGGATCCTAAAAGATGATTTAAAGTACTGTGAAGACTTCTTCATATTCAGCAATTTCATTGTGACTCAAATGCAATTAAATGGCTAAGCGTCACGTCACTTTGCTTGGCTTTGGGCTGTAAGAGGAAAGAGAAAAAGCTTTACCAATTCAAGAGGTGGATAAATTGCCTTTTCTAAACAAAGACTCATTGCTCTTTTAAACGTGGGGCTCCCATAATTTTTTAAAACATAGTTTATATATGGGGATGAGCCTTATAAACAGTGGAGCAAAGACAAGGCTATGGTTTTGTCCAATGAAAGGACTGGACTTGACAAGACCACCAATTGTTCTGTTGTGTTTTGGAAGCTTGATCCAAGTTTACATTTCCAGCCAATGTTTCACTCCTGTGTTTATGATAACACAAAAGAGCTCTGGGAACTTCTCTAGGGAGAGCCGTGGCAGTGTGGACTGTCACTAAAAATGAGAGCGGGGAGCGACTGGAGAGAGAGCATGGATATACATGATCTCTCTTGGGTTAACTTCTAAATCCCAAATTGGATTCTGCCACATATCAAAAGTGAACATATTTTCAGTGTTTGCACATAACTAGGAATTGCCAAATGGATATTTAAGTCTGGAAAGTACCACAACATGAACCATTTGCACAGCTGTTGTTAGACATGGCTCCACACCATCTCAATGTGTCTCGTAAGCATAAATATTGATGGTGTGCATCTCCAGACTTTGTTAAGTGATGTCCCTAGTGACCGAGAGTCAATAAGTACCTTAGTAAACACACTTCTTCCAGTACTTGCTCTGCCACCCATGATGGCTGTCTGTCTGTCTGTCTGTAATCTTTGAGTAGTCAGAGACAAACAGCTCTAGTGGGGAATCTCACAAGTATCCCATGTGGCTATTTTGGTAAATTCAAGGTTTGCCTTGTATGAATATCCATGAAATCATTTTAAATATATTACTGTAGCCAATAGAAAGGAAGAAATTGCAGTGTTTTAATATGTCTATGTGTATGAACTTTGCAAAGAATAAATTTAAAAATACATATTCTAAAATGGTTAACCGTCTCTGGGATTCCTTGCTCCCCCATTTCTGCCTTGTGTGCAGTCATCCTCCTTCTCACTCTGTCCTTCTATGCTGTACCTCCAGGCTGTGACATCTCATAGTGTCATATACTCCTTGTCAGTTTTTCCTCAACACTTCTTCCTCAGCTGAGAAATCTGGGAAATCATTTGAAGTTGTAGGGCGGTGGTTCTCAACCTTCCTAATGTTGTGACCCCTTAATACAGTTCTTCCTATTGTGATAACCCCCAATCATAAAATTATTTTTATTGCTACTTCAAACTGTAATTTTGCTATTGTTATGGACAGTAATATGAGTATCTGAGTTTTCCAATGGTCTTGGATGACCAGCAGGAAAATGTTGCTCAACCTTCGAAGGAGTCTTGACTCACAGGTTGAGAATGACCACTGTGGGGCATCCCTAAAGTGCTCCACTGAAACAAAAGCCAATCTATTTTAGCAAAGTTTCAGTGGTAGTATTCATAAATTATCCAGTTCTGCTGAACTGGGTGCATCATTCCTGTTCAAGCCACTTAGCTTTATACTCCTTTATTTAATCTTCTTTCCAAGCATTAGTCAGCTTTCTCCTTGCTGTGGCCAAGTACTCCATAACAACCTAAGGAAGTAAGATTTGTTTGACATGGCATTTCAGAGGGTTCTATTCATGGTCATCTATGGCCTTGCGCAAGAAGGAAGGCCTGTTCCTTGGATGGATTGCTTAATTTCTCCCTCCTCTTCCTCTTGGGCCCCAGCTTATAGGATATTGCTACCCACATTAGGATGAACCATCTCTCATTACTGAATCTTCTTAGAAAATAAGGTCTTAAAGACATTACTAATCTAATATAATACTGCTATAACCGAACTGATAATGAAAGTTGGCTATCACAACCAGTGGAAAATATGCATACAAACATATATATATATACATATATATACACACAAACATACATACACACATACATACACATGTATATTTTATGTAATGTAATTACATTTTATAGTATAATATAAGCATAAAATATTATATACAATATAAATATATTACATGGCAATATAGAATATTACTGTGTAAAGTCCTCAAAGAACCCTATAATCCAGCTTGGAAAAATATCTGGTAAGAAACAAGACAAGCAAATTACACCACTACACCATCTCTGAAGCATCCTCTGCCTCTCAAGGCTAAATTTTTCTCTCCATTATGGAAAATGATAATATTTTCTTTCTCTTCTTGAACTGATGGTGCATCAGTCAGTACCAAATCCTGTCTATTATAATTTCTTTCTTCATGGCTTTGGAAGTATTTAAACTTTGCTTTCCCCAATATTACTGGTAGTCAGTGGTAGTCCAACTGGACAAAGACACACACACACACACACACACACACACACACACACACACACACACACCAGAGTGAAAATAGAAAGCATTACTCAGTGGTAAAGGACTGCCTAGCATTCAAGGGCATGTCGAAAGCTGAGTGTATTCTTTATTTTCATCCTTCCCCTAAGAAGGCTTACCTAGGACTAAGATAAGGTTTCCCCTTACGTAATTTACCACGGTGGTGCTTACATGAGATTTCAGAATGTCTTCCTCCTATGAAAATCATAAGCTCCCATTTCTTAGACAAAGACTGAGCTATAGAGAGATATGAGCCAATGTGGAGGAGTACGGAAGACAGTGTTCTTAGAATGAAGAGAGCAGATGTCACTGTTTCTCCACCAGCTGAGACCTTCAGCAAAGGCATTCCAGGATGCTCAGATCCCAAGAGCCAGCTGTTCTCCACCACTATTCCATGTAAGAATTCCCAGGAAATGTGAAAAACAAACACAAAAACCTGTAGGACCTGTGTACTCTATGTACCACCAAATTAGAGTTGCAACTCTAGACATCAGTGTTGTTTTAAACCTTCCTGTTAACTTCAGCATACAGCCAAGTCTGGAAATGGGACATTTGTAAGTGTCTTCGGGTGCACAGCACAGCACTTGGTAAATTTCTGCCTCCAGGGTCCATTGATTCTTTCCTTCTACAAGCATGATTATTTAGCAGCTATTCCCAGCTGAAAAATAGCACTAAGACATAAAATCAATCAACAAACAACTACTTCCAAACTGAAAGATATGCCATTACCTGGGGTTACCTGGGAAGTGCTGTGGGAGGCTACCAGACAGTTTATAGCCAGTAGATTTCTCTTAGAGCTGACTTTAGAATGAGCAAAATATTCTGGGGAATATAGAGTTTCATTCTGTCCTTTCAAACAAAGACAATTCCATTGGTGGACCTTGCCTTTGCTGTTCTGCAAAGAGTGGATGGGACTCTACATGCCAGGCCCCAAAGACTGTGCGCTTACCAACCCTGTCTTTGACTCCGTACTTGTCACACACTATAAACGGATTCTGATTGAGGTAAAGTGTTCACAAACTAGTTCATAGTAATACATTTGAAGATAATATTTTAAGATGAAATTATCCAAGTAATGATTTATTTTAAAAATTAATTGACAAACCTTGAAAATGAAGACTATGTAATGCTTGCTAAAATCTGTCATGGGGCAGAAAACACTCCAGCTTCATTTAGTTGTTCCTTGTACTACTATTAATACTTTCTTTGCTTAACTTGACTTTTAATAACGCTGCTGACATAGATTAGCGTTTATGTACACAAGGCAAGAAATACTTATTTAGTTTTTTTGGGGAGACTTCCAAAAAAGGTTCCATATACCCTGAAATATGTCAGAAATATGGAATCCTCAATTATTACTTCTGTTCCTTTCCCCATTGTTGTAAGAAAATACTGCAACAAAAACAATTTGGTAAAGAGTTTATTTTGTCACAGAGTTTAAGGATACACTGCATAGATTCAGGCAGAGTATGACATGGCTGATGCACTCTTCAACCATAATCAGAAAGCAGGGAGCCATGAATGTTTGCATTCAGCGAGTGGTCACATCTGGACAAAAAGCATAACCTAGGTGACTTAACAACCAGAATAATCAGAACTCAACAGAAGTCAATGATTTGATACCACGTTGAGTTCATTTCCATCCTTTAATACCAATCTGCAGTCTCTGAGTATTTTTTTCATTTCATGAATATTTTATTTTATTTTTTTTAAATTAAGTATATACTTTATTTACATTTCAAATGTTGTCTCCTTTCCTGGTTCCCCCCTTCCCCAAAAATGCCATAAGCCATCTTCCCTTCCCCTATCAATCCACCCCTGTTTCCCTGTCCTGGTATTCCTCTACACTACAGCATCAAATCTTAACAGGACCAAAGGCCTCTCCTCCCTTTGATGTCTAACAAGACCATCCTCTGCTGCCAGTGTGTCTGGAGCCATGGGTAACTCCATGTGTACTCTTTGGTTGATGGTTTTTTTTCCCTGGGAGCTCTGGTAGTACTGGGTGGCTCATATTGTTGTTCCTCCTGTGGCGCTGCAGCTTCTTGGGTCCTTTCTCTAGCTCCCCCATTGGGGACCCTGTGCCCAGTTCAATGGAAGACTAAGAGTGCCCCCCTCTGTATTTGTCATGCACTAGGACAGTCTCCCAGGTGATAGCTATATCTGACTTTGGGCAGCCAGCACTTGTGGGCACCCACAATAGTGCCTGGGTTTTGTAACAGTATATAGGATGCATCTTGGGTGGGGTAGTCTCTGGGTGGTCTTTTCCTCAGACTCTGTCTGAAGGTTGAGCAGAGTCTGTGCATGTTAAGGTATAAACCTTTCCATGTGAAACTGTGGAGAGAAACGTAGAATTATTTTTTTTGTCTCTAAGATTCCAGCTACTTAGCAACCATTTGCTAGCCACATGTTTCATAGAACCTAGAAACTGGAAACATGAGAAGAATAAAGAGGAAGGAAGTGAGAGACAGGAAGAATGTGGTGGCTGTGTGGAAGGCATATCTTAGAGGAAATAGAAGGGAGACAGATAGCCCAGACATGATAACAAAATTACAGATGTGACATTAGAGTGCTTTGAAAGAGTAAGCCCAAGAATTAGGAACATTGTTGAGGAAATAGAGCCCACTGTTCTCTGGGCTTGTGATTATATTACATCTGAAAGCCTATCATAGTGTTACTATTCAGTTCAGACCTTTAACAAACAACTATGAACAAGGAAGAGAAGGATATTTATTGATTAGTATGTGACAAATTCTTCCATATTTAAACTGAAATTTTCCACTTTATTTTTTGCAATATTTCAAGTAGATATTAGTTCCTGGTTTTGCAGATTCATACATCAAGGTTTAGAGACATTAAAGTGATTCAGGTGTGGTCAGTTTGTTGGAGACAGATGGGGTGGAAATCAGTTTAACTCCAAATCTACGCTCTAGTACTGACCACAGTGACCCCAGTAGGAAAGTCTAGAAAGTGGTTGATTATCTTGTAACATCCGATAATTGATCTACTAGTGTTTCTTTGAAAAGGTGGAAGGAAATTTTGAAAAAAGAAAATGATCAAAGGTAATTTGTATCCATTTCAATAGCAAGAAGTGAGCATTATGTGTTCCAAATCAGTATTGAGTTTATAAGCACAAAATGAGCACCATGGGACCTACAATTAATTAATTTTAATTGTAGAATCAGCATAAGTCAGAAAGGTGGCCAAAGTGAGTTAAGTACCTATGCAATTTCAGTGAACCTATCAGATGACCTGATTATAATGGCTTCCAGTTTAATTCTGAATGAGCTATTGTCTATAAAACCCAACTGAAAAGTAATGATATAATGCTTTCTTGGTACATTTCTCATTCAACATTAAGCCAAAATTGGTCAGCTTATTTAGATGGATGTAATTCAACTACCTCATACCACAAATTATGCTTGAGAACATAGCAGTTGAGAATGAATTGAACTGGGCTTCTTTGTTATGCCTTGTAATAAGGAGTAAGGAGGTAAAATCAGTCTCAACTCAAGCACCCAGACAAGAGCCACATCGAACCATGATCAGTATCTCAATAATACAATAGTGTGTTCAACTGGGAAAAGCCACCAGCATATAAAGAAGCAAGGTGAATCATGGGGTTCATATGATATCACTCACAGTTATAGATGTGTCAAAAGAATTTAGGGAAATTCTTTTTTGGTCCTACAGATATCTCAAAGAGAATGTTCTAATAACAAGATAACATTTTCATTCTAGGCCATATTAAAATACAAGGCTTGTCTGAGGAACTCAGACAGTAAACATCAATCTCAGAAGATATGAAGGCTGTCAGAACTGAGGGGAGTTTGTTGAATGATAGTGAGGAAATATTTCTTCATACATACAAACATTTCTATAGCACTTACTGTTTAACAATGTAGGTAAAGTCACGTCTGAGGAATTAATGCCATGAATTATTTCAAGGAAAAGATTCTGCATTGTGCCCAGTAGACATGCACAGAGTATGTCATATTTCAAAAGTACTGATGAGTAGAGACTTTCTTGTTTTTAACTCTTATGAAAAGGAAGATTCAAGAAGGAGATATGAGCTCTGTTCAACAACTATGCATCAACTGTCCACTACTGTCATCAGGGTAATGAGATGTTTCTTAAGGACTTTTGTTACTAGATTTGATAGGTTGAATAAAATCTTTAAAGGACTGATGTGAGCTGCTTCACAAAATAAGAGAAAATAAAGCCTTCAAAACAACCCACAGGAAAATCATGAAGTTTCAGAGACAATAAGATATTCCCTTTTATAAAGTTAATTGTCAAATTGAAGTTAAAACAACTATGCTTCTGAAATAGTTCAAAGCTATCAAGCTGCCAATGTCAGCTTGTCCTGTGTGTTGTTTATTTATGTGTCATTCTGCCTAGCCATAATTATAAAGATGCCTTTCTGAATGCTAAAGTGATTGAGTACATTATGTATAATTACCCTTATCATCGTGATAATCAACATTGTAATGTTTGTACTAGACATACACTATTGATTTAACTGGCATCCCATACGCAATTTCAGAACTTTTAAATCTAGTTAATTTCAATGCCAAGGAAAGCTAGCACCTTGTATATCCTAAACCATATGGGATGAGGTAAACTGGAACTCTGCAAGGAGTTCCATAACTGAAAATCTGTCCTGGAAAATATGTGAGATCAACACACAATAAAGAAAGACATTGCTGTAGGGTAGAACCATTGCATACAATGAGTGTATTGTTCAAAAACATTGCAACTTGCACCTATTTGAACCTTCTGATCTCCATGCCTAGAGAGGACTCTTGAAACTTTCCCACTCACAGCTGCTTTTGCCTAAGAAATTCACAAGTGACACTTGGTGCACAGATACAGAAATCACATATTTATTTAGAGCAAATCAAAAGGTTTAAACAATAATTCTTTTTTATCTACAACTAAAATATGAAAGTAATTTCACACACTAAAAAGATAGGTGTGTTTGTTTATTTTACATAAAGTACCATATCCTGGCTGAAGTTTGATACAATGGGGCACAAAGCCACAACATTGTTCAGAGTTGATTGACATGTTGATTTTATAATAATGATAAGAATGCTGCTTCACACAAAGATATACTACTAAACGGCCCAAATATCTTTTGACTGCTTCTGAAACTGTTGAGAATGATGGCCTAGCTTCATTAAAATATATATAATATAATATGATATGATATAAATTATATATTAGTGAAACAATATTTTTTATTTTTTTGGCTTTAATATTTTATTTATTTATTATTTTTTATTCAATATATTTTTATTTACATTTCAAATGATTTCCCCTTTTCTGGCTTCCCACTCCCCAAAAGTCCCATAAGCCCTCTTCCCTCCTCGTGTTCCCCCATTTACCCCTTCCCACTTCCCTGTTCTGGTATTGCCCTATACTGCTACACTGAGCCTTTCCAGAACCAGGAGCCTCTCCTCTGTTCTTCTTGGACATCATTTGATGTTGGATTATGTTTTGGCTATTCCAGTTTTCTAGGCTAATATCCACTTATTAGTGAGTGCATATCATGATTGCTCTTTTGAGACTGGGTTACCTCACTTAGTATGATGTTCTCCAGCTCCATCCATTTGTCTAAGAATTTCATGAATTCATTGTTTCTAATGGCTGAATAGAACCCAGGTATCCCTCAATGGAGGAATGGATACAAAAAATGTGGTATATATACACAATGGAAATAACAATTTTTGAAGTCAAGCCTTCTGACTCAAGTTTAAGTAGTTTGATACATACCCAAGAACGAGAGTAGGGAAAGATTAACAGGTTTTACTTCCTATAATTAAACTGTGATTTTTCTTTTTTTACTGTTTCATTTATTTACAATGCAAGTGTTGCCCCTTTTCCCTGTCCCTCCTCCAAGAGTTCTACATACCATCTCCTCTCCCCTTTGCCTCTGAGACAATGCTCCCACAGACAGTGCTCCCACCACCCTCCACCCTCTCACCACTCACCCACCCCCACATCCCCCTTCCCTGGGACATAAAGTCTCTCCATAATTAGGTGCATCATCTCCCACTGAGGCCAGACAACACAGCCCTCACTACTTATGTGCCAGGGGGCATGGGCCAGCTCATGTATGCTCTTTAGTTGGTGGCTTAGTCTCTGGGAGCCCCCAGGGGTCTAGGATAGTTGGCACTGTTGTTCTCCTATGGGGTTGCCATCCCCTTCAGCTTCTTCAGTCTTTCTCCTAACTCTTCCATAGACATCTCCAACCCCAGTCCCATGCTTGGCTATAAGTATCTGCATCTGTCTCCGTCAACTCCTGGTAGAGTTTCTTAGAGGACAGCCATGCTAGGCTCCTGTCTGCAAGCACAACATGGTATCATTAATAGTTTAAGGATTTGGTACCCACCCATGGGATAGATACCAAGTTGGGCCAGTCACTGGATTGCCTTGCCTTCAATTTCTGTTCCAATTTTGTCCCTGTATTTATTTTAGTCAAGAACAATTCTGGGTCAAAAAGTTTGAAGGTAGGTTGGTGACCCTATCCCTCCACTAGGGGCCCTGTCTGCCTAGAGGAGGTAGTCTCTTCAGGTTCCATACTCCCCCTCCCCACCTCCAACGGTTGTGCATATTGGCTAAGGTCATCCCCATGGAGTCCTGGTAGGCTTCATCTCAGGTATGCAGGGATGGTTCAATATACAAAAATCCGTCAATGTAATCCACTATATAAACAAACTCAAAGAAAAAAAAAAACACATCATAATCTCATTAGATGCTGAAAAAAACCTTCGACAAAATACAACACCCCTTCATGTTACAAGTCTTGGAGTGATCAGGAATTCATGGCACACACACCTAAACATAAAAAAAAAAAAAAAAAAAAAAAAAAAAAACAATAGACAGCAAACCAACAGCCAGCATCAAACTAAATGGAGAGAAACTTGAAGCAGTCCCGCTAAAATAAACAAGACAAGGCTGCCCACTCTCTCTGTATCTATTCAATAAAATACCTGAAGTTTTAGCTAGAGCAATTAGACAACAAAATGAGATCCAGGGAATAGAATTTGGAAAAGAAGAAGCCAGTGTATCACTAACTGAAGATGATGTGGCAGTATACATAAGTGACCCTAAAATTTTACCAGAAAACTTCTGCAGCTAATACACAACTTTAGCAAAGTAGCCAGATATAAAATTAACTAAAAACAAAATCAGTAGTGAAACAACTCTCTTCACAATAGCCACAAATAATATAAAATATTTTGGTGTAACTCTGACCAAGCAAGTGAAAGGTCTGTATGACAGGAACTTCAAAACCCTGAAGAAAGAAATTGAAGGCCTCCAAAGATCTTCTGTGCCCATGGATCTGTAGGATTAACATAGTGAAATGGCCATTTTACCAAAAGCGATCTATAAATTCACTGCAATCCCCATCAAAATTCCAACACAATTTTTCACAGACATGGAAAGTGCAATTCTCAACTTTATATGGAGAATCAAAAAAAACCCAGGATAGCCCAAACAATTCTCAGTATCAAAAGAACTTCTGAAGTAATTACCATGCCTGACCTCAGGCTGTACTACAGAGCAATAGTGATAAAAATCACATGGTTTTGGTACAGAGAGAGACAGATTGATCAATGGAATAGAATAGAAAACCCAGAAATAAAGCCACATGCCCATGGACACTTGATCTTTGACAAAGAGGCCAAAAACATAGGGTGGAAAAAAGAAAGCATCTTCAACAAATGATGCTGGTCTAATTGGTGGTCTGCCTGTACAAGAATACAAATTGATCCATATTTATCTCCTTGTGTAAAGCTCAAAACCAAATAGAACAAGGACCTCACATTAATCCAGGTGTGCGTGCGCACGTGTGTGTGTGTGCGCGCACACACACACACACACACACACACACACACACACACACAAGAGAAATGAAGTCTGACATAAATATTCATTCTCAAGGACATTTGTGCATTGATTCCAACAAAGTAGTTCTCAGGCATAGCCATATGAAAAATACTCATGTGGTACAATTATAGCCTTAAACCAAGAATGAGGATCAGAGGATACAACTCTGTGTCTAATATAGTCTCCATAGGCATGTGGGTAAAACTGAATGTGATTGCAGCTCTGCAATCCAGGAAAGGCTTCAGTTTGGAGCTGAAATCTGCATTATTCCAAATCACTTGCATTCTCAATGCCATTTCCCAGTTTATTTCTCCATTAGACTAGAAAGTCCCTTTGTTGCATCCGCTTATCTATTGCAAAGTATTTATACTTTTCCCAGAAATTTCTGTTTCTCATAGGGATATTTTCTTTTCCTTTATTAAAAAAAACCACACACACACACACACACACACACACACACACACACACACTATATATATATATATATATATATATATATATATATATATATATATATATATAATTTGTGTATACAAAACTAAGAATGTATGTGTCATGTATATGCACACAAATACACACAGTATAATAGGAATTTTTATACTATATTCCTATACGTAGTTGTCCACTAAGCTCCAGTATTTTCAACTGCTGTTTACATATTTACATAGAGCATACACATCTGTTCCTGTACACATTCAAACATATTTACATGACTTATAATACATAATAAAATGCAAATTCTATGTAAGTAGTTGTTACTCAGTATTATTCAGAGAATAATGGGCAGAAAATATATGTACATATCCAGAACATTTTTCCTTTAATAGTCTTAATCATCAGTGTTTTTTTGAATCAAGCCCTAGGTAGAGAGACTTGCCTACATATAATATACATGTAAGCACATGTTACTAGTCTTCACACTATTTTCAACTCTTCTGTTTTCTGAGACATTTTTCTGCTTCATAGGTTCTATGGATTGAGTCCTAGCCATGAGATCCTTGATGTAGAGGAAGGCTTGCCACTGAAATAAATGAATCTCAAAGAACTTTTTATAGGCTTTACTTCTGGTCTGAATACTTGAGAAAAACCCATTTAAGGATCATTAAAATAATAGTCTCCCCAACTCCCCCCCCCCAAAAAAAAATCAAGACTCTTTTTCCTCCACAGTTCTTAAGACATACAGAGCAACAACATGCAAGAAACCCAGAGGACTAAGCCCAGGTGTTCTGGCCCAATCAAGAGCTATTCAGAGACTTGATCAAATTTGAACAGGTAACACCCACAAGAGAAATCATTCATGCAGCGGGGGAGTGATCAGAGCTGGAGAGGATCTTCCTGCTAATAAAAAAATAGAAGGGAAGATGCTCTTAAGAGGCTCAGTGTAAGATCACTAACAGGAATGATCAGAGACAAGGAGCTAACCAGAATGCTGACTCAATAGATACATGCTCACAAGTGACAGAGAGTGTCTTTAGAATCATTCAGCAAATTGCCTCAGTACCAAGACCAGTGGCAGCTAGGACACCTATCTGGGAAGCCCAGCAGGTACACTCACTGTGGTCTTTCTTGCATTCTCAGATTCTTGGCCTGGTCTGTTTCAGTTCTTGATTTTTCTCAAAATACAAAGAAAGATACTGTCTGGGGCAACCTGGCAAAAGAATGGTTTATTGATAATGTGGAACCAATGATTGTTATTGCTCTGTCATCCTTCTCTGGATCCTTAGGTATGTCTACCTTTGAACCTGGGATACAGAAGGATGTCTACAGATAACAGCTTTCAACAGAGACAGTGAAAGGAAGTCACCCCGACACCACCCTCAGCCCACCCTGTCCCCTTCCTGAATACTTTATGTAGTTCTTTTTCACACACCGAATCTCCACCACCTAGGAATAGCAATATGTACCTAATATACTGAAAGAAAGAAGACCATCACTTTTTTCATGGTTCTTCAGTCAGTACGTATTATTCCTTCTTCTGGCAAACAAGCCAGCCAGAATGATAAGCAGAGACAGTAAGAGCAAATCACTTTGTTTGATCAAGAACTGATTTTTAAGCTTTCTGCTTTCCATTCCCAAGAAATGTGTCACTCTACATTTATTATAAAACCTAAAACAACACATGAAAACAGACCACCTGGGAAAAACAACCTACTTGTCATTCTCAGAGCGGACACTGAAATACCCCATATGCTTATTCCCAATAATGAAAAATGAAAGAATAACTCTACAGTCTCGGGTAGTATTGATTGACTGAAATGGAAAGGATTTAATTTGAGGATAAAGAAAACTTACTCTAAGTGCTTGTGATATTTATAAACCCAGGCACCTGTTGGCCTGATTTATAGATCTCTATTTTTCTGAAAGCCAATTTTACTTCATATTCTAAAGATTAAATTTGATGAATAACTTTTGACAACTATCTAACTGGTAATATGATCTTTAGAGACAGAAAATTTTGGAATCTTGCTGAAACACAAATTCTTAAAAAACAAACCAAACTTCTAACTAGAAACTTATTTGGCTTCTGTAACTCATATAGAGAATTTTGTTTGTTTTTACTTTTCATTTGGAAATTTTACCATTTCTTCCTTCCATTTATTTCTTTCAAATCCCCTTATTTACCCCCTCTCTCTTTCATATATTTATTTAAATGTCCTCTTTAATTGTTGCTGTTGTTGTTGTTATTGTTGTTTTCCATGTGTGTGTATACTGGGTATATATTGATATATAATATAATATATATATTCCTAAATACATGAATGCATGCTGCTCAATGCATGTTACCCAGCACATGCTTTCAGGGTTAGCATTTTGTTTTGGGTGACCAGTTGATGTGCTCTTCCCAGGGAAGACTAATTTTCCTGCTCTCACCTTTCCTTGGTCGCCTGTGGTCATTTTCTAGACTTGAGGCTTTGGGACCTTTCCTTTTTCCATGAGACTTCACAGGTGTGGCTTCTGACAGTTCTATAAGACATAATCTCCCAGCAAACTTCCTGTTTTTCAGGCCCTTGTGGTCATTGTACTTCTTCTTCTTTGATGTTCCCTGAGCCTTGGGCTCAGGAATTGTGTTGTAGATGTACCAGTTGGGTTTGGGCTTGACCACTCAGCATCGTAGTTCATTGTAGTTCTCTGTAATGATTTCCAACTGCTGCAAAAGAAGCTCCTCGATGAGTGGTGAGGACTACTCATATCTGTGGGCATAAGAGCAAATATTTAGAATACAAAGTTAGGGGATATAGTGGTTTAGTAAAGTAGTTGTATGCTCTACTCCAAGACCCATAATTTCATTGGTGGCACCATATTTGATGTAAACATAAGTTCTCCAATTGGACTTAGGACCTGTTCAACAAAAGAAAACGGATAATGGATACCTTGTACTGAAAACCAGGCCAACTACCTAGCACTGCAGAGTTAAAAAAATATGAAACCATAGTTTTTTATAGTGACCACTCTAGGATCATATTCCTCATTGTTTACTTCAGTTTTATCATTGCTGAATGTATCAGTCTATTCTTGCTACTGTAACACAGATACCGTGGATGGGAAGTCTGTGTATAACATACATTTCTGCTTGGAGTCCTAGTAGATAAGAATTCCAAGAGCAAAGATGTTCAGCATCTAGTGAAGACACACTGTCTGGTTCAGAGATATCTGTCTTCTCACAAATGTTCATGGTGGAAGGGGAAACGTGTCATCTGGCATCTCTTTTAGAAGATCAATACCTTCATATATGATGACTCTACTCTCCCAAAGATGCCATATCTAAGCATATCATTCTGGCATTAGGTTTGAACATTCAATCCATTGAGCTTAGTAATTCTAAAAGAGTCAAATAATCTCATCATTGTGTAAATTAATAAACCATAATTTATTTGCTTACTATTATGTTTCCTGTGAAACACAACACATTAGAGTAAATAAAAATGGCATAAAGCTATAGATATATATCTCCAAATTAAATAAGACTTTCCAACCTTCTGCTTGGGATTTGGGCCTCTATAAGTTCCTACATCAAAGGGACTTTGAAATATATCCAATACAAGACACTTAGTATTCACATATGGATATAAAATAATTGGATTTTAATGTTTTAACTAATTTTAATCTGTCTGTGATTTTGTTTGGCTGCAAATTGCACAAGCCTATTTTATTTCAAGTTAAAATGCATTTTAGAATGCAAATGCCCAAGGAACTTAACCATATCCTTCAGTAATTAACTTGCTCTGTTCAGGTTATCTAAGGTGATGTGGTGAAAGCAGGGACAGAAACTAAGTGTGTCACTATGGTGGCAGGTTTTGAGATCATATATGTTCAAACTGTGCCCAGTGGAGTGCACAGTCTCCTGCTGCTGCTTGAGGCTAAAGATGTAGAACTCTCAGCTCCTTCTCCAGCACCATGTCTGCCTGCATGCCGCCATGTTTACTGCAATAACAGTAATGGACTAAACCTCAGAGACTGTAAGCCAGCCCCAAATGAAATGTTTTTCTTTATAATAGTTGCTGTGGTTATGGTGTCTTTTTGAAGAACTAGAATCCCTAACTAAGACAACCTCCTATGGAATTTTCTAAAGAAGAAAGGCCCCTTGTGGCTGCTTTTTCAACTTGTTTCTATCCAATTTTTTATACCTTCAAAGTACGTAGTAACAATTTTATATTAGCTGTGTTGCTTCCCTGTGGCTCTTTTCTCTCTCTCTCTCTTTGTAACAGATGTTTAGTATTTGGGACAGAATATGTTGTCTAAAGTTATGGAGTTCTCCTTTCATTTTCCTTGCCAGACACAGCCCCCCAACACATGAAACCCAAGAGCTTTGAACACCTCCCTGAGACAAAGAGCCCAATATCACATAGTTATTACCTAAATAAACTGATGCTATGAGCAGCACAATTTTAAACTGATGGCCACTCTACTTATAGAAGGCACCTTATTTCTATGCCAAGAAGTACTGCGCTGCTTTGGTTAAATAAATGACTAAATTCTGAACACAAATAAAATGTCAGAATAAAACTCATTGTTTTGTGTAATTAATAAATACTCCTAAAAATAATAAGTAAAATAGAATGGTTCTGGTTTGTCTTTAAGCTTGTTAATAGAGACAAAGTGTCATGTGGGTGGGGAATGCCTTAAGGCAGCATGCAGAAAAGGCAAAGATAGATCAGGAATCACCTAAAAATTCATTTACATGCCCAGACTCCTACTCCCAGGATGGCAAGGCATAGTACCAAACCGCAACTGCTTAGAAAGAACTATAAAGATAGCCAGCTAAAGGAAAATACTCAAGGTCATAAAATGTCAATACAAATGATGGGCCAGAATTTACAAATTCTATTTGTTTTATAACTAAGTATAAGTCTTAACATACTTAAACAATTTTAAAAAAAGACATTTTCTAGAAATGTGAATGTAAATAGAGCCTGTCTCTACCATATCAAATGTATAAAAGTTCATTCTTCATAGCCTATACCTAAAGCATTTTAAAGTTAATATTGTGACAAAGTGATAAGATTTAATGACTGGTTATCACCACTTGTATAATTAGGAACTTACATTTTTAGTAAGTTTGATACAAATGCTGTTGCTGTATGTATAATAATAAATTTAAGCTTCAAAATCTCTTTCAATGGAGAAACATGATTCACAAACTATAGACCACTGGGAAATGGGCTCTTTCAATGATTGAGAAAATGACCCTCTCACACACTTATATGGTGACTGCAGTTACTGCTGAAGAAAATTCCTGGAATATTTTTGTTTGCTTGATTTTTACTCTATAAGTCTGCATATGACTTTTCCAAACTTAATATTATCACCTTCATCTGAGCAAATCCTTTTTTAAAAAAGAAAAAGATAATAAATGTTTTGACAACTAGGATGGTCAATCAGAAACTGGGCCCAAGTTCAGCCAGCATAAAGTTCTGACATGCCCCCCACACAAACACACACAAACTTATCCCAAAGACAAAGATGCATTGGAAAGTTAGTCCTGGTTTTGGTTAGCACTGAGTCCATTCTTAAGGAAAGACCAAACTTAGCTGGTGCTCTGGGATCTGTCAAAACTTCATTCACCTCACAGAAGTCCACGGATAACATGTATCCTGGGTCAGTATAAGATGAACCCCTTCCTCACCATAGTCAGAATCCAAAAGTGGGACTGAGATGCACAGTTGGGAGATAAAAGAGTAGGTAAATGTGCTCAGTCTTTTCATTTGTTCCTTTCTTTGTTTAATAATATAGAAGAAATAAACTGGTTTTTTTCTATCTTAGTGGGTCATTGGGTTTGCTAAGCATTCAAAATATTAGTATGAATATTTAGCATATGTGTTTACATGTCTATGACACATAGAAGAATGATTTTTGTATAACCAATGCTTTCCTATTAAAATTTAATTAAAAGAATTTGTAAAGGACTCCAGCAACACAGAGTGCATTTCCAGATGTCTAAGGAAATAAAGGAGTTTTCTGATATTTGGACAAGTTGCCATTAATTATTGATCTTTTACTTTGTCATAAGTTGAGTGTCTTTTGCTCTCTCCAAAGTTAAAGGTATGCATTGCTCTTGCTCCCCAAGGTGTGTTTGTTTTCCACTGTGAACTAAAGTTCTAAGCCCCTTTTCCCAGCCATGAAAATTCAAAGTGCCCCATCCCTTGCTCTTTAAAGAATGTGATCCTGCTGTGTCTGCGATCTTCACAGGGAGAGAGACAAAGCCTTGTCTGATAATCGAAGATGGTAAACAAAACTGGCCTGTAGAGTGCAACTTGAAGGTTGAAAATAGAATTCCAAGCCTTTGCATGAGTCTTTGTTCCTATTCCCTTATCAAGTGGTGGCTCCTTAAGCCATCTTTGCAAAGCTGTCTGTAAGCTCTGGAGCACAGGGAGATAGACAAATACTGTCTCTTCCACTGACAAAGAAAGGTATATTCAGATGGTTGCTCTTGATACACCAATCAGTTGGAGAAAGAAAGATGTTCTCATCCTATCTAAGGTAACTGAATAGGTAAGAATAGGTAAGAATAGGCCTTAAAGCTCTAAGCCAATGCAAAAGGGTCACACTTCACATTTTTGTGAGTTTTCATGCATTGTTTTTTATGAGAAGTAAGTGTCAGTGTAGTTGTAACAGACATCAGGAAGAAATAAAATCACCAAGCATTTTGACTCTGATAGTTCCTCTGAGGAATCCTGTTGAAGATCATCTTCATGTGTGTTGGTTGCTTTTATAACAGATTCTAAGCAGAATGATAATGCTAAACTAGGTGTGAGCACCACGTCAGCCTAAATTAATAGGAGAAGCAAAGAGAGAAGGTTCGCAGATGAAATGTTGATGAATCCCAGAGAAGTGTCAGCTTCTTAGGTCTGCAGCTTTTAGTTCCTGCTGATAGTCCCTGTCAATATTTCCAACCTGAACCAGCAGGGAACCTCGAGGAATTTGTCTCAGAGCAAGAGACACAGCAGTTTTTTCTTTAATGTGTTAATTGAGAAACTTTTGAGTGATTGAATCCAAGCAAGGCCGGATGGCTTCAAGGGACTCACTGTACCACTGGGGAGGCACTGTCTGAAGAGGGACAGCATGGAAGATAGATATGTTTGAGTTCAAAGGAAACATTAAAAGTACCTGAATTATTTAACTTGAAAGTCCAACAGAGTATATGACAATATTACATAATAATATTACAGTGGTGTAATATTAAAGATCTGAGTTTTAGCTGAGAACTTACTATTAATCTTGGCGAATAGGCCTTGGCTTGGTGAGCGTCAGCATGTGCTTAGAGGTAGGAACGTCCTAGAAGGGCCATACACATTATAGAGGCTTGACTGTCTTCCTTGAGTAGTGCCTAGCACTACCTAATGCCTACATAGAGCAGCCTTTCGATACGGCAGTGAAGGCAGGGTTGTATGTGTTTCCTGTGGTTCATGTGTAATGGAAAGGTTCTGCCTTCTTTTGTCTCTTCTTCATCTGTCATCAGGGTGCATTATAATCGACTGCATCATTATGCATGCTATCATATTTATTCTATGTGTGTCATTCTGTATTTCTCTATTTTACATTCTTCATAGGACATATCTCTATCTTGTATTCTTTTTTTTCTTTAACCTCTTTTTACAGTATAGTTGTTATCTTCCTTCCAATTTGCCCTCAGATATTTCTTCATCCCATTTCTCCTCCACTGTCTTCAAGAGGATACCCCAACTCCCCCACCCCCACCCTGCCAGGCCTCCCCAGTCCCTAGGGCCTCAAATCTCTCTAGGGTTAGGTACATCTTTTCTCACTGAGGCAAGACCAGGCAGTCCTCTGCTATATATGTGTCAGGGACCTCATTTTAGCTGGTATATGCTGCCTGGTTGGTGGCTCAGTGTCTGAGAGATCTCAGGGGTTCAGGTTAGCTGAGACTGCTGTTCTTCCTATGGGGTAACCCTCCTCCTCATCTTCTTCCAAGTTTTCCCCAGTTCAGCCACAGAGGTCCCTGGCTTCTGTCCATTGTTTGGGTGTAAGTACCTGCATCTATCTTTTTCAACTGCTTGTATTCTTACAGAACACAGTTTTATCAGGTTAGAAGTTATGCTCCTAGAGCATGCAGCCATCTTAATTGGTTCATGTCTATACAGAACTTACTTCCAAATAAGGTCCCATTCACCAACACTAGAGTTAAGACTTCAACATGCCTTGACTCTGTTAAGGGAACACAGTTTCCTCCAAAGAAACATAGTTTAACCTTTAACAGGAAGAAGGAGCCATTTAGGATTTGGGCATTGGAAAATATGCCAGTGTTTTAGAATGTTAACTCTAAATGTAGAATGGATGATCTGTTGGAGAAATGCTGGGGGATAGACCAGAATCAGAGTGTCGCATAACAAGTTATTGAAAATATGACAAAGGAGAACCTGAACCAATATAGAATCATAGCGGCAGAATGAAATGAAAGCTGAGATCAGTAGATATAAACTTAAAGAACTTGGCATCCAGTCCAATACTGGTGGGTGAGGATGAGAGAGAATTCAAGGGACACCAATGAGTCATTGTTCCATTAATAACAGTATGGAATGTAGACATAGGAAGATGCTCTTCCAATGATATTGTTGAGTTCACCCCTGTACATGTTGAACTGTAAGTAGACAAATATCGTATAAACTGGAGACCAGAGGACTAGTACAGCATTGTTCATGAAGGTCTCTCAAGGAGAATTTTTCAAATATGTGCAAAGTAGCTACATGAATACTGAACTCATAAAATGTGCCCAAGGAACTGAGTTTTCACATTCAATGTTTAATAGCTACAAGAGCCTGATGGTTGACATATTAGAAAGCAATGCTTAAGCAGGTACTGGGCAATTGTGCTTATTAGTATTTTACAGAAAAGAGAAGGACCAACTAGACATTGATTTTGAGGGCTTATGAACAACAGGAGAGACTATGGAAAGTACCAAGGACAGAGGAGCTATAGCTTGTCAGTAGGGCATGAGTATTTAAATGATCCACAGAAGAGGCCTGGAAAAGGTTGCTGAGAAGAAAGGAGAAGTAAACGCTAAGATAATGCACAAATAGGGAAAAATTCTCGAAAAAGAATCCACCCTATCACAGACAAACAAATCTTATTAAATAAACCATGGGAAAGAGCTTATACAAATTCAAATCTGTTAAATAAGAGAGAGGTCGTTGTGCTCTTGCCAAAGGCGGTCCTTTAAGCTCCTTTCACCTCCACACATGAAAGACATTACAAAAGTTTATGGAGGCAAGAGTAGGGAATTTCCAAAGAAGTAAAAACTCCGTGGAATCCAGACTGTGTCCCTAAAAACAGACCTAGACCAGAAGGGCCCAGAACTTCTTTCCCATGACATCACAGTAGAGGTTCCATGACTTTTAATGTCTCTACTAACAAATGATGCAACTTTCAGAAAAGTTGCCTAACTGTGCAGAGAAATGGGTGGAATTGCTTCCAGCTTTCAAAAGAGTAATTTATGGTTAATGAGGTTTCAATGATTTTCCCTGATCATACAAACTTTGTGTGGCAGAAAACATGGGGGAATTCAATTAACTATCTTTTCACAATAAAAATTTCCCCTAAAGTTAAGACATTTACATTCTGCAGTAACAATTGTCTTTGTATCTGCCTCCCACTTCGAGCATTTTTCAATTAATGATTTTTAACATAAGATTAGATTATTAAAGTAATGTGGGATTGCATTATCAAATATAGAAAACAGTAATTTTCCATAAATAGGAAACGGATTTTTAAAAAATAAAAGTGAATTCTAATGGCACAACTACTGTGTTACTTATACCTGAGAGCCATGAACAAAGGTCTTTTCACCTTGGATGGGAAACAAGGAGAGAACAAAGGAAGGATTCCACTGAAG
Source organism: Apodemus sylvaticus (assembly GCF_947179515.1). Lineage (NCBI taxonomy): Eukaryota > Metazoa > Chordata > Mammalia > Rodentia > Muridae > Apodemus > Apodemus sylvaticus. The sequence goes on from NC_067487.1 coordinate 16,614,723, forward strand.
CCTGCCTTGTGGAGATCTTTATTTTTTTTCCTTTAATTTTCTATATTCTTTGTTTACATTCCAAATTATTTCCCCTTTCCTGGTTCACCCCTCCCCATAAGTCCCATAAGCCCCCTTCCCTCTGCCCATTCCCAAATCACGACCCTCCCACTTCTCTGTCCTGGTACTCCCCTACAATGCTGCATCAAGCCTTTCCAGGACCAGAGCCCTCTCCTTCATTTTTGGGAATCATTTGATATATTGTGTCTTGGGTATTCAGAGCCTCTGGACTAATATCCACTTAGAAGTGACTGCATTCCATGTGTGTTCATTTGTGATTGGGTTACCTCACTTACGATGATATTTTCCAGTTCCAACCGTTTGCCAAAGAATTTCATGAATTCATTGTTTTTAATTGCTGAGTAGTATTCCATTGTGTAAATATAACATATTTTCTGTATCCATTCCTCCACTGAGGGACATTGGGTTCTTTCCAGCTTCTGGCTATTATAAATAAAGCTGCGATGAACATAGTGGAGTATCTGTCCTTATTGCATGCTGGGGAATCCTCTGGATATATGCCCAGGAGTCCCAGGAGTGGCATAACAGGGTCCTCCGGAAGTGTCATGCCCAGTTTTCTTAGGAACAGCCAGAATGATTTCCAGAGTGGTTGTTCTACCATCTTGCAATCCTATCAGCAATGGAGAAGTGTTCCTTTTTCTCCACATCCTCACCAACACCTGCTGTCTCCTGAGTTTTAATCTTAGCCATTCTGACTGGTGTGAGGTGAAATCTCAGGGTTGTTTTGATTTGCATTTCCCTAATAACTAATGATGTTGAGCATTTCTTAAGGTACTTCTTAGCCATTCGAAATTCTTCAGGTGAAAATTCTTTGTTTAGCTCTGTACCCCATTTTTTCTACATTCTTTGGTGTTTTTTTGTAATTTTTTTATTCCATATATTTTTATTTACATTACAAATTATTTCCCCTTTTCAGGCCCCCCCACTCCCCGAAAGTCACATAAGCCCCCTCCCCTCCCCCTGTTCTCCCATCCACCCCTTCCCACATCCCTGTTCTGGTTTTGCCCTATACTGCTACACTGAGTCTTTCCAGAACCAGGGGCCACTCCTCCGTTCTTCTTGTACCTCTGGTTCTCTGGATTTTTTTGGCTCTCTGGAGTCTAACTTCTTGAGCTCTTTGTATATATTGGATGTAGAGTTGGTGAAGATCTTTTCCCAATTTGTTGGTTGCCCTTTTGTCCTTTTGACAGTGTTCATTGCTTTACAGAAACTTTGCAATTTTATGAGGTCCTATTCACCAATTCTTGATCTTAGAGCATAAGCTATTGGTGTTCTGTTCAGGAACTTTTACCCTGTGCCCATGTCCTCGAGGGTCTTCCCCAGCTTCTTTTCTATTAGTTTCAGTGTGTCTGGTTTTATGTGAAGGTCTTTGATCCATTTGGAGTCGATCCATTTGCAGATGATATGATAATATACTTAAGTGACCCAAAAAACTCCACCAGAGAACTCCTATAGCTGATAAACAACTTCAGCAAAGTGGCTTGTTATAAAATCAACTCAAGCAAATCAGTAGCCTTCTTATACTCAAAGGAAAAGCAGTCTGAGAAAGAAATTAGGGAAATGACACCCTTCACAATAGTCACAAACAATATAAAGTATCTTGTTGTGACTCTAACCAGACAAGTGAAAGATCTGTATGACAAGAACTATAGGTCTCTGAAGAAGGAAATCAAAGAAGACCTCAGAAAATGGAAAAATCTTCCATGCTCATGGATTAGCAGGATTAATATAGTTAAAATGGCCATCTTGCCAAAAGCAATATACAGATTCAATGAAATCCCCATCAAAATCCCAACTCAGTTCTTCATAGAGTTAGAAAGAGCAATTCTCAAATTCATCTGGAATAACAAAAAACCCAGAATCTAAAACTATTCTCAACAGTAAAAGAACTTCTGAGGGAATCAGTATCCCAGACCTCAAGCAGTACTACAAAGCAATAGTGTTAAAAACTGCATGGTATTGGTACAGTGACAGGAAGGTAGATCAGTGGAATAGAATTGAAGACCCAGAATTGAACTCACACACCTATGGTCACTTGATCTTCAACGAAGGAGCTAAAACCATCCAGTGGAAAAATATAGCCTTTTCAATAAATGGTGCTAGCTCAACTGGAGATCAGCATGCAGAAGAATGTGAATTGATCCATTCTTATCTCCTTGTACTAAAATCATTCTACTTTACATGAGAAACTTTCTTCAAGACAGACTTCTCAGTCTCATGCCTTTTCATAAAGACTCAGGACAATGCAGCTGCTGTCATATCACATATATGCTTATATTCGGGGATTGGGATACAGTGTATTTTCTCAGTCCTGTGTGAGGCATCTCCATACTCATGGTCAAACCTCATCTAGCTCAGCCTCATCCATACTAACAGCTCTTTCACCATTGCTTTCTCTTTGGGGGACAATTCCGGCTTATTTGTTAAGTTGCAGAAGTAGCAGTGGTACTTCTAATATACTCTTCTTTGGTTCTGTAATATCCCAATTTGTGCACCAAGTATTAACAGTATTTCTCCTGGGTAAATACAAACGAATATCTATTCATGAAGTATGGTCCAGTGGCAGACCAGAGAAATGATTCTGTGCAAGTCTACCTTGGTGGACCAATAAGTTTAATTGGACTCCCTGCAGGATGGGTGAGTGGTTATTTATAGGACCGTGGAAAACATGGGTAGGAACAAAAAGAAAAATCCCCCACACACATGCCAGTAACTGTGAACGGAATATGTATTCTCCAAAATGTATGTGGCCTCAGGTACTTCTTGAGTTGATGACGCGTAGGGCCCAATCTTGTAAGGGTCTCATACATGATCACAACTATTCTGATTTCAAGGGGGCCACATCCATGTCTTCCCTGGAAGAGTGAACTCCATGGCAACTACAAAATGTATTGAATAAAGTTTTTATGAAAATACCTAAGTATTTCTGCATATTAATGACTTTGAAACTGAGGCCTGATTTCTTTGGGTGAACTGGGGAAATCAGGAGTCTAATGAGATTATATAATCATCATAGATTGTGTGTGTGTGTGTGTGTGTGTGTGTTTAAATAGATTATTGGGGTTTGAATGGAATGCCCCCTCCCTGTGTTTGAATACTTGAGTTCTTGATGATGGTGCTGTTTTGAAAAGTAGAAACATAAAGAGATGGAATCTCTAGAGGAAACCAATCACTGGGGGTGCATGTAGGGATTATTCAACCCAATTCCATTTCCTGTTCACACGGTTTCTTCTTCCAAGATGTGAGGGATCTCAACAGTGTAGACTTGCCACCGTGGAGCCTGGGCATGGACATGCAGTGATTTACTGTTTCCCCCTCAAAATGTAAGCCAAAGCAAATGCTTGCTCTATTAATTCTCACTTAGGCTGTTTCCTGTCAGCTCTTTGATCACAGCAAAAGGAAAAGTAAGTAACAAATCCTGTAAGGAGGGAGGCTTGTAACAGCAGAGATACTGTCTCAGGAATGATGGCGGCCTTCTTCCCATTAAGGACTTATTTAAAGTCATCCCATTGTGACATTTTACATATAAGAGAAGGATACAGATGCCAGAAGTCATCATTGAAACAAAAGATCAAGCCTAACAAATCTGTAAATTATGATCAGACTTGCTTTGTTAGGCCATCTGATCTTCCTTTGAGCATGACATTCCTAAATGGTCCGTTCTTTGGATACTCACATTGCAGGCAAGGTCCAAAGATGTGAATCTGTACATTTAATTGATTTATTTATGGGTTACAGAGCACAGAGACTTACCTACTTCCATAACATGGTGAATATTTTCTTCTGGAAGAGTTAAAGGCAAATCTGAATGAATCAAAGTCACATGCTACAAAGCTTAGGAGAAAACAAAGTTCAAACGTAAATGAAATGTTATATTTCAAAATAGGCCTTACGCACTAGCATAAGAAAAGCCGCATTACTTTCATTGAGGTTTCACAAGACAGTTACCAGGAAGATACCCATGTGGGGACGAAGCAGGTACTTTCTCGTTGACAGGACTTTAAGCCAGCATTTATTTGATCCTGGAGAAGTGGACGCCCTCCACATGAAATGCAAGTTTAACCTTCCACATATAAATTTCCACTTTATAGCAGCCAGTGCCTTAAGTGGGTTCTAGGTTGTTTATATGATCTGAGCCACATTACAAGAAAATATTTTTAAACAAAATGAAGACATAAATGATCGCTTGGATTGTATTTTTTTCACTAGCTAGGTTTTATAGATCTATTTTCTTAGAGCTCAAGTTTAAGATAAGAAAGGAACTCTTGCTTTTTATTGCAATAGTTCTTGAGAAGAAAGCTGAATTGAAATGGAAGACTGTTACCACAAAGCTTTGGTCATCCATCAGGGGTTGGGGGGACAAGGGTGGCTTTGTATATTTTGACTTTGAAAACCTAGAGTCATGTAAATAGAATCCATGGAGTGTATACAGCAGTGGTTTGAAAATAAAAACTACAAAACTAGGCAGTTAGCTAGTTATATGAACATGCAACTAACAAGTATGTGAGTAAGAGACTCCTTGAATAATTCAACATTGTGCTGATTATTTGGGATGTAAAATTGATTTTTGAAACTAAAATAAAAAAATAAGATCCTCCCCAGCAAATGGGGTTATTTGTCATATTTATATATTCAGAGTAACTCAAGAATTTCTTTAAAAGACATTTTCCTATACCAATCAAGTACTTGAAAGTAATTTAAGTGATCAATAAAGCCAGGAGGTTTTTAAAGAATCTACAATCTTTTCCTTTAATCCGCAGATGACTATATCTATATTTATAAAGTACTATTATCTTTATTTTGATTCTGTATAACCATTGTGTCAAGATTTGTATTTTTTTTTTACAAAAACACAAAAAAGCTTACTAAAATGCTGTTTAACATAATATTCTTCACTGGTAGTATATTCTACATTCATTGTTTTTATGTTGTATGACTGATCCATGATTTTTAAGAAAGAATTGTCTGTCCTATACCTCACCATGTTGTCTGTTGTGGGATTTGGGGACATCTTCAGTATAGTCATTTGTCTGTCTGTCTCCCCAAAGGACCACAAGAAATTGCAGGCACCTGAGTGTGTGCCGTGGAGACTCTGTAATGGGGCCGAGGGAAAGACAGGAGGTAGGCTCGGGATGTGTGGTTTATTGTTCAGTCAGATACAGTCACTCCCTTGCTGGACCTCAACGAGGCATGAGGAACAGTGTGTGGGAAATCAGTCATCGAGTGAGAGTGAACACCCTCCTGCCCATAGGCATGTAATCCAAGAATCTGCAACAGCACAGTTTATTACATTAAATTATATAAAACTGAAATGCCCACCCCTTCCTCTGGCCACCGTCCCTAGGCAGAATATTTCTTGTAATCCATTCAGTATTCCAATGATACCCGTGTATTTATTCCTGTCCTTAGCTCCGTCCACCTTCCCAGGGCCCTCGGGAGACCGGGCACAAAATCCACATTTTACCATAAGACTATGCCGTTTCTCATTTTCATCTCCTGTTCAACTTTCATGACATTTGAACTATTTTCATTTCTATCTTTCCTCTGATCTTACATATTTATGATTGACAATATATTATTTTTTAAATGAATGTGTGTTTACGATATGTGAGTGTATGTGTGTATGTGCCTATGGGAATGCAGACATGTTTGTACTATGATTCATGTGGAGAAGTCAGAGGAAAAGCTTGTTTTATAGCATCTCATCATGTTTGTGATAGGGTCTCTTGCTACTGAGGTTGCACACTGGATTGTCTGGCTGGTAAGCTTCCAAGATTCTCCTGTCTCTGCCTCCCATTTCACCTTGGGAGTGCCACAGACAACCTTGAGCCGTCAAGCTCAGCTCTATATGGTCTCTCCGTCTCCAAGCTCAGGTCATCCATCCATTTACTCATAGTTATTGTATCCTCTCAGCTTTCTCTCAGCCTGTCATTCCAGCTCTGATGGTTGGTCCTCACCCAGTGTGTCCTTTTGCAGTCATCGGCTCCTCTGTTAGAGTTCTGTTTGCCCACCCTATGGCAACATCAGCCTCACTGACACGCCGCTCCCCAGCAGACCTTCATGCTGCTGCACACATCCTTACACAGTTTTACTCTTGTGAAAACAGCATGCAGAAGTCATGCAGACTACGAAGGCTACGATTAATAAGCCGACACAATGTAATGTGGCCACTGTCAGAAATGGCATCTACATTTGATCCAAATGTGATTGTGTGGTACAGTTAACTTGCCCTTAACAGATTCTATCACTATTTTATGTACTTGTCTATGTGTAAACAAAATATGTTCAATTGCTGCTGGTAGAACAGCAGCCTCGGTGAAGTTTAAAATGTCACCAGCTTTATATAAGCTTTTGAAGATACGTTAATATGTTGTGAAAATGTCCTCCTCATTTAGGATTTTTTTGTGTTTTCCTTACTGACATTTTTCTTCAAATAATGATCAAGAGTCATTTGCTTATAATAGAATTCTAAAAATTGTATTACTTTGTGTGTGGAGGGATTTTGTCTGCATGCGTGCCTGTGTGCTGTGTGCATGTTGGGTGACTGCCAAAGCCAGATTAGGGCATCGGATCTTCTGAGACTGGAGTAACAGACTGTCACGAGTCACTGTGTGGGTGCCAGGAATTGAACCCAGGTCCTTTGGAAGAGCAGCAAGTGCTTAACCACTGAACCACCCTTCCAACTCCCACAAACTGGAACTTAATAACAACTGGTGCTGGTAATGACTAATTGGGTACTTAATAGAAGCATTTGGTCCCATATTTGGTTTGATGCTTTTGTTTTACAGATCTCAATTTCCCTTTTCAAAATACTCTGGCAGTGCAGACATAATTCCTCAGGCCATTCAGAAATGTCCTCATCTCAAAGATAAGGTTTGATAGCCGATTTTTGTGTAAATAAATGCAAATGCCTATCCAGTAGTAAGAAGACCACTAATGTCCTCTCCAAGCTGGGATTAAATTGTATTTTAGTTCAGGACATACTACTTTCCTGCTAAAATAAACCATGAGCTCTTCATTCAAGGTGGCACATAGGGAGACTTTTACTAAGAAGAGATACTTAAGATTGAAAGCAAGTTAATGTCTGCATGGTCTAAGTTCACACATAGCCGGCCATCTTTCTACTTGCTGTTTGTATCACAGTGTTGGGAGACAGGACGAGGTTGTCTTGAGCCGCCATCTCCGTACTACTCTTGCAAGTGCTTTTGCTGTCTTGGCATAGAGGTCACTGTTTCCAAGCTTACTTGAAAAAGTCGGCAGCTAGTGCCAGTGCCCTTTAGTTGCTAAACCTCAGAGGATCTACGAGGGGGAAAAATATGTGTAAAGAGTGGAATTGATGTTTCTGCATCTGCTGGTACACATGAGAGCTGCTACTGAGACATAGGTAGTTCCTGTTTCAAGTGGAAGCCATATTCTCTTTCTCCAGCGTACCAACACGGTGTAGCATCTTGATAGCTCTGTGAATCATCTGTTTCTTTAAGCCATACCTTGTGTCAACATGCAGCTCCTTGACTTATTGTCTAGCAACCATTTTATTTATAGTCAATATAATCAAATGCATGTCCAAATGTAAATGCATATACAGGTATAATTCACCTTTTAAGTTTAATATGTGGATTTCATAGGTTGAGACAATATCAAGAAAGGTATTTTATGGCAACATCTAGGTAGGTATACCTCAAGCTTAGGCCATCATTTTATTGTTTTGTAAATATCAGGAGCTGGGTTTTCCCATTAATATTATATCCTTCCAAGAGCTCTGGAAGCATTCTATACTTTAATACTCTGTACTTTGTCTTCTGTATTGTAAAGTCAGCCTGTGGAACCCAACAAATCTTGTTATGTGCTCCTATAAAATAGATATCAGCTTTCTTGGAACAAATCCTCTACCCTACCCTACACACACACACACACACACACACACACACACACACACAAACACAATGAGAACAATGAAGATCTATTTATTGACTTCCTTTTGGAGTTCCCATGGTTAAACTCTAGGTTGGCTGGCAATAGGAGTTATGAAAGAAAGAGCTTCCTAATTTTCCCAACGCAGAATATTCCTCAAAGTTGTAAGAAGCTGCCATCTCATTCTGGGTATGGAGTCCTCTAACACCCAGGTATGTTTATAGACAGAGGGAGAACGAAAATGACTAACAGAGTCGTTCCAGGCACAGCTGTGCTGAACAGTCTGGACGTGTTTGTACTATCCCCCTCGGGGCTAAGGTATGAGAGTGAAGAAAACTGAAGCAGGGAAAGACTCCTGTTGTAAAAGTCATCAGTTCCCCTCTAATAAACATACCATGAGTCTAACTTACACTTCAAGGCCTTACTGCACAGAGTCCCACAGACACTCTTAAACATCTCTCCAAGAGGAATGAAACCTAGGCCAGCAAGAGGGAGATTTCAGCGCCTTCATAGCTCCTTAAGCATCAGGGTTGAGAGCCTCAAATTGCCCCTCCTTCCTGGCCCAAAGTAAGTTGTTCACCCTTGCAAGAAAAATACTGGCTGGCATCAGAGCTAATGCCTCACGGCGTGTGATGGTGTGGGGTGGTATTATGGTATTGGGAAGCCATTTTGAGATCCATAATTTACTCTTTGCAGATGGCTCGGGATTGAACTCATGACCTTTAGAAGGGTAGGCAGTGCTGTTAACCACTGAGCCATCTCCCCAGCCCATAATTTACTCTTATGCTCAAGGTTTTCTTTCCTTAAAGACTTACTGTTCTTTGTCCCTGAATACGCAAAATAATTAAATCTTTAGACCTATAATGACAGGTGAAAATGATTGAGTCACAATTTAGCCAAATATTTTATTTTTCAGGTAAAAGAATATATTTCAGAAATAAAATTTCCTGTCTCTATGCACATAAACACATATGGCATATGAGTTTATAAATGCATATTTATGCAAAATATATTGAGTTCATTGTTTCCTAAATAATTTTATATATAATATATTAATGCTATATACAATTTTTAATAATATTATATACAATTTTTATATATTTTATATACAATATATTCTAAATTTGTTTGTAGAGAGAAATTAAATCCTTGCACATGAAAAAAAAGGGAAACGAACTGGAGCATTCTCTTTGAGTAATATGAAGAATTCTTTCTTTTAGGTGTATTTTTAATTATGTGTATGTGTCTGTGAGCGCTGTGTGTGTGAGTGCTGTAACTCACAGATAGATTGCATGCCCCTGCAGTTAGTTACAGACCATTGTGAGCCCCCTAAAAGTGCTGGGAACCGAACTCAGGTCCTCTGAAAGAAGAGCACATGCTCTTAACTGATGGGCTCTGAAGGATTCTTAATTCCTCCAAAACTTCAAAGCCACTTAAGTCCTCATTAAGTGAGCACTCTGATTTCAAAGAACAGAGTAGGACTTTTATTGTTCAAATGCAAAGTAAATACAGTTAAAAGGAAGAACGAACTTCTGAAGATTTAAGCCTGGCATGATACAGACAGCCTGGTGGCTCCCCTACTCTAGGATACGTGCTAGGAACCCAAGGGTCAGCATGGCAGACAAGTGGATTCCCAGAGCCGATGGGTTCTACACTCGTGCCCCGGACTCTCTTTGGAAACATCCCCTTCACTTGTAAAATACAGTACAATCAGCTATCTCTTCAATATGTTAGGAAAAATCGAGTCCTGGTAAGGTTCTCCCTAGGAAAAGTGCAACTTTGGAGTTTTGCCTTTTACATGATCAGCACTGAGGGAGATGGGAGAACAGGGAAATGGGGGGATTTGCCCCTGGTCTGCACAGGGGCCTCTCCAACTGGTCTATTTATGTGAGACAAGATTGTGGCGGCCATGCCTGTTCCGTTTCTGTGGTTTATGACTCCTTGTGCACTACCTCAGCCGGGCTGAGACACTGAAGTGAAAACAAAGCCCAGGCCTCACCAGTGAGTGAATGGAGCAGTTTGCTTTGTGGAGCATGGCCTGTTAGAAGCTTCACAGAAGGGCGGGGCATGCTGCTTGTGCTGTGAAGGAGGCCACAGGTGAAGGCCATCAAGGAGTGTGGCTGTTGCCCTTGTGTGTGTGATTTGCTTCCAGCTCAAGGGTCTATAAAATCCCTCATTCTTAACCTTTTGGTCTCTTTCCTTTGCCAGATTCTGACTTGAGCATGCGCACACTGAGCACGCCCAGCCCAGCCTTGATATGTCCACCGACTTTGCCAGGATTTCAGAATGGAAGGGGCTCGTCCACATCTTCTTCCTCCATCACCGGGGAGACAGTGGCTATGGTTCACCCCCCACCCCCGACCCGCCTCACTCACCCACTCATTCGGCTTGCCTCCAGACCGCAGAAAGAGCAAGCCAGCATAGACCGGCTCCCAGACCACTCCATGGTGCAGATCTTCTCCTTCCTGCCCACCAACCAGCTATGCCGCTGCGCGCGTGTGTGCCGCCGCTGGTACAACCTGGCCTGGGACCCGCGCCTCTGGAGGACTATCCGTCTCACTGGCGAGACCATCAATGTGGACCGTGCCCTGAAAGTGCTGACCCGCAGGCTTTGCCAGGACACCCCCAATGTGTGTCTCATGCTGGAGACTGTCATTGTCAGTGGCTGCCGGCGGCTCACGGACCGAGGGCTTTATACCATTGCACAGTGCTGTCCAGAACTGAGGCGCCTGGAAGTCTCAGGATGTTACAACATTTCCAATGAGGCCGTCTTTGATGTGGTGTCACTCTGTCCCAACCTGGAACATCTGGATGTGTCAGGTAAATGGAAACTGACCTCAAAATCTGGGTATTCCTAATGTACCACCTCAGTACAGATATTATTACCCCATACAGGGTCCCCTTCTTTTATTAATATTTATTTTTATGTTTTTTTTAAGTTATGTGTATATGTTTATCTATGTGTAGGTGTGTGCTTGTGAGTGCAGGTGCACAGAGTCCACAAGAGGGCATTGTGACCCCTAAGGCTGGAGTTGCAGCAACTGAGGGCTGCCCATCATGGATGCTGAGATCTAACCTAAAGTCCTCTGGAAGAGCACTGTGCACTCTTAACTACAGAACCATCTGTCCAGCCCCCAGTGTCTCCTTACCAGGGATATACAGTGAATGGTAGATTGGCTAACTGGTCAGAACATATCTCAATGGACTCATAACCCTGAAGACCAGAGTAGCTCTTGGACTTCTTGAAGGAATTGGGAGCACCTTGGTCCTAATAGTTTTTGATCAGTATATCTGAAACGTATCCTTATACTCCAGAACAACTATGCATAATGGAAAAAATTTCAAGACAGGGTTTCTCTGTGTAGCATTGACTGTCCTGGAACTCACTCTGTAGACCAGGCTGGCTTTGAACTCAGACATCCACCCACCTCTGCCTCCCAAGTGCTGGAATTAAAGGCGAGTGCCACCACTGCCTGACTGGCCTTTGTATTTATTAAGTCAGCAGAGCCTGTGAGGCATGGTAAAGGCCACAGTGATGCCTCTGAATTCGAACCCTGAGCTGACTAGCCAGCCACAGGGAGTAAAACCCAGGCCTGGGAGCTGTGTTCACAGTGGCTCGCCATTCCCTAATCACTGGGGAAGTCTGTCATGGTCAAGTGATGTCCCTCATTTGCCTTTCCTTTGGGTTAATTTTACAGCCCTTTTAAAGCATGTTCTCAGTTACATATTACAAGGGCAGGGTCCATTGAATCTGACTTTCATTCTTTGAAAATGGTAGGAAATCCCAGTCTAATTGCTTTACTTAAAAGTCTCTCTTAGGCAGGAAGAATTAAAGCCCAGAGTCAAACTTTGGCGCCAGACGGGACCCAGCCTGAATAGTGGTATAGCACACACACCCCTCCCTTTTTATTTTATCTCATCTGCTGTACAGTCGAAAGATGAACATTCAAGAGGTCGAAATGTGGAAGATTTGTCAGAGAGTTTAAAAAAAAAATCAGAAGCATAAACTGTGACCTCAGGAATGCTTGGGGAAGGGTCAAGAAGTAAAACCCACTGTGTCCGGCAAACAAATAGAATTTGGGATTTACAAGGATATGGGGTAAATGATGCCCTTCAAAAAAAGATGGAGGTAAAACAGCTTCCAGCTTGTTCTGTCTTTCAGAAGCCGACATCTGAAAATATTTCAGCTGACAGCCCATTATTTTTGCAGATTCTTTCCCTGGCTGGAAAGCTGCTCTTCTACTAGAACTGGCTTCAGGACAAAGCCGTCATTACTGTGTGTTCGATTAGTCATGAGCAGCCATTGGCAGACAGAAGTGGGAGAGAAGGAGGCTTTCTTAAAGTCTCCCGCCAAGGAACTCTGGAAAACACGGAGCTTGGTGATGTGCTAGATGATGACTAGTTTCTAAACCAAGATCTGGGACAATTCACTCAACTCTTAGAGCGATAACGTGATGTGTTTTCTCTTTTAGCTAAGAAGCAGAGTTGACAAACTATTTATCATTCTTGTCATTGGAACACCTCGTTGTATTTTTCTCAGAGTAGAACGTGACTTGTTTGGAATCCCCGACTTCATGGCGGCATGCTCTGGGGTACCCTTCATAGAGAATCAAGTAATTGTGGTCTCTTTTTGAGGTCCTGTTGAAACTCTGACATGGCTGGAGCCACGTTGCCTATTTACCAGTGACATTATTGAGATTTCTGGCCTGAGTGAGTTTGCTGCCCCACTTGACTAAGGATGTTCCTAAGTCTTGCTAGCTGCCCTCTACCTCGGTGTCATTTTCTAGCTTACGCGTATTTGTGTAGTTTCCTGACAGGTTGCCAGTAACACCACAGTATACATCTATGCAGAAAATCGAAAGGGGCCTGTGACTCACCGGCTTCTGATGGAGTTTCACATATGGATGGGTGGAGATGGGCTTGAAAGGGTTGGCAGGTTGGACGTGCAAGGGTAGGTTTCCCCTCAGCACTTCCTGAAAGTTTCTCCTAGTATGACAGTAAAATGAGCCAAAACGGAGAGGCCAGAAAGATGCCAGAGCTGTTGCCACTGTTCATTGCCAACCTGCCTTGGTTTTAAGCTGGCTTCAGAGCGTGGCTAACACTCCAAGGACCGTTAACTTGAGTTTGACGGTCTCGGTTTCCGATCTGGATTTCAAATCCTCCAGATGACATGAAGTTACCTGGCCCAGATTTTAGCCAGACTGAAAAGGCTCGTGTTTATTATCACATTTTCAAGTCACTGGTAGTTAGTATAGCTAGATGTGGTACTCCGTCATCGTCACAAATGACCTTTTATTAGTATTTTAAAAATAACTTGGATGTATCGAAATCAACTAATTTTCAAAACATTAAATATAATTGTTGCAAGTTCCTTCAAAGTTGTCTCCAACAGGACACCTGAAGCCAACCCATTTCCTCCCCCTAAACTTCTCCTTCCAATCAGCAGAATACTACCCAGGCCATCCTAATTCCCCAGCACCTTAGGATCAGGCCCTCTCCTCTGCCTGCCAGCAGGAACACTAACTACATCAGCTGCTCATTTCCACACCTCGAAACACACTCCACATATCCAACTTCTGGGCGACATTTTTTCAAGTTCTAAGCCTTAATTTTCATACATAAAACTCTTCACTGGTTCAGGTTTTTCCATTACTCATGTAAGGCCCCAAAATGTCACCCTTTCATGATTCAAATCCTCATTCTTCTACAAAAAAAAAAAAAAAATCTGCAGATTTCCAAACACTGAGTGCTGGTGGCACATATGGTAAGGAACATTGACCTATCTGGGTTCCATGCTAGCCCCTTTTCTGCTCCCTTCTCAACAACTCTCTTAAGAGACTTGGGCATCTCTCAGGAAGAACCTCGCCTGGGCACAGCCTTCCACACTTTATGTCTAGTAAGCCAAGATTTGCTCTTGGTGTCTACATTTCCAACATAAGCAGCTAGAACACCATTGGGTTTACATTCTTGTACTTGCTTGTTTCCAAGTCCCTGTTTTGTTTTTTTGTTTTTTTAAAGTCATGAGTTTTTCTTGTGGACAGAGAGGAGGGATTTGTATGTTGTTTTTTAGGATCTTGTAAGTTAAGTGAAAATGGAAGTCCAAAAGCCTGAAATGTTTATCCTGAGAGAGTGTAAGTTTCCGTGGTCAATACACCACTCAGAATTGTTAAATTTGGAGAGCAGCTTTGAGGATTCGGATCCCCTAAATGAGTTTATTGTGTTGTCATTGCACCTGCCTGCTGAGAAATATGAAACACTCAATGAACAATGATTGCTGTTTTATCATTGAATTGTTATCAGCAGGCTTAGAAGTTAGCCGTCATCGACCAATGGATCAGATTATCTTACATCCCAGAAAAAGTGAAGATGCTTGCCCACACACAAAGGGGCACAAATGAGAGTAAATCCTGATGTAGAGAAAGTTCATGATAGCTGCAACTGAGACTTGGTCAACTGTTGTTCATCTTGGTGGAATACTGTTCACCTGCGACCCTTTATCCTGAACTTTAAGGCAATCAATTCCCCATGTTCTGGCCCCAGCCAGTCATTCCTCATTTTTTGTTAAATCCTTCCCTAAGTCCCTAAGTTCCCCTCCAAGAACCTTCCTCACTTCTCCAAGCACTCACTAATTTCTTGTCTCTCAAGTTTGTCTTCCTTCCTTTCAACATCTGGACTTCATATCTATGCATCCAAGTTATTTCTTAAATAGACGATGATCTCCTTAAATATCTGCTTCAAAGAGCTCACTTGCTTTGTGTCTTCATGTTTGCTTCTCTTTTTTAATTGATTAATTAATTTTTAAATTTATTTACATTTCAAGTGTTATATCCCTTTACTCCACTTCCCCTCCCCCCTCCCCGAAACTCCCTATCCCATCCCCTCTCCCCCGCTTCTATGAGGGTGTTCCAACACTCACCCACCCATACCTGCCTCCCTGTCCTAGATTCCCCTATACTGGGGCATCTATAGATCTTTAATAGGACCTCTCCTCCAATTGATGCCTGACAAGGCCGTCCTCCGCTGCACATGCAGCCGGAGCCATGTGTACTCCTTGGTTGGTAGCTGTTTGCTTCTTGATGACACATCTCTGTGTGACCCACAGTTCTGTGCACATCATAGCCATGTCTTACCTCCCTCTTGTCAACGAAGCTGTGCAAAGTCATGAAACTTGCTCCAGCCTGGGTGTAGGAAAGCAGAGGCAGTTTATCATCATGGAAAACTGGTGTAAATGAATGATTTCTAAGACTCCCTTCGTGTCTGTAAAATGCAAGAACTATCCATTAGTATTACTGAACCCTGAAAAAATTTATGTTCTCTCTAATACAAAACCAACAACTCCTTAAAAATTAAAGATAGACATAACATTAAACTGTATTTATGGAAAGCAATACAGGCATATCGAAATCATTTACTGCAACTGTACTAAAGTAATATTTTCTTAAATTTAAAACTCTTTTTAAGACATATTTTCATCTAAATATTTTGTCTTTCCTGGCACAAAACAGATTTTCTAGATACTAAGAATGGAGAAAGGAAAGTAGAACCAAAATAGAGGAATAAAGTCTATTATGTAATAGAATAAAAGAAAAAATGCTTTCACAGGCAACATGACAAGAAAAAAAATTCAAGATATTCCAGATTGTAGAAGAAAGAAAGAAAGAAAAGGAAAGGTGGTCAGATTTCAAAGCTAGCTGCCTCCCGGTAGCCATATTGCCTCCACTGATCATCTGTCTTCTGTGACTGGTTCTGTGCTCCAGGCCTTACACTTCTTGCCCTGGAGCACATGACATTCGAACCCTGTTCTTCCCAGGACCTCTGCTTAACCAGAGTTACCTGGAAATCCTGCCAGAGAGTGAGAGAAAAGTCAGATAAGTCCACAGCAGCATTGTCACTCTACCCTGCACACACATGAGATATTGTGTGGCGTTGCCAAAATTTGCGGAGGGGTCTGAAGTGAGGTACCTGGTCCTGTTCCTAGAGCAAGAATCTGATAAGAACAGAGAAAAAATGAGAAGAAAAGACATAGAAGAATAGGATAGGCTATAAATAAATATTTCTATAATATATATTAATATAATAGAAATTGGCCTTATGTGCTTATAAAGTAATATTTGATTAATATTTCACTATAATATGTAATCTTATAATAATTAAACTGCACAATATGAGTATATATATATATATATATATATATATATATATATAATTTTACACAGTTTTATGGGATTAAGAATGATGTCTAGTAATTATCCAAAAATAACTTCTTGGGCATTCTGGTCTTTAATAGTATTAAGAACAGATAAAACTATTCATCGAAGTATTTTGTGAATTTCATAAATCAACACAAATAAAAGGCATTTCTATTAACTATAAAATAAACTATTTTCTGGTGCAAATATACTGTGCTCATGCCTAAGTCTGAAGACTTATAAGTGTTGGGAGTTCAATTCTCCCGTCTGGTCTACTCTGAAGAATGTTCTTCTGCAGATCATTTCTTTCCTCCTTCATTTGTTCATTCAACTGAGTGTCAGCTATAAACTAAATACCCGAGGTCTGGAGATGAACTTGCCTGAGTCCTTGCCCTGAGGAGCTTGCATTCCAGTATTAGGAGACAGCAAGTAAATAACTGGACAGATAAACATGCAGTACTACCGACTGAGAGATTAAAATAAAGAGGAGAGTCCACGTGCTAATTACACAGAGCAGTCCATGCCACGCATCCTTATCCATTAATGGAACATTTTCCTGGGGACCTAAGTAAGTTGAAGGTGGCTCCTGGAGCTATCTGAGGAAAAATCCTTCCATAATGTAGGCCCAGAGGCTGCAGGGTAGGGACGGAGGCAGGAGTGAGGACAGGGGCACAGTAGGATTAGTAGTAAGAGCACAGGGAAGCCTGGAGGACCTGTTACACTAGAAATTACACTTGTTGCAGAATGGGCACTGTCTTAGTTAGGGTTTTACCACTGTGAACAGACACCATGATCAAAGCTACTCATAAGGACAATATTTAATTGGGGCTGGCTTACAGGTTCAAAGGTTCAGTCCATTATCATCAAGGTGAGAATATGGCAGCATCCAGAAGACATGGTATAGAAGGAGCTGAGAGTGCTACATCTTCATCTGAAGGCCTCTAGCAGAATACTGACTTCCAGGCAGCTAGGATGAGGGTCTTAAAGCCCACACCCACAGTGACACACCTACTCCAACAAGGCCACATCTTCTAATATTGCCACTCCCAAGGCCGAGCAAATACAAACCATCGCAGGTACCATCCAAGGGCTTTGAGCAAAGGTGTTTTGGGAGCCATTTCTATGTCTCCAATTACAGCTGTATGGAGATACTGGGGATGAGGGGAGAACAGAGGTGAGGGACACATAGACAGGTTAGGACAATGATTTAGATGAGACTCTTCTCATCTTCTATCAATGCCTGTTGTGTCAAATCCCAGGCATTGATTTCGGTGTATATATATTATATATGTATATATGAATAACACAAATATCCTGTGACTTTGAAAGTATTTTCTTACCTGTTATTTTGCATGTCATAGGACCACCGGCCACTCATGCCATCTCACTGAGATGCAACAAGTTTGACTTCATGACTGCTCCTAAACTAACTGTAACCTCTCAGCCTAGGGAACCCAGAAGTCTTCCCAACCCAGTTCCAGTGTTCTCTCTCCCTCCCCCCTCTCTTCCTTTCATTTCCTTGAATCAAGAAGCTACTATATCACTGCTGCGCCTTTAAGGACTTCCTGAACTCTGTGGGGTCACAGCTTCCATGCAGACAAAGGGCCATGGCCAGTTTAAAACAGAAAATAAAGTGTGATTCCCCCCCCAATGCCCCCACCCCCGCACCCTCAAGAAATGTAGCTGATCTTGGTATTTCCAATTCTGAAGCCTGCAAATCTCTTTTTTTTAAATTTTTTTTATTCGATATAATTTATTTACATTTCAAATGATTTCCCCTTTTCTAGCCCCCCCCACTCCCCAAAAGTCCCATAAGCCCCCTTCTCTTCCCCTGTCCTCCCTCCCACCCCTTCCCACTTCCCTGTTCTGGTTTTGCCGAATACTGTTTCACTGAGTCTTTCCAGAACCAGGGGCCACTCCTCCTTTCTTCTTGTATCTCATTTGATGTGTGGATTATGTTTTGGGTATTCCAGTTTTCTAGGTTAATATCCACTTATTAGTGAGTGCATACCATGATTCACCTTTTGAGTCTGGGTTACCTCACTTAGTATGATGTTCTCTAGCTCCATCCATTTGCCTAAGAATTTCATGAAAGCCATTGTTTCTAATGGCTGAATAGTACTCCATTGTGTAGATATACCACATTTTTTGCATCCACTCTTCTGTTGAGGGATACCTGGGAATTCAGCAAAATTGACTTGACAAATAACCCTGTAAGTACAAAACCATTCTTAAAATGTTTCTCTGTGGAGATCAAGACCAGAAGTTTTAATACCTGGGTTGGGCTGGAGAAAGGTTAAGAATCAATGCTGACTCCCAGGAACCAAGTGCCGGCTCTGGCAAGTCTATCTGAGCATGTGTTCTGTGTCTTTACGCAGGGTGCTCCAAAGTTACCTGCATCAGCTTGACCCGGGAGGCCTCCATTAAACTGTCCCCCTTGCATGGCAAACAGATTTCCATCCGATACCTTGATATGACGGACTGCTTCGTGCTGGAGGACGAAGGCTTGCACACCATCGCAGCTCACTGCACACAGCTCACACACCTTTATCTGCGCCGCTGCGTCCGCCTCACGGATGAGGGTCTCCGCTACCTGGTGATCTACTGCACTTCCATCAAGGAACTGAGTGTCAGCGACTGCCGCTTTGTCAGTGACTTTGGCCTGCGGGAGATTGCGAAACTGGAGTCCCGCTTGAGGTACCTCAGCATCGCACACTGCGGCCGCATCACGGATGTGGGCATTCGTTACGTGGCTAAATACTGCAGCAAATTACGCTACCTCAATGCGAGGGGCTGCGAGGGCATCACGGACCAGGGCGTGGAGTACCTTGCCAAGAACTGCACAAAACTTAAGTCTCTGGACATTGGCAAATGTCCCCTGGTCTCCGACACGGGCCTGGAATCCCTGGCTTTGAACTGCTTCAATCTCAAGAGGCTAAGCCTCAAGTCCTGTGAGAGCATCACCGGCCAGGGTCTTCAGATCGTGGCTGCCAACTGCTTTGACCTGCAGATGTTAAATGTCCAGGACTGTGAAGTTTCCGTGGAGGCCCTGCGGTTTGTGAAGCGCCATTGTAAGCGCTGCGTCATTGAGCATACCAACCCTGCTTTCTTTTGAAGGGACAGCTCCCACTGCGCATTGAGAACCAAACAGTGCTTTGTAAAAGTGTCCCATGTAAGCACCCACCCCCATTCACAGCAGCTAGTTTTCTTTCGGTAAGGTTTTTAGGAGTCTGGCTTTTATTCCGTTTTTGTATTATCATTATTTCTCATGAGCAAACCAGGTCAAATAATGAAGGGGGAACCCCAAATTTCTACCATGGTGAACTATCTCTAATCAGTTAATTTTTAGATGAATGTCACAAAGAATGCACCGGAATGCACCTCAGCAGGCTGGTCACGGTGTCTCGGTAATGCCCCTTACCCCCTTTTCCCTTTCCCCTTTCCCCTCCTGTACTCCTGTTTGAAGCCTGAAGCAGCTGCAACTTTAAGCATTGAAGAAGGCTCTCTAAAGCTGCTCTTTAAACTACTTGATAGGCACAAGCCCCACTCCTAAATCCCACATCAAGCCAATCATGGTTACAGTAGTATTAACACTTCATATCAGTGTGCAAAGAGCCTTCCTCTGGTCATACATTATGGCAAACCGTATGGAGTCAGAGGCGACATGTTTTCTCTACCAGCTCTGCCAGTAACTGACCTTGTGACCTTTGTCAAAACACCTCACCTTTCTGAGATTTCCACCCCCCCCCCCCAGAGGCCAGAATGCGGGGGATTAACCTCATGCTAGGTTTCAAATTGAGAGGTGTTCTGCTCAAAGATGCCACTGAGCAGAAGAGCTCTGTATAAAGCACACACAGATGGCGCTTGTGAGAGAACTGGACATGTAAACGAGACGTGCTTTCAGGAGGGTCTGTGGGCTCACCGCAAGTCCACACTGGGTTTGGCTCTGGTCTCTGTTTGCTCTCATCTGAGAACCAACACAGCCGCACGGTGGGCTAGGCTTCCGTGAATGCTTCGCCGCGTTGGATGCTCACACTTACATTCACACGTGCTTCAGCACTCCCTTACCCACTACATCCGACTCAGACAGGAGGGTGCCTCATCACAGGACACCCCTGTCTCTGTCAGCTTGCTTCCTCCAAGCATTTTTCAAACCCAGGGAAGAACCCTTATAATTTTTAATTAACAAGTGAGGCCCGAGGGAGCCCATGTCCTGTAAGGTTTTTCTAAACCTTCTCATGCACATATGTTAATGCTTCAGGCACATCTGTCCTGCCGCCAGCAGGGACAGGCACCTTGGTCTTTTGTCATCCACGTTTCATTGTGACTTCTCTCTTCTATTTATTTCTCCATCACACAAAGCCTCCTGGGGTTAAGTTTATAAGTGTTTAATTGTACAAATGCCACCTCTCCCGCTGTCTGCGTGTTTTCTACTCACGATATAAAACAGACGTCCAGGTGTTTCAATATTGTTCATTCAAGGTGCCAGGCACAGAGAAGAGACAACACACTGGCGAGGCAGATGCTGGTTCACCCACCACGGTCTTGGAACAGAACATTAAAATCATTTCTAAATTTGGGTTTTAAGTTGATGGGCTCTTAAATGCTCCCTGCTGAATAGAAACCAATTTGTTAGTTTCTTCTTTCCTTCCTTCCTTCCTTCCTTCCTTCCTTCCTTCCTTCCTTCCTTCCTTCCATTCTTTCTTTCTTTCTTTTTCTTTCTTTCTTTCTTTCTTTCTTTCTTTCTTTCTTTCTTCCTTCCTTTCTTTCTTTCTAAGGAATCAGCCAAAAAAATGTTTTTTTTTCATGAATTTCAGTTGTCTCTTTTTGGTAGACCCAGGACTTCTCCCAAAGTATTCTCTGGCCTTCCCCATCACTGTGGACAGTTCACCCATCTTCTCCTCAAAGTGTTTATCCCCCCAAGCCGAGCCTTTGCTTCTGCAAGCGAGGCGTGCTCCATTTGTTAGAGACCAAGCTTATACACTGCGTGACAACTGCACTCCCACTGTAGGCTCCGGTGTGTACTCTTGTCTTGTGTTGGGAAGAAGTTAAGAGATAAGCCAGCAATTCTTCAGGAGGTTTCTGTCATTGATCCTGTGAACTCCAGGTTCCTGCTCAGTTCACACCATCACCAGGACAGGTGGCTGATCTCGGGTGTCAGAAAATAAAGTAAAATGTTTGGGCTGGGGACAGGATCTAGGGACAGCCACTTTAGAATCATAAAAGAAATTGAAGGTAGCACCCTTCTGCTCTCTGTGGCTTTACCTAAACCTTGTGATTTGGAGAGTCACAATGGGTTGTCTGTAACCCTTGATACTGGGACTTGCCAAATGATCTGGTTCAATACTCGCAGAATGATCAGGGCATCCAAAGTGGATCCCTGAGCCATTTTGAATTATTTTATCACCACTGATACATCATCTGAATGGTCTGTCATGTGAGACCCAAGGGATGTTTCACACTTGCTGCCTATCCAGCACACAAGTTTTTCCCTTCCCCATCTTCTTCATGTTCTCTCCTCTCTGCTGGGGTGGAGGTATGGATCTGTGACAGAGATTCTTGGGAACAGCTCAGCAGATTTTGGGCACCAATCAAATGGTCTCATTAAGAAAGAACTTTATCTATTTGGATAAGTATGGCTTCCTTCCTGGCTCTGCTAAACTAAGTGCTCATTTGTTGTTTGTTTTGTTCGTTCCTTTTAATTCTAATGTTCAAATCATGTCGTGCTGTGTGACTCTAGAAAGCCATAATTTACTTCCACCAAGAAATAAAGCAATATGTCAGTAATCAGACTTGGGTCCATTTGTTAATAATATTACTGAGGAAGGTGCTGTTCAGTCTGGGGCACTGAAAAGCAAACAAGATATAAATCAATACATCTTGTTGCAGACAGGACACACACCTCACTGCTGCCATTGCCCCTTTAAAGTTGGATCAAGGTTCTATTGTCTCCATGGACCTTATAATGTTGCCTTTGAAATGGCAGGTAAATGAATAAAATATCCCGGGTTGACCCGGGACTTCAGCTCCTCGTCCAGACTCTTCCCCCAGATTGTGGGATTCATAGCCTTGCATTTTAAGAGATGTTACATTGGATAGATATTGTAATGCCATAGAGAATCTGGGTCAGTACCCTTAATTAAATATATTAGCATTCTGTACCAGTAGAATCAGCTCAGTGCAAGTAAAATTATTAAAGATGATAGATACCCTTGTGTACTGGATGATTTTCTGTATCAACTTGACGTAGGTTGGAGTTATCACAGAGAAAGGAGCTTCAGGTGAGGAAGTGCCTCCATGAGATCCAGCTGCGGGGCATTTTCTCGATTAGTGATCAAGAGTGGGAAAGCCCTATTGCATGCTGAAGAATCCTCTGGATATATGCCCAGGAGTGGTATAACAGGGTCCTCAGGAAGTGACATGCCCAGTTTTCTGAGGAACTGCCATACTGATTTCCAAAGTGATTGTACCATCTTGCAATCCCACCAGCAGTGGAGGAGTGTTCCTCTTTCTCCACATCCTTGCCAACACCTGCTGTCTCCTGAGTTTTTGACCTTAGCCATTCTGACTGGTGTGAGGTGAAATCTCAGGGTTGTTTTGATTTGCATTTCCCTAATGATTAATGATGTTGAACATTTCTTAAGGTGTTTCTCAGCTCTCCAAAGTTCTTCATGTGAAAATTCTTTGTTTAGCTCCGTACCCCACTTTTTAATGGGGTTATTTGTTTCTCTGGGTTCTACTTTCTTGAGTTCTTTGTATATATTAGATATTAGCCCTCTGTCGGATTTAGGGTTGGTGAAGATCCTTTCACACTCCACTATGTTCATAGCAGCCCTATTTGTAGTAGCCAGAAGCTGGAAAGAACCTAGGTGTCCTTCAACGGAGGAATGGATACAAAAAATGTGGTATATTTACACAATGGAGTACAATTCAGCCATTAGAAACAATGAATTCATGAAATTCTTAGACAAATGGATGGAGCTGGAGAACATCATACTAAGTGAGGTAACCCAGTCTCAAAAGATCAATCATGGTATGCACTCACTAATAAGTGGATATTAGCCTAGAAACTTCGAATACCCAGGACATAATCCACAAATTAAATGATGTCCAAAAAGAACGGAGGAGTGGCCCCTGGTTCTGGAAAGACTCAGTGCAAGAGTATAGGGGAATTCCAGAACAGGGAAATGGGAAGGGGTGGATGGAAGAACAGGGGGATGGAAGAGGGCTTATGGGACTTGTGGGGAGTGGGGACCCAGAAAAGGGGAAATCATTTGAAATGTAAATAAAAAATATATCAATAAAAAAAAAGAGTGGGAAAGCCCTTGTGGGCGGTGCCATTCCCAGGTTGGTTGTCCTGGGTTCTTTAAAAAAAAAAACAAAAACAAAAAAAAACCCAAAAAAACAAGCTGAGCAAGCCAGGGGAGCAAGCCAGTAAGGAACATCCCCCCACCCCCATGGCCTCTGCATCAGTTCCTGCTTCCTGACCTGCTCGAGTTCTAGTCCTGACTTCTTTGGTAATGATCAGCAATGTGGAAATGTAAGCTGAATAAACCCTTTCCTCCCCAACTTGCTTCTTGGTCATGATGTTTTGTGCAAGAATAGAAACCCTGACCCTTGTATTAATCTGTGATTGTGTTTACCTATCAATTTCTCCAATAAATAATGAAAATATTCACTGTTCCAGAAATCTATGGATTTCAAAATTATGGGTGAATACCTGTGGATGTGCATACATCCTGACTCTAGCTACAAATTATTGTGGGAATGGTCAACATTTTGCTATCTATTAGTGACTCAGAGTATTAAGATGTAGGAGAAATATGCCTACCAGATGTAGAAGAAAGTACTAGAAGAAGTAGCATGTAAAATTGCTTTCTTCCTTACCTGAACCCTTAGAGTTAAATTAATGTGGATGAAAGGAAGCAATGGTAAGGGCTTCACCCTAAGCATCTAGAAAGATTTTAGGGGCATCAACTTATCTATTGTAAGTGTATTTGTCCTCAAACAACTTTTCAACCTGTATTGCTTTGTCAGCTATCACTTAAACTAATAAGACTGTTAATTGCCTTGAAAAGCATTAATTTCGGTGGCTCGGTACAACTCTTGTCAAGATTTTAGAGAAAGGGTATTACTCAGTCCTTGGCTTCTGAAAGTTTCAGCATTTGTTCACAATGATATAGTGCCTTCCAGATAACTTGGTGTCTTAGTCTGAGTTTCATTGTTGTGAAGAGACATCATGACCAAGGCAACTCTTATACAAGAAAACATTTCATTGGGGCTGGCCCCAAATTTCAGAGGTTTGGTCCATGATCATCATGTCAGGAAGCATGCAACAGTGGCACACTTCCTCCAACAAGGCCATACCTTCTCCAACAAGGCCACACCTCCTAATATTGTCAGTTCCTATGAGCCGAGCATTGGAACCCATGAGTCTGAGGGCCCTAGAAACTCTAGGATGAGTTGCTACCAGTGTGGTGGAGTATTGCTCTGACAGACCTGAACCTGTGTTTTGGAGAGGATTGTGGAAGGACTTTGGAACTTTGAGATCTCAGTAAGATGTTCTGTAAGAGCTTGGAAGGAAAGAATGCTGAGAGCAGTGCAGAAGACAGAAGCCTGGCTTGTCTTCTGCAGGGGGAAGATTAAAGACTATCGGGGCTGTTTGCTATTTTGATGTAAGAGTCTGTAGTTTCCATTATCTGTGGCTAAAGAATCCGCTGTGACTAACAAGATACAAGAACTGCTAAAGTGGGGGCTCAAAAAAGAGATGGCTCAATGGTTAAGAGCACTGACTGTTTGTTCTTCCTAGAGAGCCTGAGTTCAATTCCCAGCAACCACATGGTGGCTCACAACCATCTGTAAAGGGATCTGATACCCTCTTCTGGTGTGTCTGAAGACAGCTACAATATACTCATCTAAATAAATAAATCTTAAAATATCTTTATAAAAAAAAGTACCACTAAAGTGAAACTTTTTTATTACTAGGGAAATTGGTACTGGTCAGCTGGATCTAAAATTTTAGTGGCAGTTAAGAAGAGACTAGCATCACTGAGGTGAAATCTTCTGGGAAGTGTTTTCAGTTATTTATTTTTTAATGTGAGATCTTGGGGATGAATAATACAGGAAGGGTTGTGGATTAATAATGATATGTTTGTATGTTGACAAGGAGTCAGTTGGACTGGCTGATTTTGTGTGTAAATGTGGACAACAGAGTCTTTAGGAAGGAAGGAGGGAGCCTCAGTTTAGAAAACACCTCCATGAGATCCAGCTGTAAGGCATTGTCTCAATTTTAGGGATCAATGGGGGGGGGCTAGCAGATGGTAGGTGGTGCCACCTCTGGGATAGTGGTCCTGGATTCTGTAAGAAACCAGGCTGAGCAAGCCATGGGAAGCAAGCTAGTAAGCGACACTCCTCCATGGCTTCTGCATCAGCTCCTGCCTCCAGGTTCCTGGCCTGTTTGAGTCCCTGTTCTGATTTCCTTCAGTAATGAAGAGCAATGTGGAAGTGAATCAACCCTTTCCTCCCCAGCTTGCTTTTTGATCATGGTGTTTTGCTGCAACAATAAAAACCCCAACTAAGACCCTGGGCAAGTGCAAGAGAATTCAAAATAAAAGACTGAGTAGTTTAAGAGGGAAAGTATTTTAATGAAACTCTTATCATCTCAACATTGTCAAAGAGAAATTATCAAATGTATCAATACCTGGCCATCATAATCACTCCAGGTAATTGTAAAAAAATTAAATCATAGATGGAGAAGAAATATTTAAAAATATTACAATGAAAATATACTAAAAACATCTTTTCTTCTTGCATGCTATCAGTCATTGTATTTTAGGGTTTGATATATGTGTGTGTGTGTGTGTGTGTGTGTGTGTGTGTGTATGTGTGTGTGTGTGTATACACGAATTTATACATATACACATGTATGTATATATGTATATATACATATATATATGTATGTATACATATATACATGTAGGAGATTGTTCTTCAGTAGGAAGAAATGCCCTATGCAGGGAGTATGAGTTACTTTTTTATAGTAAATGCTGCTGTCATCAGTCACTAAGTCTTGCTGCCTAAAGAACAACTTGGTGAACAATTAGTGATATTGCGTCACTAATATAACTACCAGAATAGTCCAGCTCATCTGCTCCTTTTTTTCTCTTCAGTGAATCATCATTTCCTTGGGCCACAGGTTCGTCTTCTTGGGACGCCCTTTCTCATCTCCAGTTAACAGAGCAAGTTGCATTCTAGCTACAAGAGAAGAAATAACTCAGAAGTGATGCAGGATACAAGATACAATAGATATGAATCAACCTTGAACGTCCAGGAAATAGCCGTATCACAGATGCCAATCTCATTGAATACTCAGAAAACTTAGCTTTCTGCTTTGAATGGTGTTTCAGGGTTTAGCACTGAATGCCATCCAGTATCTGAGTATAGTTAAGCACAAGTTATACTGTCCTACATTTCTGATCCAAATATTTTAAACAAGTCATTTTTGTGTTGTGAAATATTTGTTTTTGTACCTGCTCAGCTCCTGAACTTTATTCTGGTGAAATAGATACAGGCAAATTCTATCCTAGACTACATGCTAATTAATATGTGTTAATGAATGCTAATTAATTTGTGCTAATGGACACTGAAGATTTCTTTTTTTCTTTTTTTTCTTTCTTTTTTTTTTCTTTTTTCTTTTCTACCCCTGGCTGTCCTGGAACTCACTCTGTAGACCAGGCTGGCCTTGAACTCAGAAATCCGCCTGCCTCTGCTTCCCAAGTGCTGGGATTACAGGCATGTACCACCACTGCCCGGCTTGGAGATTTCAATCAAGCCAAAAAGTACTCATGATAAAAAAGAATTGATTATTTATTGACCATCTGCCATGCGTCAGATACTATTACCCTCCATGGGAGAATCAGTACAACACACACATTCTAAAGTCACCCAGATCAAATGACAACAATGCAACATAACAACAATATGGACCACACACTGACATGCCAGTCACAGTGTGTCCAGTGTGACAATGAAGGCGTTCCTGATTGAGAAGGTAACCAACTCTATCTGTCAAGATGTGATGCCTGCTTCCTAGATGGGACTAGCTAGTACTGTAAACCTGGTCAAAAATTTAAAGCTAGGAAAGAGGAGGGAGTTAAAGACACTAAGGGAAAACATACTGCTGTAGCCAAGCTGTCTCCTGTATGTTTAGGTTTATTTTCATACACTAGCATGACTCTCAGCTGGGGTCAGAAAAACTTCTTTTTGGCTGGGCAGTGGTGGTGCACGCCTTTAATCCCAGCACTTGGGAAGCAGAGGCAAGCGGATTTCTGAGTTCAAGGCCAGCCTGGTCTACAGAGTGAGTTCCAGGACAGCCCGGGCTACACGGAGAAACCCTGTCTTGAAAAACCAAAAAACAAACAAACAATAAAACAAAAAACAAAACAAAAACAGTGACAGTTGAGTGTGCAGCTCCAAATAAGATATCAGCATTGGCCCTTCTAAGACCCAGGGAACAGCACATTAGCATGGACAGAAAGATGTGAATGTTGAGAAGATGGACACTGGCCATGGAAACATTGTCTGCTGCGTAGGGCATGACCATCACAATCATGAAAACAGAGCAGGTGTGGCTACCTGTACATGACCTGTGCTTTTGTGCATGAGCAGGTACACGTGCATGCATGCATGCAGATGCACACACATACACACAGAGACATGCGCGCACACACAGAGACATGTGCATGCACATGGACATATGCAGGTGGATGCACACATGTGTTCCGGTGATTTTAATATGTCACAGAGATAAAATAATGCTTTCCAATAGTCCCCCTCAGTCAGCTTCACAAATGCTATTTCAGACTTCGATATTTTCCCATTTGCTACTTGTAACACCCCAATTTATCAGAATGGCAAACACACCCCAAGTGCCTGTTTCTCTAAGAGGCCCCTAATAATTGTATGTCTTTATAACATTATTTTAGTAAATTCCATAAAGGCCAGACTCTCGAAGGCAGAGCATAAGCATCCCTCAATGAACTTTGGCTGGATTAATGAATGAATATTGTCATGATTTTCCATTTAACTCTGTAACCCTAAATTGCTAAATGTTTTAATTTTTTGTCAGTTTTTCCCACATATAGGATATAATGTGATCATGTTTAGACCCCTGTTAGACAGTGCTATCCCTCTCCTACCCTGCTCTCCTCATGCACCTCTCTCTCTCTCTCTCTCTCTCTCTCTCTCTCTCTCTCTCTCTCTGTGTGTGTGTGTGTGTGTGTGTGTTGTGAGATAGATAAAAACCAATGTGAGAAAAAAATGTCCGAAACATAATTTCTTTGAAAAGCTTAGACATGAACTAGCCTGCCCCTTTTAACAGGATATGTACTAATGGTATGGTCATGGGTGGCCCATATGCCTAAAAGCCTGCAATCAAGATTTCTAATAAGCTAGCCATTCCCTCTCTCAATTATCCCTGAAATATTCAGAAACAGGGTAATGTTTGCTGTTACTGTAGTAGCACAGACCTGTAATGAGGATGATTCAAATAACTGAGGTTTCTCAGTTCGCCATGCCCCTCACTGTAAAATGGACTGTTGGTAATCTTAAACAGTGGGTGGCCTAAGAAAGGCTGAAGAAACACCCTTCCACACTGACCCTAATGTCATTAAGGATGAGTTCTCGGAAATTTCATGGGTCATTAGGGGGGGCAAATGTGAACTTATTTGTTCAGAGCAATAATGAATTAAATAGGGAAAGCCAGGACGAGTGCTTTGGAAAGCAACGAGGGGGCTTTTGAATCCCGTCTCTAGGCAGAGTGGTGGTTGTCATGGTTTCACAGTTTTGAGTGTCTCCCAGAATCTGCAGGCCTGATTAAGATCATTCCCAGATAGTCATGCAAAAGATATAGGAGAGAGGATTTCTGGTTGCAAAGATTAGCCAGTAATTGCTGCTCCATTTTCTTCCATTACTCGTTCAAACTCCGAAGCACACAGAGACACTCTCTAGCAAAGAAATGAAAGCAGCAACAGCAAAGCGTTAGGATTCACACCATGTGCTTTGCATGATATTTACATTTACAATTTGAACAAACTTATTATCATGGCCTTTTTCATCTATGAGTAGGTAGATAAAGGTATACAACTATCAGAACTGACCACCAGCCTGCTCCCTTTCTATCTGAGAGCCAGTGGTGGTTTTTGTCTTGTTTCATTTTCTTTTAAGATATGAAGACCAAAGTAGAAATAATTATTCTTTACCATCTTAGATTTTTCTCTTGTGGAAAATAACTAACAATTGATCTGAATTTCAACTCTACATTTTCGTAGCTTGCAAGTATCTACCCAGATAATCAAGATAGGTTGAGTTTCTATATTCTACTGCCACTTAGTGAAGTGACAGAATTTAGAATTCACCCAACAAATCCTCAGCCTCAGAGTGAGAGAGTTCAGATCCTTCCTCTTCTACTCTCTGCAACCATGTGGCTAAACGTGTGATTGATGATTGATCTTTATGAATGGCAGCTGTGCAACAAAGTCTTTCCATTAGCTTGTTGGGTCTGTGGTACTCCCTCTGTGTTTATAAGTTTGGAATACCCAAAGAATAATGACTGGCCACAGACATGCTGCAAACCTAGAGATCAAGAGACTGTGGATTGGAAGAAATGGAAAGAGCTTCTTATATAATAGCGTCTCACTCACATAATTAAAACCAGTCTCCTTCCAGATTTCCAAGCTGGCACAGTTTTATTAGTACCACTGCCTGGAGGCTCCTGTGTACATGTGTGTGGTGTTCCTCTTTGAAACAGCACACATAGACAAACATGGCCATGGGGTGAGCCTTTTACAAATCTATTCAAGTTGCAAGCTGATCACACAGGTGATCTTTGGACATCGTGGCTGCACCTTTGTAGGTACTAAGATTTCTTTTTAACTTCATTCAGCCTTAATGTATAGAACTTATGCCTCTGATGGAAAATCCTTCACAGCCAATAGCTTGTTCTGAATAAGGAGAGCCTTGACCCATTGTTTGGCCAGCTGTTCTGAATGGCGCAAAAGTACCTACCAGCAGCTTCACTTGTACCTCTCTGCCTGGACTGGAAGCCAATGTCAAGCTGTAGAAGTACTGGAATCACAAGCAAGGCTTATAAAAAATAGAGCCAACAGTGTCTTTTAGCTGAAATTAAGAGAGAGTCGTTGTCACAGGAATCATATGAAAATTTTAAATGTTTTTGAAGGTACCATTTCTTAGTTTGGGTGAGAGAAAACTCCATGAACCCCTTTCCATTTCTCTAGTGATCAAGTTTACTGCCATTGCTGTAAGAAGGAAATACAAATTCAGATGTGGCTCCTAAGTTTCCAGGTGTTTAATTTTGGTGGGGATGGTCCTATTCATTTTGGTCCCTTTTCAAATCCTAAGAAATGTCCCTTCATTCGCTGGTGTGGGTCACTTGCATGTGTGTCATGCACCATTTTCAGAAGAGCTCATGTTCTGGTTGGATCTTCTAAGATCCCGTGCAGGGTCATACTTTGAATCTTTGGACCATACAACCAACTGTATGTGCAGTCTCTCGGTATTCTCTATGTGATGGAGTAGTTAGACATGACTGTGGAAAGACATGATAAATGGAGTATAGACACACACAAAAAATGCTCTAAAGGTATGAGGTTACCACTTCATCTTATAATGTTAGTTTCATAGCAAATACTTTCAAAAAGTCATGGTCTTTCTGGAACTGTGAAGTAATGTTCAAATGGGGAAGAGACTGTTCGTGGATTGTTGAGATTAGAGACTGCACGAAGTGATGCATCATACAATTTGGTTTCCACTGATGAGTTGAACATTTATCATCATCATCATCATCATCATCATCGCTTTGATTCTGATATACAGCAGCTCCTAAATTGCCATGACTGACCCATTCCCTGGGTAAGCCCTTGAAAGACAAACTCCCCTGCCCTTTGCTGGTACCTGAAACCCTGCCATCATCATTCTCCATCGCTGTGGGCAGAGCGGCTTCTGATGCTCTTCTCTCCTCACCAGGACAGACTACAATCTCTCTAAACACACAACTCAGATGAACCCTTCCTCTCTTAGTTTCTCTCTGCCAGGTATATTTGTCACCGCAATACAAGTTTAACTAACATAAAAAAAAATAGTGCTAGAAATGGGGTCATCGCTGTGATAAGGTTGAGTGTATAATTAATTCTTAGTCATTTATAACTGGCTTTTGGAAGGAAGTTGGAAGAATTTAAAGATGTGTGCAGAGAAGCCATAAAGTTCCACAAAGTAGAACTCAGGTGTAATTTTGCAGAGAATTTAGGAGGTCAGCCTTCTGGTAAAACAGGGCCAGAAAAGACTGGAGTCATGAGTTTTCCTATCAGAACAGAACTCTCTTCAGATTGGGACTAGAGGCCATTCTTTTGAAAATTGGCAAAGAACCTGCCTATCTTTTATCAATTTCCTGAAAGTTTAAGGCATGACGAAGGAAGACCCTATGTTGTACAAATGCAAACACAGTTGGAAAGCCAAAGGGCAGGGGGAAATAGAAGGAGGAGCTGTGTAATGGGGAAAACTGGGAGGACAGGAATTGCAAATATTGGGATGTAAAGTGAATAAATAAATTAATCAATGGAGAAAATATAAAGAGAAATCAGATGCAGTAGCAGTCCCCTGTAACCACAGTACTCAAAAGACTGAGGAAAATGGTTGGCAGAAGTCTGAATTCAGTCTGAGCTACATAACAGGTTCCAAGCACACCCAGTAGCCAAGTCAGACACTATCTCAAAAACAAAAATTCTGGCTGGAAATAGGATTTTTATGTGGAGTGGGGACTGTGTGGGAATGAAAATGTAGATCTGAGGAACATCTAGAAGAGATGCCTGAGTCAATGTTTTCCTAGATTCAACCATCAAGCCGTTGACAGCATGCTTGCTGAAGTGGTTCACAGGGGCTGACGGTTACTCACTAGTCATGAAGTTGTTTCTTACATTGCACTTAGATGTATGGAGACACGTTCTGGTTGGGAGGGTTATAATTGTACTTCAGTTCACCTGTATCAAAGAAAGTCTTGCTTTGAGTTATCATAACAGTATCAGGTCTGGTCCTGTTCATTAATCATAAAATTAAGAGAGAATAGTCCAGAAGTTGCTTTTAGGTTCTGCCATTGATTTTATGTCAATGTTTGGACATTTGTCTAAATTATTGGATATAAGAACAACAGTGTCTTAAGGAGGTAAACATTTTAGAAGAATTTCCATTGTTCATATTTCTATGATAGATGGGCCTTCATATAAAAGACATGAGCACACACACACACACACACACAAACACACACAAAGTGCTCAGCATTGATATCCATCACAGTGAAAGTGATGCTCTTTGGATTTTTGCTTTCATAGTATTTAATTTAGCCTTAGGAAGCATAATTCTTTCAAGACTCAAAACAATACAAAAATCGAGCCACATTTATAAAATGTTGAGCATCGCCTCTGCCATTCTGTCTTCATCAGCATCATTCTAAGTCTTCTCAGTCTATTCTGATAGAAAAAATAAAAGAATGACATGCACTACTGATGCTGGAAGAAAGACAAAAAAGATGTTTAACTCAGCCAATAAAATGGAACTTCGATAAGAGAGAGCCAAAAGAATAAATAATGATCTGAAAAAGATGCAGAGCCTTCATGGCCCAGATATTTTTCTTAGTTCTAGTTACTGTGAGTGGAGATGAGTGTATTTATTAATGGTTTTTAAAAGTTCCCCTTTTGCCAAATGCAATGTTTATTTGGTACTTTTTGCCAGTGTGGTAGTACTGAAATGTGTCCTTTGTACTGACTTTTCAAATCTGCTAGCCAAAAATTACACCACAATGCATGCTGTTGATAACCAGGAGTAGCCATCACCCCAGAGAACTAATTTCCAAAGCACACAACCAAACTTTTTATGTGCAGTCTCTTAGTATTCTCTATTTGATGGAGTAGTTAGATCTGACTGTGGAGAGAGATGATAAAAGGGACATAAACACAAAAGCACTCTAAAGATATGAAGATACTTCATCTTATATTATTTCTATTTCATAGCAAATACTTTCAGTCAATGTCTGTCTGGAACTGTGAAGTAGTGTTCAAATTAGAAGAGACTGTTAATGAGTATTTTGTTTGGAATAGAGACTGCAGGAAGAGAAGTAACATGAAACTTGGTTTCAACCACTTAAGCTTGGAACATACACACACACACACACACACACACACACACACACAAATGTACTTAGGGTCTAAGGCACAGTAACCCCTAAGCCTATCATGTTCACCAAAAGGAAAACTGAGCCACAACTGAGAAAAAAATCCAGTGTACTTGCCAGATTTTCAACACACATGTTCCTTTAGGAACCTGTAATGTTGACAGTGATCTGGACTTTTAATTCAGTATGTGTTCATTGGTTATCTTTCCTTTGCTTCTGTAATAGACAACTAAAAGCACACACAACTTTTACCTTCAAGGTGCCCATCAGCTACTGATGAAATAGTAGCACTAAGAGGTATTTTAACTCAAATCAAGAAGTGTTTCTTAGTCCTAAAAGGGACATTTATATCACCGCTTACCCCAAAGCTTGGGTAACATTAAGTAATAAGAAAGGTTGGCAGGGAAGATGTCTTCTGGACATAAGTGGAAACTGAATTCATGAATTAACAGGAGTCTTTTGCATCATAAGATCTGTACAAGATCAACCAAGACAACAAGTCCTTACAGACAACCCATGAGGTCCCCACCCACAGCTGGGAGGCTGCCATTGGTGGTCCATGGCTGCAAGGGGAAGAAAGGTCAGCTGGCTATGAGGATGTAGCCCATGATAGGTCGCACATACTCCACTGGATGCTACTTTACACCCATGCATGTGTGGGTAGAGCTAATAGGACTTAATGTGTTATAAAAAAAAAAAGAATAAGAGGAAGAGTAAGAAAAAGAAGAAAGAGAAAATCATAGGGGAATGAAAGTTGGATAGAGTCTAAATATGTGAAAAAGAGAATGTACTTCCATATCAATTATTAATAAAATTAAATAAATAAATAAAATAAAATTCTACAAGAAAATAGTTATTAGATGCTTACTAAAGAATGTCACTTTTTGAGGCACTAGATCTAGAGGCAGAAAAGAAGACAGATCCCATTCCCTCATGGAGGTTACATTCTAAAGCCATCACAATCTAACAGGCTATATATATTTGCAAATAGGTATGTAAAATGTCAGTACCTCACAGTATAGCCCTCGTTGTTCTAGAACTCTGTTACCTGAACTCATAGAAATATGCCTGCCTATACCTGCAGTGTGCTAAGATCAAAGCTAGCCAAATCTCTCTCTCTCTCTCTCTCTCTCTCTCTATATATATATATATATATATATATATATATATATATATATATATATATATATATATATTCACAGCCTCAATTTCACAGCTACCCACTTGCCTCTACCTCCTGCATGCTGGAAAAATTATTGTACCACCATTACCATTCCAGCTCTCTCTCTCTCTCTCTCTCTGTGTGTGTGTGTGTGTGTATCTATATACAGAGAGATAGATATATAGATATATAGATACAGATAGAGATATAGATATATATAGATATATAGATACAGATAGAGATAGAGATATAGAGATATATAGAGATATAGATAGAGATAGATACAGATACAGATATATATATGGATATATATATACATATATATATATATATATATATATATATATATAGATATAGATATATAGCATTCATACCAGCATTCCCAGCATGGAGACTCAGGGAAGGGAGGGAATCATACCCCCAGTTGAACAGAATTCCCAGATTTAAGTTTAAGAATCATTTTTCTTAATACATGCAAAAAATAAACAAAAATAGTTATATATAAGTATGTGTATATGGTTGGGAATATATATGTATACATGTATACAAGGATAGTAAATTCTATAGTGCAAAACACAAAGGAAGATGGCTGGGATAAAGTAGAGAAGCTGTGTTTTGTTTTGTTTCATTTTGTTTTGTTTTAATGATCAATTTGAAAGTATTTTGTGAGAATTAGCAACGAGAACCAATGTGAGAACCAAGGCCAGTTGGTGGCCTCTGGAAGATGAGTCTGATTTCAAGAACGGAATATGGAGCAAAGGCCTTCTTTGATAATTATAGAGAATCGGAGATGAGCTTCACAGAAGAGCAGAGAAGGGAAAGAGAGGAGGAGAGGGAAGGGGAGGGAGAAGAGGGAGAGGGCAGAGTAGCATGTCAGGCACAGTAGAAGGAGACTGCAGGATCTTAGAAGTATTATCATAGCTTAGATTTTAAAGAGAATGAAGGGTTACATTCAGTTCTCCTTGCAAGGGAGATTCTGGAAACCAGCCCAGTGGACCGTCTGTTCTCCTGGATCCTTGCTGACCGCATTCCTTAGATCCCCGACCTTATTGTACATCTGTTGTTCTCTTTGCCCTAGGATTCATTTGTTGTCACCCAGTCCTCATTAAGGACTTAATTAATTCTTCAACCATTCTAACTAAAGTTTATTGAGAACAACTACATTCCAAACGCTATTTCATTCTGACCAAGGGAGAAAACACCTTACCTTGGTGAAATTTTCTTTGCTGAAAGAGACAATCAGTGAACAAGTAAATGAAATAGGGTAGTGATGAATGCTGGGAAGAGGACAGAGTAGCTTAAGGGAAGGCTACAGGGATATATTCTAAAGGACTGCTTAGAAAGTTTTCTCTGGGAGGATCTATTGTAGGGAAGGGAGGGAGAGAAAGGGAGAGGGAGGGAGGGAGAGAAAGGGAGAGGGAGGGAGGGAGGGGGGAGGGAGGGAGGGAGGGAGAGAGAGAGAGAGAGAGAGAGAGAGAGAGAGAGAGAGAGAGAATTTGCTTTGTGTCAATTGAAAGCTCAGCACAGTTTCCTCATTACCTCCAAATGAAGTTATTTAAAGCAACATTGATCCTCATACAGTTTACATGGCCAGGAAATTATGGCCAGTTTTAGTTGAACGCTCTGATTCAGGGTCTTTCAGTGAGGACAGTAGTGTAGTGCACACTGTTGTTTTTGTTGGACAATTTCGTAGACAGAAAAAACCTAATTCCAGCCTTTTTCCTGTGGCCTTGAGGACTTGGTTCCTGTTGAAGGCAGCTGACATCGACCTTTGGCCTCTGCATTCCTATGTACAAGCCTTGAGGACTTGAAGACATGGTTCCTGGTTAGTTACACCATCCGTACAGCAGCTTAGGACACAGTCTCTGGTTTTCCATGAGGCGAGTGATTCAAGAAAAAGGGCAGAGGAAGTGAGCATGGTACCCTGTGTCTTATTTAACTTGTTTTAATAACATTCTGTTGCTTAAGCTCTACCCTGCTGGCCACAGAGCAGGCACGTGGGACCCAAGGAAGGCATGAAGTCCAGGAACAGATGAGGCTTGCCAGTTGCAATAGAGTTGATGTGCATCAAACACACGCGTGCCATGCTGGAAAACTACTCAACTGTTGGTTGTGCAGTCCCGCCACCTGGTTGATGCTTGCCCCTGTCCCCTCTCAGAGGCCAGAGAACAAGAGAAAGACGGGAGGAGGAAGTAGAGAAATCAAGGGAAAAGTAAGACACTAGGGAGGAAAGAACAGAAGATGGAAAAGGATAGAGAAATTTCCAGTTACACTGGAAATCCACTTAGGAACAGGGTCCTAAGCAGAGATCTTAGGCAGATTTCAATCATATAAAGTCATTAATGGGCTCTTTTGCAATATAGCTTCCTCAGTGTCTCAAGGTTTGTTTCTTCCACTCACTGTCACCACAGTTATCCTAAGGAGGGAGTTTTGAAAAGATTTTATTTCCCCAAGGGTAAGAATCACACCAAAATTTTCTTTTATAAGTTTTATAAGTTCTTTTATAGTTAAATCTAGCTATAAGACAGTTTTCATTATAAATAATTGCTTTCATTAAATCTGTTTGAGGACATTGGATATTTTATGATCTGCTATCTCTTGTTCAACATCTGACATTCTTAATTCATTTAAGTTTCTGCAAAATGCCTCACACAATAAATTTCTCCCTGGCTTTAGTTCCAGGAAAAAGATTTACTCTGCAGACAAGTTTGCCTGCTTTCTTTTGTGAGAGAAAATGGCATATCTCAGTGTGTTTCTTTGTCTTTCTTTGTTTTGAGGAAATAAAAACATTATAGCTAAGGCATCATTTTAGATCTTTCCAGGTAATATCTCTTCCTTCCAAAGATTTTCATGTGATCACAATCCTTTTGTTTTTCATTGCTGAAAGTTATATACTGTATTGAATCATTTTGTAGGCAAGATTTATATTCTAATAAATGGTATATTATGAGAGCTTTAGCCAAAAGAATATGATTCCCATTTCTGACTTGAATGCTTAGGTCTGTTGCAAAAATGTATTTTGCCATGCTGAAGTACTAGGAAATTTGCTTCTTTAGATTTTGTTGTTGTGGTTGTGGTTATTTTTGTTGTTGTTGTTGTTGTTGTTGTTGTTGTTCTTCTTCTTCTTCTTCTTCTTCTTATTCTTATTCTTATTCTTATTCTTATTCTTATTCTTCACCAACATCACCAATGTTGGTACTCTGCTGAAGATTAAGAATTTTTAGCTGAACCCTCTATTACCTCAAGACTGTAGTTTTTATCAGCGTTTTTTTCTGGAAACCAGATACTTTTATTAGCTGAAAAGCCTACTAAAATATAATAGCTCCTCAGAAAATGTTCTGAACCTGGATGCTGTTTATTATTGAAAAAGTATCTCCATCATTACTGTAAATTTGGATAGATAGATAGATAGATAGATAGATAGATAGATAGACAGACAGACAGACACAGAGAGAAAGGAAGAAAGAGAGAGAGACAGGGAGACAGACAGGCAGGCAGGCAGACAGACAGAGACAGAGAGGAGAAAGGGACAGAGACTGAGACAAACAGAGAGTGGAAGAGAGGGAGTCATAGGGAACTGAACACCTGCTGTGTCCATCTTTGTAGCTTGTGTGGGTGTAGTTTCAGGGCTGACCACACTAAAATGAACAACCAATAAGAGAGTTGCCCCTGTAGAGGCTAATTCTTCTCCTCCACGTGGTTCTTAATTACCTGTAGTGTTTTGTCTAGGAATGGGGCTGTGCAAAACTTTCTGCTTTCCACAGCAGCACGCCCACTGATCCTGCCATTGTTCTGGTCTTGATTCCTCAGCATTCTTAGAAGAGAGTGCTTCACAGCAGACTTCCTGGTATTGTCTCTTACAATCTTTCTGGCCTCACTTTTGTTATTGTTCCCTAAACCATAGATGCAGAACAGGCCACCAGGATATAGTCATGGCAATTTTACACTGATATCAATTTTTCTCTCTCTCTGTGTGTGTGTGTGTGTGTGTATGTGTGTGTGTTATGCATGCCAGTGTATGTGTGTTCACATCTACATCAACATATACATCTACCTGTAAGTCTGGGTTCATGCTCACATATGTACATATGAATGTGGAGGCCAAAGATTGATGTCAGCTGCCTTCAACAATCTTCACATTGTTTACTGAGGTCAGGTAGTTTTACTGAATTTGCTTGCTCTAGGGAACAGCTGTCTCTGCCTCCTGATTGCTAGAAGTACAGGTAGACTAGCAGATTTATACAACTTTACTGGTGTGTTAGGGATCCTAACTCCAATGCTTATGCCTGGGTGTCAAGTACCTTATTCACTGAGCCATCTCCTCAGCTCCTGACATTAGTCAATCCCCTATTGCCTTACTTCTGAATATTAGAGTTTGATCAGCATCCCGTACTCTTAACACATCACAACTGAGACTATAATTCAACACGTGAAGTTCAAGGGTAGAGTATGGGAACACGCCGGCTATACTCAAGTCATATAGTCAGATATCAGTCATATCCCAACTTAAGTTCCAGAAATGTCATAGCTGCAATAGAAGAGGTGAGACTGGGTTATTTATGAATGAATAAACATGATTTGCTTCCTGACTTTAAAGTCCAGGAGCAAGGCACTGGCATCTGCTTGGTTCTTGATGAGGGCCTCTGGCAGAAAAAAGAGAAGTACTGTGCCAAGAAGAGCTCACACAGGGAAAGAGGAAACAGGAGGCCAAGGAATCTTGATATACTTTATAAACTCAGTCTGCAGTTGTAGCAACTAATCCATGCTGCTGAAGTTAGAACTTTGAACAAAGCAATGATTTGTTTTCTTAAAAATCTAATTAATTTTTTTGAATACCTCTGCACCTGGGTACTGAGACCCAGGATGAATTCTTGTGGGAACAAACCGTACTCAGACCACAACAATGTCAATGTCATTCTCAGCTTATCAACAACTCAATCTGCTTAAACCTCATTGGTTTAGGTCGTGTAAAGAAGGGAAAGGGACGGGTGCCTAGGAAACAGAAGTGTCCTATTCCTCCAAATGGTTGTAAAGTACCATGGCTCAGGATCATGGTTCACCAAAAGAATCATGGTTCCTCAAAAGAACCAACTGTCGTATTCTAGTCTTTTTTTTTTTAAATTTATTTTAGATCTCTGTGTATGAAAAACCACTTTCATGAAGATATATATAAGATGAAGATATATATAAGATGAAGATATATATAAGATGAAGATATATATAAGATGAAGATATATATAAGCCTATATCTTGATAGAGACCTGGAGTTGTGAATAGAAGGAAGTAATGAATCACGGCATCACCAGTCAATGTCGACATTGAAAATGATTGATATCGCCTTCTTGATTTCCAAGGCAGATAAGAGTGATTCTGACCCAGGAAATTTCAATGTAATGCATGGCTGCTAAAGTTATGTCTGAGGGACCTCACCAGCAATGTTCTGATACTGTAAATAAAAGGAAATCATTACAAAGTGAAAATGGACAGCAGCAGGAAGTGGAGGGAAAAGGTTTACAACCAGGAAAACGTTGTTGCCTATAGATAAGGTAAAGATGCACAGCATGTCCTTTTATCCTATTATTGTTTTAAGGAAAAGCACACAACACAGTAATTGTTTCCTGTTATTAAGAAGGATGTAAATATTCATGTATCTAGAGGTGGAAGTGCTGTTGAGATTTAGATTATTTTATCTTCTGTGGAGTGTGATAGACATAGAGATTTTTCAAATATTTCCATGCTGGTATGCACTGATAAACATGTTTCTCGTCTGATCTCATCAGTTGAAGCCATCCATGCATAGATGCAAGCCTTTCAATGAGGAAAAGTAAGTTTGTACACACTTACATACTTGTCTCAAGTATGCAGATGCCAGAGAGGCACATCCTAAGCCTTGATGACTCTAGACAGTTGTTTGCCAGCTGTCATGAATGAAAAACTAAGCAATGGAACAACTGGATGCTAATTTTTAACTGAAGGAAGGACATGGTGGTTGTTAAGAGCCTTTTCCCAGTCATCCCTATCTCTTATGTCAGGACTAGCAGCTTTAAGTAACTTCTTGCTTTCTCATTTATTGGGATAAAGAAGCATTGGTCACAGTATGGTAGTCACTGCTGTCTCCTGACATGACAGCTATCATGGTGACATCAACAGGCTTGGAAATGCACTAGCTCTATGTCTTCTTAGCTATCTGACCTCTCTCTCTCTCTTTCTTCCCAGTTGCAGTAATAGGATCCCAGATATGCCACCATGTTACCTAAGAACAAGTCTATACTCACGACATTTAAGTTTCAAAATCTCTGCTGCATAAAAAAGTAATGGCTCCCCAAACAGCTCAGCTGCTATACATTCCTTTGCCAGGCCCTTCCTCACCTTTCATACAGAGGAGAAGTTGATACTACAACCAGACTGAAACTGTCACAGGCAATCATATCTCTTACCTACTCTTCAAAGGACTAGTTTATCTTTTTCAAAATCCGAAGGCATTTCTCTCCCCTAATTTCTCACAAAGTATTCAGATTTCAAATTCTAATCACTCCTTGTTCCTCTTTGAATTCTCCCATGAGCAGACAGCAGAAACATGTTGATAGACTTCTGTTTGAACTTTTCTTGTTAATTTACTATGCTCCTGGCCAGTGAATGTAGGGGAAAAGCAAAATGTTTGCCCTTTCTTCCTTATTCTTCACATTGTGTGAACTTGACACAGATTCCTTCCTTAGTAAACAGGGTAAGATGTGAGAGATGGTTAAAAAAAGTGTTTTATTAACTTCAAATCTTGTTCATCCAACATTCATGGTTATCACCAGAAAGACCCTGATGATTTGTTTTGAATTTCTATATCATCCTGGCTTATTAGTCATATGTCATAATTGTGTGTATCAACAGATGACATGCACAAGCTAAAAAATTCTAACTTTAACTCAAAAGTGATAAAGTATTAAAATGTTGGTGTTATTATATCTATTTCATAACTATGAAAATGCTCTTGGTGCATGTATAATCTTCACCCACAAAATATAGTTCCTTAACTCAATATAGACCATTCTTGAAAATAACACAATGACATGTTTTTTGGCTTCTGTGACAGTTTCAAGGAAAAAGAAGTTTATCTTCAAACCTCATAAAATTGCTTTTCATTGCCTTTTAATTCTAAAATAATGAAAATTTGGTATCTATAAAATCCAAGGTACCTCTGATGTATCATCGCAACATGCTTGTGGTTCTGAAATGAGCTTTTCTGCTTAATTCAGAGTAATTAGTTAGCCAGGTTTAATTTAATTTAGAAAATATTCCTTTAATGTGCTCTTTTGAGATTTAGCGCTAAACAGTACCAAATTGTTTTAGATTTGTTCTCCCTGTCTCTCCTTGTTGGTACGACGTGATGCTCTGGCCTAAAGCACCTGGCTCCTGATTTTGACCATAATGCTACCTAGAGGAGAGAAAATTCAACAATCTGGTTGTAGAGACTATGAAGACGGTGTGAAGTATTTTATTCTCAGCCCTGAATAAATGTACCGAAAAGCTGCTCTGTCTGTGAGCAGGCTCTGAATTGCCTATGACTGAGAGAGCCTCCCTCCCTAACTCTTAGAGAAAGTCTGATAACTTCTCATGGCTCTGGTCATATCCAGTGCTCAGTGCAGAGGGAAGCTCACCCAGTGCTTTCTGTGAGCTGTGTTCTTTCAGCAGCACTGAGCATTTGAGCCGATGCTGCAGCTGTGAGTAGATGAGGAGGGTAGACCACAGCAAGCTAGGGAATATGTGTCCAAAAGTTGACTCTGGCTTATAGAAGAGATGAGCGATTCTGAAATAAAAGACATGCTAAGGCTCCAGAGCTTCGATAGCCTGTCTTGGAAAGAACAAGAAGGACATACATGCTATTAACTCAACAATTTAATTACCAGGAAGGAACTCTCTCAAACTCATAGATGAAAGGGAAGAGTTGACTTTCATTTTATTACAACTCTACCCTTTGCCCCACTGTCCCTTTCCTGAAATTGTTCTAAAGTCACAGGCACCTAAAATAGAACAATACCACATTTTCTTATCTCTCCTATGTACAATGTCCTATTGCCTTATATTGATATCTTGGAAGGAATTTTGAATTTCAATATGCTTTCCTTTAAGATTAATGAAAATTTCTTACACAGGTGTGCATCATTTGTTATTTTTTACAAGATAAGTCCACCAGAGACCACCATGAGGCCACTCCTAAAGTCCCAAAGGAAGTCTTTTTTGTTAGCCAGTTGCATCGGAAATCATATGCCCTGAGTCTTTGTC
This sequence comes from Apodemus sylvaticus, assembly GCF_947179515.1. Lineage (NCBI taxonomy): Eukaryota > Metazoa > Chordata > Mammalia > Rodentia > Muridae > Apodemus > Apodemus sylvaticus. Next base: position 16,657,558 of record NC_067487.1, read on the forward strand.
CTTTATGCACAAAAACATTTCCTGGTTGTCATACTTCAGCTAGCAAGAATGGCAGAAGCAAAGAAAAAGCAGTCAGCACATTTAGGGACTTTCCTAGAACATGGATCAGGTATTTAATGGATTAGGTCTCTGCTCTTGTTTTGGAAGGGTTTGAGCCTACACGCTGGGTTTGAGGTCAAAATATTGCCTCTAACATTGTTAACAGTTATTTTAAAGATTAAGTTCTTGGTTCATTATGAACATAAAGCAAGCCAAACTCTAGTCAGAGTCCATAAGTAAACAACTTTGAACACCTGCGATCAGGATTAGCCAAAGCACTTGAACATATCCCTCAGAAAACCCTATTATCAGGAGATGTATTCTAGACCAAGAAAGACACAGAACTTTCTAAACATCAATAACAAGGTGGAAAATCAAAGCTTATGAAAAATACTTTACTAGGGGGGAAAAAAGGAAGTACCTGTTGAAATTTCACATACATATACATATACTACAAATTGTTAGTCACCTGCATTATATTTTGACCTATATGTTCTCCTAAGACACTTTCTTATCTCATATTTTGGGAACAGACCTGGACCCACATTCTCCTTCTATGCATCTCTGGATTCCTTGTGGAAAATGTCTGTTTTTTTCCCCAGGTGTTTGCAAGTCCAGGTGAGAAGCCCTAAACCCCTGGCTGTGTTGGACTGAGTTGGACTGCATTCAGCTGATGAAGCTCTGTGACCTTGACAATGTCCTCAGCCTTAGTTACTTCATTTTTAAAATAAGAATGGTATACTTACCACATGGATTGTTATAATAATAACTCATCATTTGAAGGCAGGTAAACCAGATGTCTCAAGAGAGTGCACACAGAAAGTATGCCGTCTTCCAAATCTCTGTGACAAGGTCTGAGAAAGTACTCTGTACACATGTTGATTTCCTTTTTGATTCTAAGCCACTAGTTTTCTTTTAAAGAACAGATGTTCTTGAATTTTAGCAGAGTCACTTGGAAGTCTTGTTAAAATGCACATGAATGGGTCTGAGCCCAGATCTTTTTTTTTTTTTTTTTTTTTTTTTTTTGGTCTTGGTGCGTCCAAATAATTCCCATCACCAATAATTTTTAAGGAATGCTGATATTGCTTGAGGACCACACACTGAGAATTATGATTACAAGATATCCACTTTGCAACAACAGACTTTCTTTTGGTAAAGCAAACATTTTATGTTGAAAATGGGACAAGATCAGGTTAAAATACATAGATGTCTCTGTGGTATATTTCAAATAATTTATCAGAGTTTACAAAGCAAAAATATATTGATGTAGCACATCATCTCCTGTGGTAGGGAAACAAGAGGAATTGACTTGTGGAACAATATGACACAGACCTGAGTTTAATCTTTAATTGCATGTAACACACTCTCTCTTTCTTGCTCTTCAATGTTAGGTATCAATTTTGGCTTGCTTTATAGTTATCATTTCTATTCATAAAGCCAAGATGAAAAGCTGAGAATGTCTTGGGATCTGTGGGGTTGTGGGAGCCAATGGATGGATCCAGGGTCTAGTGGTCTTTTCTACACTTCCCTCAAAGTATCAGCTGCAAGGACTTCTGAGATCACAGAGAAAAAGAAAATCTTGTCCTCTTAATGGAAAATGAAAATCCTTGTAGCATTTATGAGACTTGGAAAGGAAGTGGCTGTTCACTTCATGATATGGAGAAGTACATGAGGCAGGCACCCAAAACTCAGAGCCTGCTTTCCATCACGTTACACACAGAGGAGGGACACAGACACGCCAGATAGTCTGTATTAGATACAGATGTCCTAAAATGAGTACATTGACTCTGTTTAATCGCCATAGCAACCCCAGCTGCTTATGAAATCATGCGAGAGAGTGAGGGGGGCTTCATGCTCAGACATGTATTTACAGTGATTTTTACAAACCTCATTATTTCCTAAGAAGAGCAAGATGAAAGCAGCCTACTTATAAAACCAGACTCTCCAATTAGGCCTACCATCCCCCACCCCCACAGACACCATTTCTGTAATATCTGAATTCGCCAGAGAATTGAAGCAATTACCAGAGTGTCCAAGAAAAGCCTCCTTTGATTCAATCAAGTGTCTGCTTCAGTAGACAGACATAACTTACCCAAATGGAATTGAATCATCCCCTTATCACCAATGATGGGCTCAGACTTCTGGTTTGCAAAAGACATCTGGCTAGCAGTTACCTTGACAACCCACCTGAATTTTGCCTCACTTTGGTAAAATTCTGGCTAAATATTGATGAATTAACCAAGTGAGCAAACAATAAAAGCGCATAATAGCTCTGAAAATCAGATTTATTTAGAATCTGTAATTTGGAAGAAAATGAAATAATGTATAAAATTTATGAAAATGGGCATAGCGTCTGCTTAAGGCCAAGAAAGAGAGAGGAAAGATCAATCAAAATATGGGCAAAGAGTTTCTCTTTTGCCTGGACCTGCCAACTAAGCCAGTAAATGAAATTTGGAGATTTGGTAACATATGGACACTCAATTCACTGGATACTGAAAATCTTCCTACTTTCAGTGTATTTTCAGTACAATGAGAGGGGGTGCTGAAGAATATTCCATAAGTACTGAAGCAAAGAAGAGACCAGTATAAACACAAAGACGATGGACCCAGTTTGCATTAAGTGATGGTTAATTTCATGTTTCCTGGTCTGATTTGTAAGATGGTCAGATGACTAGTAAGGCATTATTTCTGGGTGTGTTGTATAAAAACTTTAATATTTGGCCAGAAGAGTAAGCAAAGCTAAGAGAAGTTGGCAGTATGGATAGGCATCATCTTGAGCTGGGCCATCTCTGCAGAAGGACAAAGAGTTCCTGTTTCTTGGGTGCTGAGCTTCCAGTATGGTGCATCTACTTCTCAGGCACCTGACTTTACACTTGGATTTTTACCTTTAGTTTTCGTGGGTTTTGTGACTTCAAGTAGAGACTGAATCCAATCACCCTTCTTTCTAATTCTCCCACTTGTAGAAAGAATCTGCTGGAGTTCGAGGCCTCTATATGTTGGAAGCAAGTTTTATAAGGAATGCCTCTTCTACATCATGTATATTTTACTGTCCTGACTAGATTTTTGTCAGTTTGACACAAGCTAGAATTATTTTTTGTAAAAACAATGACAAATACACCCAAACAAACAAACAAAACCATCAAACACAGAGCAAAAATACCTTTTAATTGAGAAAAATGTTCCCACCAGACTGGTAAATGGGAAAGTCTGTAGTAAATTTTCTTGATTGGTGATTGATATGGGAAGGTGGATCTTACCAGCGATGGTGACACCCTGGAAAGGTCCTGTGGTATAGAGAAAATCAGGACATGAAAAGCCAGTCAGTAAGCATCACTCCTCCATGGCTTCTGTATCAACTCCTGCCACAAAGTTCCTGCCCTGTTTGAATCCCTGCCCTCACTGCCCTCAGTGATGAGCTTTGATCAGGATATGTAGGATGAAATAAGCTCTTTTCTCCCTAAGATGCTTTTGGTTGTGACATTTTATCATAGCAATCAAATCTTAACTGGGATACCTGGTGATTCTGACTCTGGAAAATACTGTCAGATCCCCACAAACAGCTCTGTTATGGGGAAGTCCCTCCTAGCTATATAAGTAATGTCGCTCACTAACCTCCCAGCCTGGAACTCTGTTCATCCAGGTCAGAGAAGAGGTCATCAACACTTCCTTAGCACACTAGAGCAGTTTCACTACATTTCATTTGTATTTTCAGAGTTCCTAGGAGTTTGGAGAATTTCCAGCAGTTAAGTACAGTGCCTCCCTAGTTTGCAGTCCCCAGTGCATGGAATAAGAAATACCACCGAGGAACACAAAAGAAGTTGATAGAAGAAATAAGAAAGAAACATTAGTTTGAGTGTGTAATGCTGTAACCTTGTAAAGACTCCTTATTTGTAGCTATCAAAGGTTTTATAAAAGCCAGGTCATATTCAGTAGAAGAGTGAAAGCAACAGAGATTAAGAAATGGACTGATAGGAGATCAGCGGCGGCGGCGGCGGCAGCGGCAGCAGTGGCTGCTCCAGCTGAAGGGCCATCAGCAGTGGAACCAAGGCGTCACAGGGACCAGTTAGCCCCTGCGCCCACGACCACTGACCTTCGCTGACCAGCCGGACAGCAAGCAGCTGCAGTTGTGCGGCGCCTTTCCTGCACGGAGGCCACTTCAGAACTCGGCCTCCCACCAGTCAGGAGAGGAGGATCCATCTTGGTTCCGTACTCCAGGAATCGGACAGACTGAGGTACACAAACATAATCCGAGGCCAACACCGCGGTGGTCTGAGCCCGACGGGCGTTGGCCTGCACCCAGGCCCTGGGCGGGTCGGGGGGCCATCGGGGTGCCAACCCAACCAGGAGGTTTTTTGCCCAGGCCTGCGAGCGCGCCGCCGCCATTTTGCCTGCAGGACAACAGAGAGCTCAGGCGGGCAGACCTGTAACAGGCATAGCCTAAGGCTAACAAAGCGGGGGTCCAGGCCCCAAAAGGCACAGGACTGACCCCAAGAACTGGGCGGCTTGGTGGGCCATCTGTGAGTCAACCCGCCCAGGTGATTGTTAGCAAAGCAGACTCTCCCGGCGCTTTCAGGGAGCGCGGGCGCACACGCCCGCCATCCTAGTCACCTGGCAAACCCAATTAACAGTCAAAGCCGTAGGGGAACTTTGCTCGGACCTTGGCCTCCCAGGCTTTTGCCTGGACTCAGGGACTGGGCGGCCAGGCTAACCTTGTGTGCGATAGCCCGGTTGGCAGATCGGCTGCCCAGCGGAGTGAGCGGAACTCAGGGGAGGTCACAGTAGCATACACCGTCGGCACTCCCTGGGAGTGCACACGGGCTCCATCTGCTCCACAGACACAATCTGGGGCAAGGCCTCAGGCAGAAGGCCTTAGCTCTACTCTCTCCGCTTCCGGATCCAGATCAGTCTGGGCGGCAGCATTACATCTCCAAGTCCTGCAAGCGGCTAGCTGGGCTTCCGGGCGGCCAGCTGGGAGAAGTCAGTGTGCTCCAGTGAATCCAGCGGGCCCCAGCGGGAGCCTTCGGGTGCCTGCTTTGGGATCGGAACAGCCTGGGCAGCAGCACACTGTCTACAAGCAGTGCAGGAGGTAAGCTGTGCACCAGAGGCCAACTGGGAAGGGGCAGCTTGCACTGGTGAGTCCAGCACTGACAAGATAAACTAACACCAGTGAGATCTAGATGGCAAAAGGCAAACGCAGGAACGTCACTAACAGAAATCAAGGCAATATGGCAACATCTGAACCCAATTCTCCTCTACCAACATGTCCTGGATACCCCATCACACCAGTAAAACAAGATTTGGATTTAAAATCACTGGTCATGATGCTGGTACAGGAACACATGAAGGTCATACGTAAAGAAATTCAGGAGACAATGGATCAAAAGGTAGAAGCCCTTGCAAGGGAAACACAAAAATCATTGAAAGAAATCCAGGAGAATACAAAAGCCAACAAGGAGGAAATGCAAAAAACACTTAAAGAAATACAGGAGAACTTTGCTCAACAGGCTGAGGTCATGAAAGACGAAACACAAAAATCTCTTAAAGAAATACAGGAGAACTTTGGTCAACAGGCTGAGCTCATGAATGAGAAAACACAAAAATCTCTTAAAGAATTACAGGAAAACACAAACATGCAAGTGAAGGAGCTAAGCAAAACCATCCAGGATCTAAAATCAGAAGTAGAAACAACTAAGAAAACTCAAAGGGAGACAACTTTGGAGATAGAAAGCCTTGGGAAGAAATCAGGGGACAGAGATACAAATATCAACAACAGAATACAAGAGATAGAAGAAAGAATCTCAGATGCTGAAGATTCCATAGAAACCATGGACTCAACAGTTAAAGAAAATGCAAAATGCAAAAAGCTTGTAACCCAAAATATCCAGGAAATCCAGGACACAATGAGAAGACCAAACCTAAGGATTATAGGCATAGAGGAGAGTGAAGATTTACAACTTAAAGGGCCAGCAAATATCTTCAATAAAATTATGGAAGAAAACTTCCCTAACCTAAAGAGAGAGATGCCCATGAATATACAAGAAGCCTACAGAACTCCAAACAGACTGGACCAGAACAGAAATACTTCCCGTCACATAATAATCAAAACACCAAATGTTCTAAACAAAGAAAGAATACTAAAGGCAGTAAGAGAAAAAGGCCAAGTAACATATAAAGGAAGACCTATCAGAATCACAGCAGACTTTTCACCTGAGACTATGAAGGCTAGAAGGTCCTGGGCAGATCTCATGCAGACTCTAAGAGAACACAAATGCCAACCAAAACTACTATATCCAGCAAAACTCTCAATCACCATAGATGGAGAAACTAAGATATTTCATGACAAAACCAAGTTTACCCAATATCTATCCACAAACCCGGCCCTAAAAAGGATAATAGGAGGACAACACCAATACAAGGAGGGAAACTTCACCCTGGAAAAAGCAAGATAGTAACCTTTCATCAAACCCAAAAGAAGTTAAGCATTCAAATTTAAAAAATAACGTCAAAAATGATAGGAAGTAACAATCACTATTCCTTAATATCTCTTAACATCAATGGACTTAATGCCCCAATAAAAAGACACAGACTAACTGAATGGATACGTAAACAGGACCCTACATTTTGCTGCTTACAGGAAACACACCTCAGGGTCAAAGACAAACACTACCTTAGAGTAAAAGGCTGGAAGACAATTTTACAAGCAAATGGTCTCAGGAAACAAGCTGGAGTAGCCATTTTAATATCAGATAAAATTGACTTTCAACCCAAAGTCATCAAAAGAGACCCTGAGGGACACTTCTTGCTGGTCAAAGGAAAAATACAAAAAGAAGAACTGACAATCCTGAACATCTATGCCCCAAATGTAAGGGCACCCTCTTTTGTAAAAGAAACTTTATTAAAACTAAAAGCACACATTGCACCTAACACAATAATTGTGGGTGACTTCAACACTGCACTTTCCTCAATGGACCGATCAGGAAAACAGAAACTAAACAGGGACACAATGAAACTAATTGAAGCTTTGGACCAATTAGATTTAACAGATATATATAGAACATTCTATCCTAAAACAAAAGAATATACCTTTTTCTCAGCACCTCATGGTACCTTCTCCAAAATCGACCATATAATTGGTCACAAGACAGACCTCAACAAATATAAGAAGATCGAACTAATCCCATGCCTCCTATCTGATCACTATGGAGTAAAAGTGGTCTTCAATAGCAACAGAAACAACAGAAAGCCCACATACACGTGGAAACTGAACAATACTCTACTCAATGATACCTTGGTCAAGAAAGAAATAAAGAAAGAAATTAAAGAATTTTTAGAACACAATGAAAATGAAAACACAACATACCCAAATCTATGGGACACAATGAAAGCAGTGCTAAGAGGAAAACTCATAGCCCTGAGTGCCTCCAAAAAGAAAATGGAGAGAGCATACATTACCAGCTTAATGACACACCTGAAAGCCCTGGAACAAAAAGAAGCTATTTCGCCCAGGAGGAGTAGAAGGCAGGAAATCATCAAACTCAGGGCCGAAATCAATCAAGTAGAAACAAAGAGAACCATACAAAAAATCAACAATACCAGGAGCTGGTTCTTTGAGAAAATCAACAAGATAGATAAACCCTTAGCCAGAATGACCAAAGGGCACAGAGAAAGTATCCAAATTAACAAACTTAGAAATGAAAAGGGAGATATAACAACGGAAACTGAGGAAATCCAAAAAATCATCAGATCCTACTACAAGAGCCTATACTCAACACAACTGGAGAATCTGGAGGAAATGGACAATTTCCTTGACAGATACCAAATACCAAAATTAAATCAGGACCAACTAGACCATCTAAACAGTCCCATAATGCCTAAAGAAATAGAAGGAGTCATAGAAAGTCTTCCAACCAAAAAAAGCACAGGACCAGATGGCTTCAGTGCAGAATTCTACCAGACCTTCAAAGAAGAGTTAACACCAATACTCTTCAAACTATTCCACAAAATAGAAACAGAAGGAACACTACCCAATTCCTTCTACGAAGCCACAATTACGCTGATACCAAAGCCACACAAAGATCCAACAAAGAAAGAGAACTTCAGACCAATTTCCCTTATGAACATCGATGCAAAAATACTCAATAAAATTCTTGCCAACCGAATCCAAGAACACATCAAAACGATCATCCACCATGATCAAGTAGGCTTTATCCCAGGAATGCAGGGTTGGTTCAATATACGGAAATCCATCAATACAATCCACTACATAAACAAACTCAAAGAACAAAACCACATGGTCATTTCATTGGATGCTGAAAAAGCATTTGACAAAATTCAGCATCCCTTCATGCTTAAAGTCTTGGAGAGAACAGGAATTCAAGGCCCATACCTAAACATAGTAAAAGCAATATACAGCAAACCGGTAGCCAGCATCAAACTAAATGGAGAGAAACTTGAAGCAATCCCACTGAAATCAGGGACCAGACAAGGCTGCCCCCTTTCTCCTTATCTTTTCAATATTGTACTTGAGGTACTAGCTCGGGCAATTCGACAACATAAGGAGGTCAAAGGGATACAAATTGGAAAGGAAGAAGTCAAACTATCATTATTTGCAGACGACATGATCGTCTACCTAAGTGACCCAAAGAACTCCACTAGAGAGCTCCTACAGCTGATAAACAACTTCAGCAAAGTGGCAGGTTATAAAGTCAACTCAAGCAAATCAGTGGCCTTCCTATACTCAAAGGATAAGCAGGCTGAGAAAGAAATTAGGGAAATGACCCCCTTCACAATAGCCACAAACAGTATAAAGTATCTTGGGGTGACTCTTACCAAACATGTGAAAGATCTGTATGACAAGAACTTCAAGACTCTGAAGAAGGAAATGGAAGAAGACCTCAAAAAATGGGAAAACCTCCCATGCTCATGGATCGGCAGAATCAATATAGTTAAAATGGCCATTTTGCCTAAAGCACTATACAGATTCAATGCAATACCCATCAAAATCCCAACTCAATTCTTCACAGAGCTAGAAAGAGCAATTATCAAATTCATCTGGAACAACAAAAAACCCAGGATAGCTAAAACTATTCTCAGCAACAAAAGGAAATCTGGGGGAATCAGTATCCCTGACCTCAAGCAATACTACAGAGCAATAGTGTTAAAAACTGCATGGTATTGGTACAGTGACAGACAGGAGGATCAATGGAACAGGATTGAAGATCCAGAAATGAACCCACACACCTATGGCCACTTGATCCTCGACAAAGAGGCTGAAAACATCCAATGGAAAAAAGATAGCCTTTTCAACAAATGGTGCTGGTTCAACTGGAGGTCAGCATGCAGAAGAATGCGAATTGATCCATCCTTGTCTCCTTGTACTAAGCTCAAATCCAAATGGATCAAGGACCTCCACATAAAGCCAGACACTCTGAAGCTAATAGAAAAAAAACTGGGGAAGACCCTTGAGGACATCGGTACAGGGAGAAAGTTTCTGAACAGAACACCAATAGCGTATGCTCTAAGAGCAAGAATTGACAAATGGGACCTCATAAAATTACAAAGTTTCTGTAAGGCAAAGGACACCATCAAGAGGACAAATCGGCAACCAACAAATTGGGAAAAGATCTTCACCAATCCTACATCAGATAGAGGGCTAATATCCAATATATATAAAGAACTCAAGAAGTTAGACTCCAGAAAACCAAACAACCCTATTAAAAAATGGGGTACAGAGTTAAACAAAGAATTCTCACCTGAAGAACTTCAGATGGCGGAGAAACATCTTAAAAAATGCTCAACTTCATTAGTCATTAGGGAAATGCAAATCAAAACAACCCTAAGATTTCATCTTACACCAGTCAGAATGGCTAAGATTAAAAATTCAGGAGACAGCAGGTGTTGGAGAGGGTGTGGAGAAAGAGGAACACTCCTCCACTGCTGGTGGGGTTGCAAATTGGTACAACCACTCTGGAAATCAGTCTGGCGGTTCCTCCGAAAACTGGGCACCTTACTTCCAGAAGATCCTGCTATACCACTCCTGGGCATATACCCAGAAGACTCCCCACCATGTAATAAGGATACATGTTCTACTATGTTCATAGCAGCCCTATTTGTAATTGCCAGATGCTGGAAAGAACCCAGGTATCCCTCAACAGAAGAGTGGATGCAAAAAATGTGGTATATCTACACAATGGAGTACTATTCAGCCATTAGAAACAATGAATTCATGAAATTCTTAGGCAAATGGATGGAGCTAGAGAATATCATACTAAGTGAGGTAACCCAGACTCAAAAAGTGAATCATGGTATGCACTCACTAATAAGTGGATATTAACCTAGAAAACTGGAATACCCAAAACATAATCCACACATCAAATGAGGTACAAGAAGAAAGGAGGAGTGGCCCCTGGTTCTGGAAAGACTCAGTGAAACAGTATTCAGCAAAACCAGAACGGGGAAGTGGGAAGGGGTGGGTGGGAGGACAGGGGAGGAGAAGGGGGCTTGCGGGACTTTCGGGGAGTGGGGGGGCTAGAAAAGGGGAAATCATTTGAAATGTAAATAAATTATATCGAATAATAAAAAAAAAATAGGATAACACTGAAAAAAAAAAAAAAAGAAATGGACTGATAAAATAAAATTATTTCTTTTGGGAAACCTCAAGTTTTCCCCTTGATATATTCAATTGATTGGATAAAGATAACCCATATTACAGAAGGTCTTTAGACTTATATAAAGACAACAAATTGTTAATAGTAATCAGATCTATAATATGTTTTCAAAGCTGTAGTACACCTAGACTAATATTTGAGCAAAAGAATAGACACTTAGACCCAATAGCCATCAAATTTCTATTTACATAAGTATAAGTAGCGTAGAGGAAATAAAAACTGGTAGTAGTAGAGTAAGAAAGGTTAGGTGAACAGTGAGCAGAATCTAGGGTCTGGGGAGAGCTGAGTGTAGGAGGGGCACAAGCTATGACCCAGAAGCTCTGGGAAGGGCTCCAGAAGAAGCAGTGTTCCAGCTCTACTCTCTAAGTAGACATTTCTGTCATCTTGGCCTAAGGAAGAACAAGAGCAAGAGAATTCCCGAGAGCCTGAGCATAGTGACACCTGTCTTTAATTCTAGCGTTTAGGAGGCAGAGACAGGCAGATCTTTGTGATTTTTGAGGCCAGTCTGGTCTAAACAATGTATTCTAGGATATCCAGTATTACACAGTGAGACTTTGTTTCAAAAATTAAAAATAAAACCAATATTAGTAATTAGAGAGATGGTCTAGTGGTTGAGAGTACATTTTGCTCTTGTAGACTTGGGTTTGGTTCCCAGCACCTACACTGGAGGGTTCACAAGCATCCCTGTATCCCTCTTCAGAACTCCATCTCCATGTGTACCAGAAACACATGAGGTTCATATAAATACATGTAGAAAAGCATTCAGAAAAAAATAAGTAAATCTTATAAGGTTAGAAACTTGGGAGTTTCACATTTAGAAACAGAAGCAATCAAGGCCTTCACTGCCAGCCTGGTTATGATGCACAAGTATTTAAGTTGTGATTAAATACATTAAACACCATCCTAAGCTCTCAGAAGAACAGCACAGTAGAATTTAAAAATTATTCACTATTATAATTGTAGGTTAGCTGTATAATCAGTTAAAAAACTCGACTTTCTGCTGGAGGAAATAAATGACAGAATTGGTCAAGTGCAGGTATGGAGTGCTGAGGAAGGGAACCTGGAAGGATCTCCTTCACAGAAGCAATAATCAAAGCTGTGCTGGAAACTTATGCTTCTCTGTGTTTGTAACTCTGGTGAACTTGAATTTTAAAATTTGAAGTACAAATCTAAAATGGTGACTCTATTCTAGGGAGAAAAATCAAGACAAAATACAGCCATTCTCTGCCAGAAGCTTTGAGCTTCAAAAATTTATCACCCTCTAGGATATATTGAGTAAAATTTGTCCTTGGCAACTATGAATAATTTTCTCCTTTGTAACTCCAAGTACATGAGAACATTGGTTTCACATAAAGGTAGAAATATGCAGTTTACAAGGTCAACTTATCAAGGATATGGCTGCAAAATCCACCTGCTCAGAAAATTATACTTTCACTTGGATTAGCATGAATTGGATCAGTGACTAGTCAAACTTTATATTTAAGTTAAAGTTCACCTATAATGCTGTCAATAAAGTGCCCCAGCATACCTATATGGCTCATTATTTGACCCCATTCTCTGTAGCCCACTGACCAAGGAGATAAAGTCAATGTGATCCAGTACCTCAAACTCATGCTACCAAGACTTCCCACCCATAATGAACTGTGACTATCTGTGAGCCAAAACAAAACTTTCTTGTTGCATGCTGATTATTGTAAGGTATTTGTTCATAGTGATGGAAAAGTTAACTATGATAAAGTTACCAGAGTGGAATCAGTGTTGTTGTAAATCTGACCATGTCAATTGTTAGCTTTTGGAACTGGCTTGTCAGAGAGGAATGAAGAAGAGCTAGGGAGTATGTCATAGAACAGTGCAAGAATACAATAGATAAATACAGATAACTATAGATATAGTAGATAGATAGATAGATAGAGATGATAGATAGGTAAGTAGATAGAAACAGACAGACAGACAGATAGACAGACAGGACAAATTCCTGAAAACCTGGCTGAGTTTGGATTCTAAATTTCTCAGTGAAGGAAATTCAGGATCAGAGGACATTCAGACAGTAGCCTGGCTATTTTGTTGTTATTATTATTATTGTTGTTGTTGTTATTGCTATAAGTCAAGGAGAGAGAGAGGGTGTAAGAGAACAAAAAATAGTTTGGCAAGTAAAGGAATGTGGAAATGTTCAAAGTTGCAGATAAGGTAAATAAAAAGGAAACAGATGCAGTTGCTATGGAGTCCAGAAAATTTGAATAAATCTCTCCCTCTGCACTAAGACAGTAGGAAGGATTTTCCTGAAGCACCAAATTCTTTCAAAGAAGAGTCCCTGAACTGAGTGAGGACTTTACTTACTCTAAAACTTATTCTAACTCTAAAACAATGCTTTCAAACTTCTTAATGTTTAATACAACTCCCCATTGGATGGTGACCCCCAATGCAACTTACTGCTACTTCATAACCATAATTCTGCTACTACTATGGATCGAAATGTAAATATCTGATATGCAAGATCCAAAAGGGTTATGACCAACAGGTTGACAATTGCTGCTCTAATACAACAGTCTCAGGATGCATTTTCTCAGGTTTAGTCACCAAGACACACAACGTTTGTTTGCAGCTGTTTTAGGAGACCAGGATACATCTGTCCAGAGAATGTGATAGCATCATTCAGAGGCTGGTTTACAGGCATACAAAATGTGAGTTATGGAGTTTTGAAGGCTTGCACCAAGCTAGAAAGTAACTCAGTGAGCGCAAGGTGAGGCAGAGTCAGAAACCCTCTAAGGTTATTCGGAAAGGTTATGTTGAATGTGTCGAGGTGAAGTTTCAGTTATGATGGAGACCTTAAAATTTTCAAGATGCCAGGACCATGGTATATTCACCAGGAAAGCTACCAGCACAATGTGGAACCCACTCATGGAGGAGGTTTAGACTCTGTAGGTGTCAGAGCTAGAGGGATAAGTCCTCTTAAGGTCATTGGAGCCCAGACTAGTTCTTAATAAGATCCAGGTTTCATGTGGGTAGCTGCAGGGCTTGGTCTTTTCCCTATTGAGTTTCACTATTTCTCTGGATTGATTTGACAGTGGAAAGAATCTAGAGTCCCCTAGGAAACAAACTCCTGGACACATCTCTGAGGGATGTCCTGGAACAGGTTAACTGAAGTTGGGGTACTCACTCTAATTATGGATGGCATTATCACATGGGCTGCGGTCCCAGACGCCATATAAATGGCAAAACAGTATGCACATCATTCAGATTTTCTGCTTCCTGATGGCAGGCTTAAGAGATCAGCCACATGCTCTTGCCATTAGGTCGTCCCCATCAGAATAGATCATACATAATCTTAAGCTATTGGCCAAATTAAAGACTTCCTTCCCTAAGTTGTTTTGTTATATATTTTAACATAGCAACAAGGAACTTAAATAATGTGTGTGTCCTTGTCCAATGTTCCTGTGTTGGATATGTCTTTCTATGATCCTTAAGAGATTGTCTGAGGTTCAACAAATGCTCTGAATGTAGACTTCTGAACAATGTTAGGACTTTTCCAATTTTGGAGAACTGGAGAAATTGATTACATCATTTTACATTATGAAACGTACAAGCCCTGGTCAAATGTTATGATTTACAAGTGATATGTTTAGGTGGCAAGTGCAAGTAGGAAGTTGGCAAGTATCAAGCTGGCAAGAAGTGGGTGTGGGATAAGTATTCTTCATTGTCTGGACTCATCTCTAGGATATATTTGAGAAGATGTTCCCATAAAGGTTTAGCTTAAGAAGGAAAATCCCACTCAGAGCTGATCCTGTGATGCAGCCCAAATACCATCAGGATAGAGTTGTTCTCCCAGGAGTGCTGACAAGCACATGTAGGACCACCACTTCTGCTCTGAGGGACCCACCCGGAAACCTTTGAACAAGGGAAACAAGGGGCAGCCTGGCACAGGATTCTTCTGGTTTCTGTCTGTACCCAGAGCTGATCCTGTGCCACAGCACTCTATACCCAAATACCAGTTGGAGAGAGCTAGTCTCCCAGGAGTGCTGACATACTGGTGAGCACAGGTAAGACCACCATTTCTGCTCAAATTCCTGGCCCAAATAGGGACTCACCCAGAGCCAACACCAGAGCCATAAGTACACAGGAATCAAGAAACAGCTGGAGACAGAATCCTTCTGGTTTCCATCTGCACCTGGAGCTGACCTTGTGCCACAGCATTCCATACCCAGGCTTGCAGGGGGGACAAGCCACAGTCATAGACAGAAAGACCAGCTAACCTTAGAAATAAACAGATGGTGGGAGGCAAGGGCAAGAACATAAACAACAGAAACCAAGGCTACTTGATATCATCATAAACCAGTTCTCTGACCACAGAGAGCACTGGATAATCTAATATACCAGAAAAGCAAGACTCTGATTTAAAAAACACATCTTATGATGATGATAGTGGACTTTAAGAAGGACATAAATACCTCCCTTAAAGAAATACAGAAAAACACAGCTAGAAGCCCCTAAAGAGGAAACACAAAAGTCCCTTACAGAATTACAGGAAACCACAACCAAACAGGTGAAGGAATTGAACAAACCCTTACAGGATCTAAAAATGGAAGTGGAAATAGTACCAAAAATCACAAAGGGAAGCAACCCTGGAGATATAAAGCCTAGGAAAAAGAATAGGAGTCATAGATGCAAGCATCAGCAACAGAATACAAAAGATAGAAAAGAGAATCTCAGGTGCAGAAGATACCATAGACACAAGAGTCAAAGAAAATGCAAAATGCAAAGTGCAAATGCAAAAAGCTCCTAATCTAAAACATCCAGGAAATCCAGGACACAATGAGAAGACTAAACCTAAGGATAATAGTTATAGAAGAGAGTGAAGATTCCCAACTTAAAGGGCCAGTAATATGTTCAACAAAATTATAGAAGAAAACTTCCCTAACCTAAAGAAACAGATGCCCATAAATATAGAGGAGGCCTACAGAACTTCAAATAGATTGGACCAGAAAAGAAATTCCACCTGTCACATAATAGTCACCAAAAACCCAAATGCACAAAACAAATAAAGAATATTAAAAGCAGTAAGGGAAAAAGGTCAAGTAACCTATACAGGCAGACCTATCAGAATTACTCCAGACTTCTCACCAGAAACTATGAAATCTAGATGATCCTGGGCAAATAGATGTTATATATACCCTAAGAGAGCAAAATTGCCAGCCCAGGCTACTATGCCCAGCAAAACTCTCAATTACAATAGATGGAGAAATCAAGATATTCCATGACAAAACCAAATTTATATATCTTTCCACAAATCCATGTCCTACTCAATGATTACTTGGTCAATGATAAAATAAAGAAAGAAATTAAATACTTTTTAGAATTTAATGAAAATGTAGACACATCATACCAAAACTTATCAGACATAATGAAAGCAGTGGTAAGAGGAAAACTCATAACTCTAAGTGCCTCCAAAAAGAAACTGAAAAGAGCTTACACTACCAGCTTGACAGCACACCTGAAAGCTCTAGAACAAAAAGAAGCAAATACACCCCAAGAGGAGTAAATGGAAAGAAATAATCAAACTCAGGGCTGAAATCAATCAAGTAGAAACAAAAAGAACTATACAATGACTCAATAAAACCAGGAGCTGGTTCTTTAAGTAAGTCAACAAGACAGATAAACCCTTAGCTAGACTAATCATAGAGCACAAAGGCAGTATCCAAATTAACAAAATCAGAAATGAAAAAAAATATAAGAACAGAAACTGAGGAAATGAAAAAAATCATCAGAAAAGCCTATATTCAACAAAACTGGAAAATCTGGATGAAATGGACAATTTTCTAGACAGATACCAAATACCAAATTTAAATCAGGATCAGATAAACCATCTAAACAGTCCCATAACACATAAAGAAATAGAAGCAGTCATTAAAAGTTTCCCAACCAAAAAAAGCTCAGAAACAGATGCGTTTAGTGCAGATTTTATCAGTCCTTCAAAGAAGAATACCAATACTCTTCAAACTATTCCACAAAATAGAAACAGAAGGAACACTATCCAATTTATTCTATGAAGCCACAGTTACACTACCTATTCTCCCTTGGAGACGGAATGGTTTCTGTATAATCAGGAACCTGTCACAATTTCCTTTCATAGAGGACGTCATAAGAGATTTTATTTCTACTTCTACCATGTTTAATGTTCCAAATAGATTTTTAAAACTGGTTGAATGCATATTACTTTTAGCTTCGGGAGATATCAGGTATATTTAAGAGTCATTTAAGTATTGTAAATTATTTCCATGACTTAAAAATGTCAACACTGAGTTCTATACTTTAAATGCATGCTCTGTTTCCTTACATCACATATAATGTTACCAGCTGACTCGTGCATTGTCTTGCCTTCTCTGCCATAATTGATGATTCACCTCAAACCATGAGCAAAAATGTTTCCTCCCTCAAGTTGCTTATTCACAGGTATTTGGTCACAGCAAAAGTAAATATAACTAACATCCTAAGTATGTTTACTCTCAGGTATGTAAGAGATTGATTCAACAAAGTACTAGGAATTTGTTTCTTTTCTTTATAAAAGCAAAGACATATCCATAGTGTAACAGCAGATTGCATTTCAGGTTATTTGAATAACAATTTTTCATCTCAAATTGTAATATGAAGGTAACAGTGTTTATTAATGAGAAAAATTATTAATTGTTCTCAAAGGTTGATATTATCTCACAGAAAATTTAAATTTTTTGGGTCCACCCACTCATCTCCAAATTTTTATCCTAGAATTACTCCTGTCTAAAGTAAATACGGGGACAAAGTATGGAGCAGAGACTGAAAGAAAGGCCATCCAGACACTGCCCCACCTGGGGAATCCATCCCATATACAGTTACCAAACCCAGATGCTATTGTGGATGCTGGAAAGTGCTTGCTGACAGGAGCCTGATATAGCTGTCTCCTGTGAGGCTCTGCCAGAGCTTTATAAATACAGACATGTATGCTCACAGCCAATCATTGGCCTGAGCACAGGGTTCCCAACGGAGGAGTTAGTAAAAGGACTGAGGACTGAAGGGGTCCTCATGGGAATCTTCACTACAATCCCATAGGAAGAACAAGAAAATCAACCAACCAGACCCACCACCCAGGCTCCCAGGGTCTAAACCGCCAACGAAAGGGTACACATGGAGGGATCCATGGATCCTGCAGCATATGTAGCAGAGGATGGCACTGTCTGGAATCAATGGGAGGAGAGGCCCTTGACCCTGTGAAAGCTTGATACACCATTGTATGGGAATGCACAGGGATGTGAGGAAGGAGTGAGTGGGTGGGCAGGGGAGCACCCTTATAGAAGCAGGGGGAGGGGGTATAGGATGGAAGGATTGCAGAGGGGAAACTGAGAAATGGGATAGCCTTTGAAATGTAAATAATAAAATATCCAATAAAAATATAATTTTTCATATAGGGTCATATATTTATTCTGTTGTTCATGATCAATTTATTAGATATTGCATCATTTGAACTATTATTTTGTTCATGGAAAAACATTTTACTAAACCATATGAATTATTAAGATCTACATATTCTTAGTGCTTAGAGATATATTTCATAAGTATTTCCACTATCTCTATAGTATTCTACAATGAACACACAAATTTTATTTACATTATTTTACTTGCACATATATATCTCAGATCATAATAAAATCTAAATAATAAATCAAGCATATAGAGTATGTTATACAATGTCAACACAGCCACTTAAAATTCACAGTAAAACATGGAAAATATGCATCAACAGGTTAGTGGTAGTTATTAGATGGCAAAGCAGGTATTGTCTTCATTACTGTAATGTTTTAGACATGTTGACAATAATCGTGTTTTAGATTTATAAGGCCATATAAGAAGAAAATTTGGAAGCAATTTAACAACTATGTGCCTGTGCTTTGCACTGAGAAGTAGATGAAAGAATCTTCCACATGTTTCACTGAGGAGTTTTATGACCCAATAATAATAAATATCATACTCATAATAGCAACAGTTACAAGAGGTAATTTTTATGTGATGGATATTATGTGTTCAGGACTGTCTGAAGTTTTATAGTCTTACTCTTATTTTACTTTGAAAACACAACCTCATGAGGCAAGGTGTATTAAGATGATGACAACCATCTTACATAGGGCAATCAAGGTTAAAGGGAAGTATTTGAGAATAAATAATGTGTCCATCAGCTAGTGAGAGGGCAGGTCAATGATAATGATAACATTTCTGGTTCCAAACCAAACAGAAACAGGTGGAAGTAGGAACAAAACCACCACCAGCAGCAGCAGACTATGTTCATTCATATCTAACTCGGAACCTGTGTGTGAGAACAAGAGTTGCTCTCAAAGGTAAGGTCCAACCTGCAAAACAGACACACCCAAGTCATCTTTTGACACTTTAAAATGATATTGTGCCTGCTCACTCACTCCCTATGTAAGTGAACCTAGGGAAGGAGATGAATGGAGGAGAGAGAGGGAGAGGGAGAGAGAGAGAGAGAGAGAGAGAGAGAGAGAGAGAGAGACAGAGAGAGACAGAGACAGAGAGACAGAGACAGAGAGACAGAGAGACAGAGAAAGACAGAGAGACAGAGAGACAGAGACAGAAAGGCAGAGACACAGAGAGAGACAGAGAGAGACAAAGACAGACAGAGAGACAGAGAGAGATGATGATGACTAGGAGGAGGATGGTGATGGTGGTGGTCGTGATGATGGTAATGATGATGACAACTAGGACAACGACAATGACAAGGGAGTCCAGAGAACAAGGTGGAGATGGAGAGAAAGGGAGAGAGTAAGGAAGAGGGTAAGGGTAAGGGCTGGAAATGACAGAAGGGGGGAGGGGGAGGGGAGAGAGCAAGAGATAGCCCTCAACTTTGAATGAGCCAATTATCCTTCAGTGTGTCATGTCTGAGATCTATCTGCTCAGTCTTCTCAGCCTTTCTTATCCTGGCTCGTTCACATTTATTTTTGACATTAGTTTCTAATTGTATGTGTTTCTAATGGCTGTAAGCTCCACACGAGGGGAGGACGAGAACCAGAATTTGTTTAGGTGAATCCTGGTTTCTCTAGCATGACTTCATTTCCCCTTGCTGTATCAGACAGATCTGCTTAAAATAATGAATTATGTAAGTCTAGTTCAGCTTAATTATGTCTTCACAGCACAGGTCACCTGGTTCATTTCCAGAGCTTTCTAAATGAAATGACCAATGAATGATGATCTCTCTCTCTGCTGACTACCTAAGAATTTAAGTTTTAATTCTCATTTTCCCAAATTAAAATCAAAAGCTTTTTTTCTAACATTTTCTTTTTTTCTGTTTTCTTTTTTTTATTCGGTATATTTTTTATTTACATCTAACATTTTTTTTTTTTTTTTAGTTTTGGAATTTTTAAAGTCAAACTCTCAGTGCATAGGCCAGGCAATCCCAACCTCACAATCGTCCCATGCTTACCCACAAAGACTGTGATTACAGTTGGGTACAACCATGTGTACCCAACAATAGTGTTGGATGAATATTTCTCAAGAAGGAGATTAGCAATGAAATATGTAGTTCCTTTGTCACATCCTCTATGTGTCAGGACTCAGCCAGAAGGTTAAACATTTGAATTATGGGATTGTGAATTAATAATAGAAGCCAAGAAGTAAAGTTAATGGTGAAAATCAGTTGATTAAGGAAGCGGCTGAGGAAGAGGGTGGTCCCTTAGGAAGACCAGCAGTCTCCACTAACCTGGACCCCCTGAGAGCTCTCAGGCACTGAGCCACCAACCAGGCAGCATACACATATATGCAAGGCCCCAGACACATATACCGCAGAGGACTGCATGGTCTGGCCTCTATGAGTGAAGATACACCTAACTCTCATGAGATTTGAGACCCCAGACAACATGGAGGACTGGCAGGGTGTAGCGGAGGAAAAATAAACACGGGAGGTGGGGACATCCTTTTGGAGATGGGGGAGATGGGATGCAGAACTGTTGGAAGGCTAAACAGGAGATGGGTAATGACTGAACTGTAAAAAAAAAGATTAAAGATAACGATTTTTTAAAGGAAGTCACCTTATCACATCATAGTCAAACAGTCTACAGAGACACATGTGATTAGATTCAAAGGGAGATCATACCAGGGAAACGCATGGCAAGCTCGGGACACCATGGCACCTTCAAAGCCGGTGCTAGTGTTCAATCACCAACCACTGCCTTCCAATGCACAGAGCAAGCCATTTTTTTTTCTTAAATGTCTGGGAAATGACTTTTAGCTGACCACATCAATACAGCCCATAGCATAATGCTTTTCTTCTGACCCTCCACGGGTGAATAGACACTTTCTCTTTTCTCTGCATCCTCTGCCACCATCGATATCACATGTGCTTTTCAAGTCACACGATGCTGTCCTGGAGAAAGGTATTCTCAGTGGCATACCCTGTCTGAACTTTCCTAGAGAAGACAGAGCAGTATTTCTTCCTGTCTCGATTTTTATCTGTTGATAGCCTCCTCTGTCTGCAGGGCACATTACTATGCTTGGCCTCTCTTACTGTAGACAATACAGTTTTGTTGTCTCTGCTCATGTCTCAGTGTCTCCGGTCTAGGAAAGAAAAAGTGTATAATCATTTAAGTGCTGATTATTCAAACCATACTGTGGGGCAGCATTTCTACAAAATTTACAAGCAAGCAACCTATTTCAAGTGACATTAGCCAGGCACAGAAAGATAAATACTTCATGAACCCACAACAGCATCTACAAATGTTGTGTTCATAGAAGTGCATGGTGGAATAGAGGTTACCAGGGTCTGTGAAAGTCAGGAAAGAAATAGACTAGAGTCAGCTTGAATAATTGAGACACTTAGATATAAAACATAAATTATGGTGTCCTGGTTCATAGCAGGGTGACTGCTATCAATGATAATGGTTGATATATTTCAAAATAAGTTGAAAAGATAATTTGAGTAATCTTACCACAAGGAAATGATAAGGTTAAAGATGATGGGTATAATGCACAATTATGTGTTATTTTAAAATGACATAATAAAAATAAATGTAAAATATCCACTTGAGGAGACCCTTCTTTGTCAGGCAATTGATGGTACTTCTGTTGTTTTCAACTGCATCCCTGGTCATCAATGGGGCTGTGTAACCTATCAGACAGATATGAATTTGCTGAAACTCAGCACGACTGAACTTTCAAATACGGAAATTCTCGAGAGCAGGACATAGAGTATAAATGTGTCTGTATGAAGAAAATTGTTGCAAATTCTATGATTCTCTACCTCCTGAGTTACCAAGATTTGTCTGTTCTTTCTTGACAAAACTATCATATATTATGATGGTCTATGTCATATCTACACTCAGAGTTTATATCATATGTATCTTTTCATCACCATATATGTATAGCTCAAGTTGTCTATAGCAACAGACATTAGAACCTTTCTGCTGTTGAACATTCAGTTTCATTAATATTCTAGCCATTTATGTTTTCCCTAAGAGTTTGTGTTTTTCCTTTCTTTGACAGCAATTTTCAGCAACAGAGTTCTTGAAGATTTCCATTTTTCTATCAATTTGTAAGAGAACATCATTGATATGAATATGCATGACCTGACTGTGGTACAACCATCAAGCTTCAAGCAAAGGCTTATTTGTGGAATGGTTCATAAAACATTTGCCTTACTTCCAACAGATATGGAAAAACAGTCAAAACCTGACTCTGTCATTCATTTCCTAAAAACCAGACATAGCTACTTCTCATTTGCAAAGATTAGATTGTAATGTTCATTTCTTACAATGTCTACAGAGAAAGGAAATGAATATCAAAGCACTATACAACTCATTTTCAATACAAGATAGCTTTAGGGTTTTTTATTTACTAAATTTCACATTCAAGAAATTAATTTTACCCCAGAGGCTTGCCCACCTGCTTTTGCATGGCTGGCTGGTGAAAGATACCTAGAGGCCCACCCACCATGCTGCATGCCACAGGACCCATGATGATGAGCTGTCCCTGCCTGCAGGACAGTCAGCAGGGTCCCCGGACCACCTAGGAGAGGACGAGAGACAAGAGAAGCGAGAGATGAACAGCAAGACAGTATTCTGATCAAGCTGTCAGACTTTATTGTTTTACACACCACTATATAAAGGAAAGCAAGCAGGATGTAGGGTCGGGGTATGAGGAGGGAAACATTGTCTCTGGGGAACAGTCTCTCAGGGGGCAAGCACTGTCTCTAAGCATTGTCTCTAGGAAGTAGTCTCTCAGAATTTTCTCTCAGAATCTCATGACAAAGCTGGCTCGGGCTTCAAGGAAGCTGGCAAACTAAAATGATTGCGAGGAGGTGAAGTGGAAAGAGATTGTTATAGTAACCTAAGTGCAGGTGAGCTCTGTTTGTTCTAACCAACATGAGCTCTATATATGCTGACCAACTTGCTATTTGGCAAACCTGAAAGCTAATATTTCTCCTTCCAAAGGCAGGCTTGAGCATGTAAGATGGCTGAAAGGAGGTTTTGAGATCTAAGAGAGAATGGCTCCTGGCAATGAGCAAGTATGGAGAGATGGGAGAGAAAGATAAGCAGAGTGTCTTGAGTACCATGAAGAGAGGTGGAACTGGAGAGATGAGAGGATGGAGGGGAATAGCCTGAAGTGAGTAGCCTGCCCTGCCACCTCAGGCTATGGTGAAACCCTGGCCTCTGCTGCCATTGAGGGCCATATCTGGTCTGTGGCCATGCAGCACAGGTTGCAAGGGTCTGTGTTGATGTCCATAGCTCATACTACCAATGAATGCTATGCAGACATCCCTGGTCTGGGATGCCACATGGGACAGTGTTGATGTTCAAGTACTACTCAGAGCTCACTCTGCCCATAGATGGCTGTACCATTCAGGAGAGTGGGCCCTGCACCACTACTAGGTATCATTGTAGAAATAGCTCTAGTGTCAGCAGTAGGAGTCAACCGACCATTAGGGCATGAGATAGGGTAAGCTGCCCCTGCCCCTCATTTACCATGTAGGTACATTGGTGAAGGAGAGATACTATAGCTCCCTTTACCCTGTGGCAGGAAGAATCTGACCTAGGGAATCATGAGAGCAAGAGAACCCTGCCCGTTGTGAGCTGTGCCATTGGGTGAGCTAGCTGGGGTAGTGCTGAAGAGCTTTCCCTGGTGGTGTGGGTGCAGGAAAGCTGGCAGACTGACTAACTCCGTTACCACACATGCCCAGATTCAAGACTTTGAGTTTGCCCAACCCACTATCTACCCTATCTATGAACTGCTGGAGAGTCTGAAGGGGCCAGTTCTGCAGACCCAAAGCTTCAGGATTGCTATGACATGGGACAATACCAATATATCTGAGAGGAGTTCCTGTGAGGATCCAGAGGCCTCAAATCAGTCTAATGACTCATTGCAATAAACATTTGCAAATAAAGAAGTGTGGACAAAAGGGCATGTTGTGGACACACTGTTACTTACCACAGCTTCCAGGAGATGACTTTTTGTTTGTTTGTTTGTTTGTTTGTTTGTTTTTTAATTTGGGGAAAGAGATTGCAAGGGAGGAGGGCAGATATGGAGGAACTGGGTGATGTATAAGACTATAAAGTATGTGATGTGAAATATACAAATAATCAATAAAAGGTTTTTAAAAGGAAAACAACTTTAACAATAATTAAAACAAAGATGGAGACATAGCTTGGCATTTAATTACTTCCTGTGCAAGCATAAGGACCAGAGTTTGTATCCCCAGCATCCATGTAAAAATTCCAGCTTGTAACCCTTGTGCTGGGGAACAAAGACTGGCAGATGTTGGAACTTAATGGCCAACCAGTCTAACTGAAATGGCAAACTCCAGGCTCAGTTAGGAACAGCTTGTGTCAAAATATAGTGTGGACCGCTGTAGAAATAGACATTCCCATATCAGTCTCCTGTCTTTCCATACACCTGCACACGTGGCATACGCAATGTTTATGCCACAAATACATACATACACATAAATCGTGAAACCACAAAACGTTGAGTGAAGAAATAAAAACTCATCATGTCTAAATGCAAGATGTTAAATTGTATGCATTCCAGGAAGCAGTGATCACTTGGGATAGATACATTTCTAAATTTCCAACAAGGACATGTGTGAAACTGAACAGCAGGAGGCCCAGCTGCCTCAGAAGATCTATAAATAGCTCTTATAGTAAAGTGAGCTTTGCATCTGTGTCACCCTAGCCCCCCTCTTCCATCCCACATGTGCTCCGTTTCCTGTGTGCATACCCTAGAGAGGTGAGCAGACGCCATTTTCACCGAGAATCCAAGAGGTGTGAATGTTACTACCAAGCAATGAAATCCAACAGGAAACCTACAAGCCTCGGTATCACTTACCAGTTCAGTGTAGTCATTGCCTCTTCATGACTCCTGAAGACATGTGGTCTAATCACCACAGACTAAAATGGAGGAGACATCCATAATGAAGCTGATCTTAAAATGGGTGGTGCCCGTTCCCTTCAGTCAGCGGGTGTAATGTAAGGGAGGTCTTTCCACTGTGTAGCTTTGTGTCTCACATGCTAGCCTGTCTCCCCAGAGTTTATTTCAGTGTCTCTAACCCCATATATCCGTCACTCCTCCCTTCCTGCTATAGCTTTATGATGTGTCAACTTACTTGGCCAGCTAATATGGAGTCTGGAATTTTCTCCCTATAATGTGTCTGGGTGAGAAATTCTTCTATGTGAGTTAAAGGAAGGAAGAAAGGAAGCAGGCGACTGGTGGTTCACATACTTCTCTCTAGTGCTTGGCCTTAGATGTTCTGTTGAAAGGAACTTTTCAGATGCAATTAAAGACCTTAATAAGTTGACTTATTGTAGTTAAAAACCAGTCTACTCTTGAGAAGGCATGATTTTATCACCTGGAATCCTTTTACGGAAAACATAGAGACCCCAAAGAGCAACAGAGTCCAGAGTCATCCTTTTTGCTTGGCATCATCCCTCTGGCAATCTGTGGGCAACAGCTTGGCCTTGGCTCAATGTACGACAAAGTGGGTGCTAGGAACTAAGCTCAAGTCTTCTACAAGAGCAGTACATACTCTTAGCCAGTGAGCGATCTCTCTAGCTCCTTGGCTGTTTGCTTGAACACTCCTACATTGCTGGTGGGGTTGCAAATTGGTACAACCACTCTGGAAATCAGTCTGGCAGTTCCTCAGAAAACCGGGCACCTCACTTCCAGAAGATCCTGCTATACCACTCCTGGGCATATACCCAGAAGATTCCCCAGCATGTAATAAGGATGCATGCTCTACTATGTTCATAGCAGCCCTATTTATAATTGCCAAAAGCTGGAAAGAACCCAGGTATCCTTCAACAGAAGAGTGGATGCAAAAAATGTGGTATATCTACACAATGGAGTACTATTCAGCCATTAGAAACAATGAATTCATGAAATTCTTAGGCAAATGGATGGAGCTGGAGAACATCATTCTAAGTGAGGTAACCCAGACTCAAAAGATGAATCATGGTATGCACTCACTAATAAGTGGATATTAACCTAGAAAACTGGAATACCCAAAACATAATCCACACATCAAATGAGGTACAAGAAGAACAGAGGAGTGGCCCCTTGTTCTGGAAAGACTCAGTATAGGGCAAGTGAAGCAGTATAGGGCAAAACCAGAACAGGGAAGTGGGAAGGGGTGGGTGGGAGAACAGGGGGAGAGACGGGGGCTGATGGCACTTTCGGGGAGTGGGGGTCTAGAAAAGGGGAAGTCATTTGAAATATAAATATATCGAGTAAAAAAAAGAAAAAAATAATAAATAATTTTGTTTCTAAAAACTGACAAGTGTGATATTTAACAAACTCCTACAGATAATTTATCTGGCTTCACTCATTTTTAACATTTTTGTTGTGTGTCTCTCTGCAGAGATGTATGAATAACCAAGTGCATGTATTTAGTATTGAAAGAAGATTCTACCATAAAATGTTAAAAGAACATTGCAGAATAAATCCAATCCCACATATTCAATGACATAACACTGTGGTTCTTTCTTTTTCCTTGTTTTAGCATGGACAGGTGAAGATTATATGAGAGAACTTCACTATTCATAGATCAGCCTGTAGAAGAGGCTGCTCAGTACCTTCATGTTTGCATGCATGTGTTGTTTGGAAGCAGGAGTGGGTGGATTAATGAGCGGGGGGAGGGGGGAGAAGGAGGGGGTTTTCAGAGGAAACAAATAAAGGGAATACCATTTGAAATGTAAATAAAGAAAATATCTGATAAAAAAACAAGAAATAAAAGAAAAAACCACCTTTACTCTATAGCTCATGTTGGAGGTCATTCCTCAATGTTCAGTTCTTCTTCAGGTATGACGTTTATGGTGTCTTCCACGTTTCTGTACTTCCTACCAGTCCTGCCAGAGTCACCAACCATGGACTCATCAGCCATATCATCTTCTCAAGACAGAACAAATACAGAGTACACACTAGGTGTCTACTGATAGAGAAAGAATTGGTACAAAAACACAGAATTTAGACTATGAAGTTTATTTTTGAACTGTAATCATACTACCCTAAAATGCAAATGTCAAACCCAAAAGATCACACACAAAAAATTGGGGCTGTTTTGAATATTCATATATAAAGTTTCGTACACTGTATAAAACAATACTGTTTTAAAAATATTAACTTAAAATGTGGTACTTTTATATGTTTGCTTGGTAACTTCTCATTTTGCTTTAAGGTAACTGAAAATGGGAAGTTATGTTTTTGTACCCATTGTGTAAAGGTATAGTTTGTAACATTAATAATGAAAAGGGATGGGGACAATCACAAATGAGTTTTCCATATGTTTTTAAATAGTATAAATTAGAATGTTGTAAATTTATTTATAATTAGAATGGCAATGCAACCTCCCCTTGATAAGAAGCAGGAAGCTAAATCCAGAAATGCCATTCCTAGATGCATACTCAAGTTTGCCTATATTGCTACAGTGATACTTCCATGTTATATTATCCCAACAATTCCAACAATATTATTATTGTTACATTCATAATAGCAAGGAAAAGAAGCCAACTTACATGGCCACCAACAGATGAACAGACAATGAAAATGTATAAAGAATGACATTTCATTTGGCGTGAAGAATGATAAAATTACAAAATTGGCATTGAAAAAGAAACTGGAAAGTATTATACTGTGTGAGCTGACTCAAAATTAGAATTATTTTTTAAAAAAATATTTTCTCTATCCTACGCAAAGCCTAATTTGTATATGTATACACCCATGTAAACAAGTGGGGTAAATGTGGGCAAAGCCTCCGGAAAAAAAATGGAGATGAGATAAAAGGGAAGGTAATAGGAGGCACTGGTGAAAGAAAGGACAAAAGGACACATTTGACTTGGGTGTTGGGGAGAGGATAAAAGAGGGGATGGCATGGAATCAGTGCAGAGGAGAACTGACTGAAGCAGATCTCACCTGAAGATGCCACACTCACTCCTAATACTTCGTGTGCCTTTAAAAATTACTCTTCTGTTCTTCCTCCTTTCTTCCTTCTCTCCTCCATTCTCTCCCTCCTTCCTTCCATCTCTCTCTCTCTCTCTCTCTCTCTCTCTCTCTCTCTCTCTCTCTCTCTCTCTCTCTCTCTCTCTCTCTCTCCCTCTCTCTCTGAATCAGGGATAGAGGGGGGAGGCCTAGAGTTATCCTTGAGATATAGGGGAGCTGTCCCTTGCAGGTAGTCAGCATGAAGAGCGAGTCGCTCTAAAGCCTGAGTTGGTCCTGTGTTCTTTCCCAGGCTTGTCTCCTCAGAGATGAGTGCCAGTGTTCTACAGTTCCACTGTCTGTCCTCACCAGAAATTGCTCTAAGTTACTTCTAAATGTTTGCCTGTCTGAGAAATTATATTGTAATAACCTAAGGTAGACTAACACCATGGTTGCCATAATTTTTTAGTGAAATGTAAGTCAAGGAATGGAGTACATTCCTTGTACACCTTGTCCTCCTAGTACACCTCCCTCTCTATCTTGTGTGTGCAAAATGTCACATAGAATCTACTGCACAGATCAGAATGCAGTGATTAGTGATTAGCTCTGACTTACCAATAACGCATTAATGTCACATTAAGGAAACAAATAAAAGCACTTTCCCTCAGAGTTGTTTAACTGAGAGTGAATCTGGGTTTTAATTATCTACATTATGCTGCTTGGGTCTTCTGTCCTCTGTCATCTCTTGCATGAATCCAAACTTGTGCCTGCCTGAAGGCTGTCTTGTGATCATGTTATTCCCTGTATCTGTGTGTATCTGTCCCTATATCTGTCTGTTTATGATCTACGTGTGTCTGGCATCTATATGTGCTCTGTGTATCTATGTGTGTGAGTGATGCCTGTCTTGTGAGAGTGATCTGTATTTGTATTAGTCATCTCTAGCAGAGAGATATGCTCTTTATTGAACAGCGTACAAAGTATCACATGGGAAAAGACATTTTAAGAGAGTTTTACAAGGGCTTAATTCATTGCCTCCAATTGATACCAACTAGCCTAGATTTAACAGACACCATTGTTTATCAAACAATGTCCATAAAGTTACTTTCAACCTTTATGGTAGATTTTAGAAAACTGAATTCAACTCCTGTGTTTGCAAGTTTCAGCAAATGTTACGCTCACATTATCTGGATCAGGAGGGAGGAAGTGTACATGATTATGACTGCAGCTATACACTTGCTTAGGTTATAAAAATTGATTACCTAGGAAATCCAAGGCAAGTAAAGTTAATTGTTGTCTTGCTCTCAAAAAGGCAGGATAGACAGAATGTGAGTATATAATAGGCCCTCAGTCTGAAGTGACTTCCAGTTGTATTATTAACTCTGACTGTGAAGTTTGGAAAAAGTCTCTTAAAATGTAAGAGATATTTTCATATCACTGCATAGCCACTATCCACAGCATTTCTTTTGCCATGGCCTCTAGCAGACAGCTCCCAGTTATTGCTAATTTCTCTGGATGCTGGTTCTGCCGCTAAGGGGGAGAGCAATCGCTCTCAGACTGCTCACAGTCACAGAGGCCTGGAGTCTGTTCATTTTCCCTGTCTTTGGCATTTACTCCCACTTGGGGCCAGATGTAAGCAGACTGGAGAGGAAGGCATTCACGAGAAGGATTCAAAGGAGCTAAACTGGGTCTTTGGGAAGTGCTTTATCTGATTTCATTTACTGAACGTAGACGCCATTCTTTATCTCCGGGGTCCTTTCTGCTCGGACTCTCGGAGCTACATTACAGGAAAGTCAGCTTAGGAAGTTAGTAGCAGGGAATTAAAAAGAAAAAGAAAACCATTTCCATGCCCTGTGGCAGCCCTAGGATGAAAGCCAGCTTCAGCCTGATTTCACGAATTTTGGTAAAGAATGTAAGTTGGCCAGCTAGAGAAATCCCTCTTCGCTCTCTATCATGGGCTATCTCAGGACTCCACACAGTCTTATTACATCGAAAATTTAGGCACAACAGAAAAAAATGCTACAGGACCTATATTTAACTCTTTTTAAAAGAGAGTTTATTCTTGCATTTTGGCTGGCCAGCTTGTTAGTTTCACTGCAGGAAATTTGTGGAAGAAGATGGTGAACACCACGCTAGTATGTAATGTTAAATGGTAAACGCTCTATGTGCCGTTGACGTTTTAATTTTCTCTTTTAAGAGATCCTAATGAAAATGCATTTTGACAGAATCCTGCTGGATGAACTTCTAAGATTTTTCCAGAGAGAGGAAAGCACCTTCTACCAAGAACCAGTTGCCGCACACATGATCATCAATTAAAGACATAAAATAAGAACAATTGCCTCAATGCAGCTTCTATTGTAAAAGGCAGAACCTCTCAAGATGGCTCAGCAGGCAAAGGAGCTTGTCGCAAAGCCCGTCGACCTGAATTTAATCC
Source organism: Apodemus sylvaticus (assembly GCF_947179515.1). Classification (NCBI taxonomy): domain Eukaryota; kingdom Metazoa; phylum Chordata; class Mammalia; order Rodentia; family Muridae; genus Apodemus; species Apodemus sylvaticus. The sequence goes on from NC_067487.1 coordinate 16,688,128, forward strand.
CCCAGGATACTGAAAGGAGAAGATCAACTTCTGCAGTAGTTCTCTAGTGTCTCCATATGTACCATGGTATACAACACACACACACACACACACAAACACACACACAAACATACACACACACACAAACACATACACATACACACAAACATAAACATACACACAAACACATACACACACAAACACAAACACACACACAAACATACACACACACACAAACACATACACACAAACATACACATACACACAAACACACACACAAACACATACACACAAACATACACACACACAAACACACACACAAACACACACACAAACACACACAAACATACACACACACACAAACACACACACAAACATACACACACACATACACACACACACATATACACAAACACACACACACAAACACACAGACACACACAAACACATACACACAAACATACACACACACAAACACACACACAAATAAAAGACAAAAAATTAAAGGCTTTACTACAGAAGCTTTGAAACGTGAAGCACCATTTATTTTAAAACTATACTTCAGTTCTGCATGAGGCATGAACATTCTGCAGACACATAAGAGTCAGGGAAAAGGCCAAAACCACACGAGAAGAATGTGCATGACAGAATGATATTAAACAGGAACCAGATTTCTATAGATCAGGATGTACAGAAAAGGAGATATGGTGTGTTCTCTCGGACTGAGTTGTGTGTTTGTAGCAACTTCTGTGGTATTCATTTGTTAGCAACTGCTTACACATCTCAATGCATCCTTAGAGCAAGGAGTAGTCACAGCAGGCTTCCATGACATGTCTCCTTTCATATACATTATGGAAGCAGAAAAGATTTATCAAAGAAACCACCACCAGCATAATGTATACTGTTATTATGTCCCTGAACTTCAGACTCAGTAGATCTCATTAGCCTACCCTTATCTCGCAGGTACGGGAGCTAGAATCCCCTGTTGCATAGTGTATCTGAATCTTCATATTCTCTCTCTGTCTCTGTCTGTCTCTCTCTGTCTGTCTCTCGCTGTCTCTTTCTCTCTGTCTCTCTCTGTCTGTCTCTCTCTCTGTCTCTCTTTCTCTCTGTATCTCTCTGTCTCTGTCTGTCTCTGTCTGTCTGTCTGTCTGTCTCTCTCTCTCTCTCTCTCTGTCTCTCTCTCACTCACTCACTGTGACTGTCTCTCCTTGTTTACCAGGAATTAGAAGAACACTGGATAACTATTTTGAAGAATAATCTGAAGTATGGACTTTCGTAATGCTTTTTTCACAGTAGACTTAAGAAGTGAATGTTTGGCATGTGATTGACATACATAATCTCTTCTTCTTCTTCTTCTTCTTCTTCTTCTTCTTCTTCTTCTTCTTCTTCTTCTTCTTCTTCTTCTTCTTCTTCTTCTTCTTCTTCTTCTTCTTCGTCTTCTTCTTTGTCTCCTCCTCCTCCTCCTCCTCCTCCTCCTCCTCCTCCTCCTCCTCCTCCTCCTCCTCGTTCTTCCTCCTCCTCCTCCTCCTCCTCCTCCCCCTCCTCCTCCTTCTTCCTTTATTCACATTTCAAATGTGATCCCCTTTCCAGGTTTCCCCTCTGGAAACCCCCATCCCACATAAACTCTTCTAATGGCAGTGGCTCAGGAGGACCATAGTGTTGAGGAATTTCACATGGTGTGTAAGGATTATACTAATCTATGTGTATAGGACAATTATTTAGAATGTAGTTAGAGTTTATGCTGCTAAAATGGAGAAGAGAAAAGACCACGGGGTGTCATCTCTATAGAAAGAACTATAGGCAACCAAGAAATACTGAAAGTGGGGGAAATCTTCTCAAAATATGATAACACCAATTGTTATCTGGCACATAGTGGTCAGCCCTAAAAATAAATATAAGGTTACATTATACAGATTAGACACATTGTATTTAGGAATATATGTTTACATACATGGATGTAACAACAATTAATGAAACCAGAGGCCATTAATATGAAAGCAAGCAAGGTAATAATTGAGAGGGCTTAAAAGGAGGAAAGGGAAGGTAGAGAAGATATAATTATATTTTCATCTCAAAAATTAAAAAAAATAATAAAGCAGATGCCATCTACCGGGTCTTTATCTTTAGAAGTTGCTGTTTTATTTTTAATAGGTATTTTGGGAGCTGGAAAAATGTTTGCCAAGCAAATGGACCCAAGACACTAGCTTGAGTAGCCATTCTTATATCTATTAGATTAGACCTTCAAGTGAAAGTAATCAAAAGAGTCAGTAAAAGACACTTCATACTTATCAAATTAAAAATCCACCAAGAAGACATCTCAGTTTTGAACATGTGTGCTCCACAAGCAAGGGTACCCCCATTCATAAGAGAAACATTACTAAATCTTAAAGCACACATCTAATGCCACATATTAATAGTAGGAGACAGCAACAGCCCATTCTCATCAAAACAGAGATGGGGAAACTAACAGAGGTTATGATTCAAATGGACCTAACAAATATCTATAGAACATCTCACCTTCTTATAAGCACCTCACAGACCCATCTCTAAAACTGACCATATAATCAGTCACAGAGCAAACCTCAACAGATACAAGAAGATTGATATAACCCTCTGTATTCTATCAGATCACCATGGATTAAAGCTGGACTTCAACAACAGAAAGCCTATATACTCATGGAAATGAACAACTCTCTATTCAATGATCACTGGGACAAGAAAAAGAGAAAGAAAGAAAGAAAGAAAGAAAGAAAGAAAGAAAGAAAGAAAGAAAGAAAGAAAGAAAGAAAGAAAGAAAGAAAGAAAGAAAAAAGGAAGGAAGGAAGGAAGAAAGGAAGGAAGGAAGGAAGGAAATAATGAAGGAAGGAAGGAAGGAAGAAACTGAAGACTTTCTAGAATTTAAATAAAATGAGAGCACAATATATCCTCATGTGTGGGAAAATATGAAAGCAATGATAAAAAGGAAAGTTCATAACACTAACTGTTTTCATAAAGGAATTGGATAGGTCTCATAATAAATGAATTAAAAGCACATCTGAAGACTCTAGGAAAAACAGAAGCAAACACACCCATGAAGAGTAGCTGGCAGGAAATAATCAAACTCAGTGCTGAAATCAATTAATAAATCATTAGGTCTTACATAAAAAGCCTGTACTGCACAAAATTGGAAAACGTAAATGAAATGGGTGATTTTCTAGACAGATATCACCTACCAAAGCTAAATCAAGATCAGGTAAACTATCTTAATAGTACTATAAACTTCAAAGAAATAGACATAATCATTAAAAGTCTCTCAAGCAAATAAAAATTCCTGAGCCAGATGATTTTGGTACAGAATTCTACCAGACTTTCAAAGAAGAGTTAATGACAATACTCCTCAAACTATTCCACAAAATAGGAACAGCAGGGACACCGGTAAAATCATTCTATGAAGCCAGTCACCCAGGTACGTAAACCACACAAAGATTCAATAAAAAAAAGAGAATTTCAGACCAATTTCCCTTATGAACATTGATTCAAAAATACTCAAGAAAGTTCTTTACTTCTGTCCGGGTACCTAGATGTTGCATTCTGGAGTAGAGGTTTAAAGACCTCTGGGGTTAGGGGGTCACCCTTCCGCTCCTGGGGTGGGGGAGCAGTGGGTCCCATAGGGAAGTTGATCATTCAGGAGGGTTTCCTGGTTTCTTTTTACCCAGCTCCCTCAGACTCAATGCCCCCCTCCCACTACTTGGTGCTTCCAAGGAAAAAATAAGAAGAATAAATTTAAGAAAAGAAAATGAGAAAGAAAAAGAAAATACTTGAAAACAAAAACCAGGAACACATCAAAGACACCATCCACCATGACCAAGTAGGCTTCATGTCAGAAATGCAAGGGTGGCTCAATATATGAAAATCCATCAACATAATACACAATTTAAACAAAATGAAAGAAAAAACACACATGATCATCCCACTAGATGCAGAAAAATCATTTAACAAAAGTCCAACATGCCTGCATGTTAAAAGTCTTGGAGAGAGCAAGGATACAAGGGGCATATCTAAATATAATCAAAGCAATATGCAGCAAGCCAATAGCCAACCTGAAATTAAATGGACAGAAACATAAAGCTAAAATCGGGGACAAGACAAGCCTATCCACTCTCCCCATAACTCTTCAACATAGTACATGAAGTTCTAGCTAGAGTAAAAAGACAACTAAAAGAGATCAAAGGGGTTACAAGTTGGAAAGTAAGAAGTTACAGTATTGATATTCACAGATGCTGGGATAAGATATGTAAGTGAACCAAATAATTTTACCAGAGAACTCCTACAACTGATAAACACCTTCAGCAAAGTGACTGAATACAAAATTAACTCAAAGAAATCAGTAACACCCCTCTACACAAGTGATAAACTGGCTGAAAAAAAAGATACGGACACAGTGACCTTAACAGTAGCAACAAATAACATAAAATATTTTTGTGTAACTCTAACCAAGTAAGTGAAAGATCTGTAAGACAAGAACTTCAAGTCTCTAAAGAAATAAATTGAGGAAAGTATCAGAAGGTGGAAAGATCTCCCTTGCTCATGGATCAGTGGGATTAACAGTGAAAATGGCCATCTTACCAAAAGCAATGTACAGATTCGATGCAATTTCCATCAAAATTCCAATTCAATTCTTCACTAATCTTGAAAGAACAATTCTCAACTTCATACAGAGAAACAAAAACCTCAGGATAGCTAAAACAATCTAGAACAATAAAAGAACTTCTAGAGGTATCACTATCCCTGACTTCAAACTGTACTACAGAGCAATAATAGTAAAAGCCACACAGTATTGGTATAGAAACAGAAAGGTGGAGCAATGAAATTGAGTCCAAGACCTGGAAATAAACCTCCACATCTATGGACACTTGAGTTTTAACAAGGAAGGCAAAAATCATACAATGTAAAAGGGAAAGCATCTTCCACAAATGGTGCCGGTCTAAATGGATGCCTACATGTAGAATGCAAATAGATTCATATCTGTCACCCTGCACAAAACTCAAATCCAAATGGATAAACAACCTCAACATAAAACCAGATACACTTCATTTAACAGAAGAGAAAGTGGGGAATAGCCTTCATCTCATCAGAACAGGAGACAACTTCCTGAACAGAACACCAAGAACTCAGGCACTAAGGTCAAGAATTAATAAATGGGACTTCATGAAAGAAACAGAAAGTCAATGGACAATATCATCAGGACAAAATGACAGGCTGCAGATTGGGAAGTGTTATTCATTAGCTCTACACCCAAAAGTGGGTTAATGTCCAAAATAAATAATTCAAGAAGCTAGACACTGACAATTCAAATAATCCTATTAAAAATGTCCCACATTAGAGATAGGTGGGTTTGAAAAAATGTCCTACACAGTCAAACAGAAACCTCTCACCAGAGGAATGGCTGAGACCTAATGACCCCTAAGCCTTGGACACAGGCATTGTTTTTTAGATAGTTCCTTTGGAACTGGGCTCCACAAGTCTGTCTGTATCTTCATCAGTTATAGTTTTGTGATGGTATTCACAGTATTTTTAGTATTCCCACTATTTTTCTTTATATAGAGAGAGCTGATCTTTCTTAGTCATTTATCAGTTTGATTATCTTTATGCCATTGGCTTAGCAATCTTTTGCTAATGCTCCTGGTTGTAATCCATACTACAGTATCATGAACTGACTTGGGTGTATCATGACCATGATTTGGGTGTTAGGAGCTCTTTGCCTTGTGAGTTTTGAAATGTGCTCACCTTTGTATAGCACTTCCTCTCTTTATAGACTCCAGGGTACTCTATCATAGCTCCATCAGGGTGCTTCCGGTTCATCTTAGGCTGCCTGCTCATGCCTGGTGCTAAATATTTCTGTCATGTTAGGGGATTTGGAAAGTTGCTTTCAGGTATTTGGGCTGTAAGGGTTTTTTCCCCTTATTTTCTGCAATGTCATAGATTCTGAACCCCATTAGGGTTTATATTTTCATCAATATTTGTGCCTTTATATTATCTTAAAATTCTATAGCATGAGAGTCTGAACTTGATTCTTTTTTCAAATCGTCTTTGTCTCTTACGTTATGCTCAATCAGCTTGCTATTTTGTTACCATCTATACAATATCTGATGGACATTTCCTAGAGTTTACACTAAAGCTGTCGATTATGCTGTCATAAACTGACCTTGATGTTCCTGAGTCTCCTAGATTCTTACGTCTATTTTCTCTTTATGTGGGCTTTTGCTCAGGCTATTCATTCTTGCTTGACTCTTAGAGGTCCCTCAAAGTTATATGTGTTAAGTAATTATTTACCAACCTTGGTAGGGAAACTATAATTAGCTAATATAAGTAATAGAACCCTTAGGTGGATGGGCCTGGTGGAAGGAAACCAGGTCACTGGGGATGTGCTTTTTAAGGGATAAAGTGGCAGCAGCTCATGCAATTTCTGTTTGCTGCCCAGAGTGCCATGAAGCAAACAGACCAGTTCTATCCTGTCTTTGCCCATGTTTTTCTCACTGCCATAGGACCAGCAGGCTAGAGATAAGCAACTATAGTCTGATATCACTGAAGCTGTCAGGTAAAATAAACCTTGCTTCCTCCAAAATTGACTTACTGCAAGTATTTGTCATATTGACACAAAGCAAACACACTCCTGATTTCCTAAAAAGTTTACTTTTGGTTAAGAAAGTGAAGCCAAAGCACTAAAATCCTATTTAAGGATTCTGATTGCAGAAAATGATTCTTTGAATTGAAAAAAAAAAAAAGGACTATAATGAAATCCAAGAAAGCTCAGTGAATAGAGGTGCCTGCCACCACGCCTAAAACGCAAGTGCCCCTGGACACACACAGGGAGGAAGGAGAAAGGCAATTTCTCCAAATTGTTCTTTTACTTGGCATGCTCCCCCAATGAATAAAATATAATTAAAACAATAGATCAATAGGTCATGATATTAGGTAACCCAACTTTTGGGTGAACAGCATTTCATGTAGTCCTTTTCAATCTGATTTTTATCTCTCTTGTCAACAGTAGATAGACTGAGAGCAAAGAAGAAAGGAAAAAATCTCTATGTGGTAGAATAGTAAGGGAGCCATTAGAGAATGTATGTCTTTGCTTTTAATGCCTTTAACAATATTCATTATGGCCAAACTGAGGTACTATCTATCTACTCAGTGCTCTCAGAACTGTACCATCTTTATTTGTATATAAGTTCACCTCCCGTATGTTTCCTTTCTTATGGTGAAGTCCATGACAGTTTGGTTTATGGAGGTGGAAAAGCACACCCACCTAGGACAAGAGAACAAATATGTGCAATTATTTTTTTCATGATGAATTCATTATTCGTTGGAAATATCTTAGATCTCATTTATTGCAGGAGCTTAGCATAATCATTCCCAGTACATCCATTGTGGTTTGGAAACCAAAAGAAGACATGCATGTGGTCTTTTGCAGACCATTGAGTTTTGAAGATTTTCAAGAATTAATGTGTTCGCTGACATTCTTTCTTCAACTTCATCCAATTCCACACAAGTTGCCCAGTTGGGAGAATGTAATTAGGTCTCTGCCGTAGCTTAGAAATTAGCTTGCAAGGCAAGGATGGCTCAGAACAGTCTGAAGAGAAAACCCAAGAGGAGGCTCAAATGACATATTTCACTTCTAGAAGTGTGTATTCCCAGTACTGGCTTTGTGGACATTTTTCTGATTAAGTAAACTGTGCTGTGATGTGGTATACAATATGCTCTGTGGTTTCAGACGATGGTTACCTTGGTATAGAAATTAAAAAGAGGATAGGATTATCTTTTTGAAGGAAGGCCACCAGTGGATAATTTACTATTGATTTTATTTTATAATAAAAATGTGCTGAAATACACATAGTGTAAAATTTACCATCCTGGTCATCTTCAAGCATATGGTTCTGTCTCATTAAGTGCATCCATATTCCTGGGAAACCTACACCACTATCCATCTGCAGAACTCATTTCATCTGACAAAACTGAAACTCTATACCCATTAAACAATAACTCTCCATTTTTCTCTCTTTCCAGACCTGGCAACCCCCATTGTACTCTTCAGTTTTATGATTTTTGACTACTCTAAGTACCTCATATAACAGAAATTATATAGCATTTGTCATTTTGTAGCTGCCTTATTTCACATATCCTAAGTTCCTTAAAGTTCTTTCATTTGTGCATTCACAATGCACAGCTAAGCACTGTGTTTCATCATAAGATTGACTAGTATTGCATTATAGATAAGTGCTACATTTTGGGTGCTCATTCACTTGCTGACGGACCTTTGGGTTGCTTCCATGTTTCAGCTGTTATGAACAGTATGGCTATAAACATGGGTGTGCATGGATCTCATTAAGACTCTACTTTCAGTTCTGTGTGGGTTAGTTCCAGAAGTGAAATGCTTGGATCTTATAGTCATTTTATTTTATTTTTTGAATATCCATCATTCTGTTTTCTGCAGCAGCTATACCACTTACCATTCCCACCAACAATGTACAAGTATAAGTTTCTTTCAGAAATAGTCCAAGTGCATTTATGAATAACCAGTGTGCTGTTACTGGTGTAATTGTGCTCTGTCTATTCAATCTAGCTGGTCTGCTGTCATTTGAGCTCTGCATTTCTTCCCCATCCTTTCCTGTCTGGTTCTTCTGTAACTAAGGGTTAGACATTAAGGGGGCTGATGGGACTTTCGGGGAGTGGGGGTCTAGAAAAGGGGAAATCATTTCAAATATAAATAAAAAATTTATCGAATAAAAAAAACCTTCCAGCTATTATTACAAAATTATCGATTTTCTCCTTAATTAATTAAATTATGCTTAATATATTTAGAAGGCTTATTATGTATGTAAAGGCTTTTAGTGTTTATATCTTCTTGCTGTATTGGCATTTGTTATACTGTCTTTTTGGTGTCCTGTAAACTTTAAAATTTTAATAACTATTTACCCTCTCCTTGCTTATCTGTTCTTGATACTATCTTTTCCTTTCCTTTTCAAATTTTATCTTTGCATTGGAAATGAATTTCTTATAGACAAAACATTGGATTATTCTTAAAAGTCTATACTCCAGATCCCCATTTTTTAATTACAATGTTTAAACTATTCGTATGTAAGGCAATCACTGATAAAGAGGGACTTACTCATGTTGCCAGGAACGTGGGACTTTGTTCCCTCACTTCTGCTCCTCTTGTTTTCTTTTGTCTTAGGTTGAGCAGTCACCATGGACTGCTTAAATGTCCTGTTTCCTTTGTGTTAGGTTGAGTCATCCTTTTGTTTTCAGTCTTTTGAGAAACCTCCATAGTGATTTCCATTATGGCTGCACTCCATCCTGGCCTACCAGCAATGAATAAGGTCTTCTCTTCACCTCTGTATCCTCTACAACATCTGTTGACCTTCATCCTGATGAAAAACCACGCTGAGTGTGATAAGATAGAATCTCAAAGTAGGTTTAATCTTCATTTCCTTAATGGCCAAGGATGTTGACCACTTTTGCAGTTATTAATTTGATGCTTAGCTAAATTGTTCTTAAATGTTCCCTTAGTTCTTCTTGCTACTCTAACCTCTAATAAATGAGACTTTTATTTTATTTTCCTTCTTTGGTTGTGGTGGTGTGAGGAGCATTCTTAAATTATATTCAGCTCTAACAGCCAGGATGGCAGGGAAAAATTATAAAAGGACTAAAAGAACCAAACACAAGGCAGACAGCAATGTTGCATGATTTTGGGCCAGTGTGAAAGATGAAACACGGGTCATTCTCCCCTCTTCTACTGCCCAATAGCCTACACTACTACTATCTGAAGATATGAAATGCAGCCAAAAATGCAAATTCTTGATTTTCAATATTGATAATTAAGAATTAATTGAAAATGATTATTAAAACAAAAAATAATGAAATCTCTTAATTTTTGACTGTATAAGTGTGTATCTGGGAACAGAATCTTACAGTAATGCTATAGTAATGGGCATCAGGCAGAAGAACAGGAGATAGAAGGACTGGAGATAGTTTTCTTGAGGAGATTCACTAATAAAAGCGTTAAGGTATTTATAGAATTTTATCTAAGAATCCCTTACTAAAAATAGATGACAAGCATTTGAGAAAGCTCATCATGTCACTGTTTATATGAAGGGAAAAGGTAAAAATGAAAATATGAAATGCTCAAATAAATGGATATATATCTATATGATAATCTACATGGAAAATATTTGAAAAAATAAATGTATAAAATCTGAAATATTGTTTAAGTTAATACATTATGTAAGACAATATTTTATTTTTTATTTTAACTTTAGCAATTATAGAGTTTACATTTTAGCTTCACAAACATTTTAACAAAACATAACAAAATAACATAAAATATAAGATAAAAGAATGAAATTCTTAGACAAATGGATGGAGTTGGAGAACATCATACTAAGTAAGGTAACCCATTCTCAAAAGATCAATCATGGTATGCACTCACTAATAAGTGGATATTAGCCTAGAAAATTGTAATACCCAAAACCTAATCCACACATCAAATGAGACGCAGTGCAGCAGTGTAGGGCAATACCAGAACAGGGAAGTGGGAAGGGGTGGATGGGAGAACAGGGGGAGGAGGGGGCTTATGAGACTTTCAGGGAGTGGAGACCAGGAAAGGGGAAATCATTTGAAATATAAATAAAAAATATATCAAATAAAAAAAGGAAAAAAAAGAAAACCTTTCACATCAAGTTCGGACAAGACAAACCAACAGAAGGAAAAGAGCCCCAAGAGAAGGCACAAGAATCAGAAATCCACTCATTCACACACTCCAGGGTCCCATACAAACACAAAATTGAAGGCTTTAATGTGTACAGAGAGGACCCGGTGCATACTCACGTGGGCTCTTAGCTTTCTATTTCAGTCTCTCTCAGGTCACATGAGATTTGCTCAGGTGATTTAGAGGAATTTGTTTTCTTGGTGTTCTCACATGAGGACATGCCCTCAGTGTCCCACACTCCTCCTGCATGCCCTCGGTGTCCCACACGCCTCCTGCCTCCTCTTCTGTGGGATTCCCTGAACTCTGAGGGGAGGTGTTTGATGGGGTCATCCCATTAGAGCTGAGGTTTCTCCATGTGGGTGCATTGTCTGGGCTGCAGGTCTCCGCACTTATGTGGTACATCATTTTCTGAAATGAGTGATAGCATTACCATAACGTAGAGTAGTATAACAAAATAGCAAACTGTCAGTTCTCACCATTTAGGAGACAGGAAGGCCAAGGTAAAAGCGCCTGTAGACCAGGATCAAGAAAAGTGTCCTCTTCCTTACTTTTATAACAAAGAAGTGGTAAATATTTGAGTAGATAAATATGTTTAGCCCAATATTTGAGTGTTGTAAAATCATTACATGGTAAAAATCACATAATAGTTCAAAATTATATGTAATTTTTATGTATCAGAAACAAAATTTTATGTTGTTAATCATTTAAAAAAACTCGAGTATAGAATTTAAAATTAAAAAAAAATATCCCACTTCAAACAGTCCCCTATACACTCTATGACTGAAATATCAGTGAATTTTGGGCACATGTGAATCTTTTCAAAATGTCATAATATTCATTTAATAAGTTTCTCATAGAAATTCACTTATATGGCCACAGTCTTAGAGAAGAGATAATCTCAGTATGTTTGAGTGTATATGAAATTCTGAATGAATTTTAATTTACACAATCATTGGAGCATCACAGTTAGATATACTCGTTCAGCTACAATAAATCATGGCGACCTTCAGGAACATTCATGAAGCCCTTGTATATCAACTGATGTGAGAGAGTTCGTCAGACAAGACAAATGCTGAAGAACTGGCCCAGATCCAAATTTAACTTTCAATATTTCAGAAATTTTGTTCCAATGTCCTTTGAGCACAAGGAAGGGGACAGCCTAGTGCTTTTGCGAGGCAGAAACGCAGCAATTGGCTTCTCTACCACCAGTCAGCCTTTCCTTCAGTCCACCACTCTCTGGGGTGGATGATTTCAAAGAGAACTTAATGTTAATGCCAAAAGGCAGAGCAATAAAAACATAAAATTCATACTTGTCATATTTTTATATGACATTCTCCAATAAGGCCATAAAATATTGCTAAATAATAACCACAGAGAATTAAGGTACTGATGATCTTTTAATTGAAGGGCTAATGGGGATCTCAGAATTTTCTTCCACATGTCTCTAACATCTTTTTGGTATAAGTTATACTGGGCTACAGCAATGTACACTCATCAGTATTCTGCAGTGCCTTACATGATCTGACCTGCACTGGACTCAGTGGTTAATTTTCTGCACTTAGATAGAGACTTGACATAGATCTAGAGACAATGTATGGGACCTGAGGTGGGCTGGGGGTTGGGTTGTCTTGTTAATTAGGAGAATTTACATTCCCAGGAACAGTATGTAAGTGTTCCTTCTTCTCCAAATACTTTACAGCAGTTGCTAAAAATTTGTCCTTTCGATAATAACCATTCCCATTAGAGCAGTGGTGTCCCACAGTGGTTTTGATAGCCATTCCCTTACTGTTTATTACTGTTTGTCTTCTTTTATCAGAAGTCATGTGGGTGTATTCTGTTGAGAAATGTCTATTCAGACTTTCTTGTGATTTAAATTTTGGTTATTTGATTATTTATAATCCCTGTGTTTTCTAGATACTAATCTCTTGTCACATGTATAATTTGCAAATATCTTCTGCCATCAACAGACTTCTCTGCTCAGTTGTTTTCTTTGATTCAGAATCTTTTTGAGTTAAATGGAGTCCTAAGAATAAATTGTTATTTTCTTTTTTCAATCAATTTGGGGTTCAGGTATCACTACTATACCCAATGCTCTGACGCTTATCTTCTATAAGTCCTATAGTTTGTGATATGAAGCTCAATTCTTTAATCTATTTTCAGTTGATATGTGTAAACCATAAAAGATGGGAGTTTAGCTCGTATGTCTGCATACAAAGTTTCCCAGGACTATTTATCAAAGATTGTCCCTTCTTCATTGCGTGTTCTTAGACACTTTTACCAAATGTCAACTTGAGGTATACAGGGATGCTTCTGGGTTCTCTATTGTATTCCTCTGTTCAGTGTGACTACAGAAAGTGGTTGTTTTGATGACTTAAGCTTTGTCATTTATTTTTAGGTAGGTAATGACTCCGGCTTTATTCTTTTGCTCAAGATGATGTTTGGCCATCAAAGAATGCAAATCAGTTCTGTAATGGAGAACAGTATGTTTTTGGTTTTTTTTTTAAGATTTTTTTTATTCGATATATTTTTATTTACATTTCAAATGATTTCCCCTTTTCTGGACCCCAACTCCCCGAAAGTCCCATCAGCCCCCATCCCTCCCCCTGTTTTCCCACCCAACCCTTCCCATTTCCCTGTTCTGGTTTTGCCCTATACTGCTTCACTGAGTCTTTCCAGAACAAGGGGCCACTCCTCCGTTCTTTTTGTACCTCATTTGATGTGTGGATTATGAACAGTATGGAGTTTCCTTAAGAACTAAAAAGTGAAATTCCATATGACCTAGAAACATTACTGTTGGATATACAGCCCAAAGAAACGAAATTATTCCATTAGGAAAAAAATATATGCTTTCATGTTTAATAGATCATCATTCACTCTCAGGCTATATCTAGCAACAGACATATAAATTAACATGACATATACACACAGTGTTTTATATTTAGCTATAGAAACCATAGAATGTTCTTTGCAACAAGCTATATAGATCTGAAGGGAATTAGGTGACATGAAGCTGAATACATAAAGACAAACGTGGCACAATCTCACTCATGAGTGACATCTATCCAGGTGCATCTCAGAGAGGTGAGTGCCCTGGTGGCTGCCAGAGAGAGGAGAGAATATGAGCTGCAGGGGAAGAGCTAGGGCCATGGTGACGCGCCACTGACTGAGCAGAAGAAGATCTGGACACCTATGCACAGCGAAGTGTTCATAACTGACATCAGCGCAGTGCACATATTTAATAATATGAGGTACAAGAAGAACGGAGGAGTGGCCCCTGGTTCTGGAAAGAATCAGTGTAGCAGTACAAGGCAAAACCAGAACAGGGAAGTGGGAAGGGGTGGGTGGGAGAACAGGGGGAAGGAAGGGGGCTTATGTGACTTTTGGGGAGTGGGGGAACCAGAAAAGGGGAAATGATTTGAAATGTAAATAAAAAAAAATCGAATAAAATAAAAAAAGTAATAATAAAAGGAAAGGAATTTGAATATACTCACCAAAGAGAAAGGATTGAAATTTGAGGATAATTGCAGTGAATTGACCATGGCCCAACAAACACTTAAAATGCAAGAAAACATTGCACCTGGCAAGTAAATACAAATGCTCATCAAAAATGAATATACAAATGGAAAAAGACACTACTTAGTGTCTTTTCCTTAAACAAGACATTTAAGCTTTATGTTGTCTCGTGAGTAATTGAGGACTTTGATAGAGTGGAACTTCCTGCCAAAAAATCAAAGAATGGATACATCTTGCTGATTTAAGGAAATACTTTATGATTTTGAAGTTATCCTAGACATGTTAACTTGAATGCATTCCCTCACTATACTGGCTTCTTTTTGAATATGAATGTCTCTGACAGTTCTTTTGGACCTGTCTTTACTTACCTTTATTCCTTACTGCTGCTGATCCCTGTATGTTCCCAACGGCTTTTTGTTTGATTTGGTTTTGGTTTGGTTTGTTGGTTGATTTCTTGGGGGAGATCATTGATTTTTTCTCATGTCTTGTTGGTCTTGGCTTTCTTTCATCACTTCTTAAAAGCTCTAGAGTGTTTGTGTCTGGAGAGATGACTTTGTGGATAACAACACCGTGGAAGCATGAGGAATTGAGTTCATATCTTCAACTCTGATACAAAAGGCCAGGAAGAACATGGGGGCCTGGGGTGGGAGGAAACCACGAGATCAAAAGGCCTACATTGTAGGGTTTGAGGTGAGAAAAGGGAGAGGAAAAATGATGTAATTATATTATAATCTCTAAAGAAGCCTGGCATGGGCAAGCCTGCAACTCCAGTACTGATGTCTCAAGGGGGTGAACAGACAGGTTGATTGCTGGTCATCCTAGCCAAACTGGTAGGCCCCAGGTTCAGGAAGAGACCTGTCTTAAAAGATAAAAGAACAAAGTGATACTTGATTCCTTTTTTGGTTTTTGTGTACACATCTGTGCGTGCCCATACATGTATATGTTCACATATACCTCTCTCCTTGATACAAAACCTAATAGGTGGCAAAATATAAAATTATAAAGGGGGGAAGGTGGGAGAAATCTTTATCCCACCTCTCCTTAGTTATCTCAGCATCTAAAATAATCCTAATATAATTAATCTGGTACAACTAATCCTCACACTTGTATTTTTGAGGCTAAAAGCTCATCTATCTAAAGAAAAAAAGTTAAATGCATTTCACAGCATGTAGCAGTGGTGAAATTGTAACCGGTAGGAGAGCTGCGGTGACCTCAGGCATCGTTTTGTAAGCTACACTCCGTTCAGCTGCAGTTTAGAGATCCAGCTGCTCCCATCACCAGTTCCCATCCGTCGTTATTAAGTTATAATTAACTCATTATCATTGTGGAGTATATGCCAGGATGAGAATGCTTGCCTAACATGAAGAATTCGATCACTTACATCTCCAGCACCATTGCATGTGTGTTATGTACAACTTAGCTTATTAAAATATGAATACATTAAAAAAATAGTCACCACAGCAAAGTCAATTAAAATAACAACTATTGCACACACCTACCATTCTCTCTTCTTTCCTTAGAGGTGTGTGTGTGTGTGTGTGTGTGTGTGTGAAGGCATTTATGATCTGTTCTCTTAACACATTTCAAGAATATATATTAACTATATTTGCTTAGTAGCTTCACACAAGGTTTCAGAATATTTTTATCTTGTGTAATAAACAATTCATATTTTATCTCCCCCCTGCAGATGTAGCTAACTATATTCCCTCCCTTCTTCTGACTATGGTAGATTGCAGACGTGAGTGAGATTCTGCAGCACGTGTCTGTCGGTATCTGGGTTATCTCACGTATGTGTGGTCACACTGGAAGATTTCCATCTTTGAATAATATGCCCCCCTCAGTGCAGGAGGGAAAGAGAAAGAGAGGTGACTTTGGTTGTTCACATATCTTGGATACAGGGAATAATATCCCAATAAATATGGAAGTGCAGAAATCTCTTTGATACTCTGATTTCATTCTGTGGCACATACCCTCATAGGTGGGATACTGGGTCCTGTGGTAGTCCTGTTCTAACACTTTTGAAAATTTCCATGCTGTCTCCCAGTGTCTCTACACTATCCATTATCTTATTACAAACTTATATGAGCATTCTGGGTAGTTTTCTATTAATTTAATATTAAGACATCACTACTTGTTTTTAGAAATACTGTTATCTTTACAGACCATTATGGTGTCTGTTTAACTATTTAATAAAAAAAATTCTGTGATAATTTATTACTATTTGCAAAGAAGTAAAATCTTGGAGTTTTAACTCTTTTACCTTTTTAATGTTAAAAGTTCCCAAAGTAAAGAATGAGGATCTGTTCCTTCTCTGCAGCAGGAAGGTGGCCACGAGATGAAGTGTCTCTTATGTAGAACAATCAGCTGTTTACTTTGGGAGTGTCACTGCAGAGAGTTTCCACAGATTCTTCAGATTCTATGAGGAAATAAACTTTCTGAAAATTTTCCTTACATTTTCTTTCTTACAATTACTTTCTGAACATTTTCTTCTTCAAAGAAAAGATGATTTTATAATCATTTGTCATTGGCTTGACACCTTTAAATTTTTCTGGCTCATCAGTTGTCTCTGAAGACTTTAGAAGACAAGGTAGAAGATACAATATATGGTGGGATGAGATATTTAGGAAAGACAGGAGTGGGTTTATTCATAGATCCAGACCACAGGCAAGGAATGAATACAAAATATATAAGATGGAAACTATGAAGCTATTCCAAGGAAAAAGAAATTATAGGGGAGACAAGATACACAAGGAGAACAAGTCCAACTACCTTCAAGTGGCAAACAGCTGTTGAAAGGTATAAACTTTTAAAGGTCACATTTATATATTTAGAGACACGGGCCAAAATCTAAGTCTTTGCTCTTGCTTTCCAATTCTAATTTGTTAAGCATATTAGTTCTGGTAAAACGATCTTTTCTTTTAGAACTGCAAGATTCTGAAATCATGAAAAGTTGAATTTTACTCATCTCATTTTCTTAGATAACTATGGCATACAGGAAGTGTTAAGAGATGTTTGAGATGCCAAGTATATTTTTCTTAGTTGTGAACTTCCTGTCCATGTTCATGTAGCTCTACAAAGTCTGCTTTGACCATGATTGCATAATGCATATTTAAATGGATAGACAGATACATGTATAGAACACACACACACACACACACACACACACACACACACATTCCTTCTCCTGGGTTCTGGAAGAAAGGTCTAGTTCTTGATTCTTGTTGCAGAAAGGCCCATGCCAGTGAGTGTTACATTGTTCTGTCTTTGTGACTGCTGATGTGGTTGTTCCCACATTAAAAGAGCAGAAATCCCACCAGTGGGCCCCACATACTTATGCTCAGACACTGAGAAACGTTCAAGTGGGGTGATTCCTGGTACTTCTGCAGAGATTCAAGGTCTGAAATGGGTCTCAGGCATTAAGATATTGAGTCCCCAATGAAATGACCATGTGGTTTTTTTCTTTGAGTTTGTTTATGTAGTGGATTGCATTGATGGATTTCCATATATTGAACCAACCCTGCATCCCTGGGATAAAGCCTACTTGATCATGGTGGATGATCATTTTGATGTGTTCTTGGATTCTGTTGGCAAGAATTTTATTGAATATTTTTGCATCGATGTTCAGACCTAAGTGACCCAAAAAACTCCACTAGAGAACTCCTACAGCTGATAAACAACTTCAGCAAAGTGGCAGGATGTAAAATCAACTCAAGCAAATCACTAGCCTTCCTATACTCTAAGGATAAGCAGGCTGAGAAAGAAATAAGGGAAATGACACCCTTCACAATAGCCACCAACAGTATAAAGTACCTTGGAGTGACTCTTACAAAACATGTGAAAGATCTGTATGACAAGAACTTCAAGACTATGAAGAAGGAAACGGAAGAAGACCTCAAAAAATGGAAAAACCTCCCATGCTCATGGATTGGAAGGATTAATATAGTTAAAATGGCCATCTTGCCAAAAGCAATATACAGATTCAATGCAATACCCATAAAAATCCCAACTCAATTCTTCACAGAGTTAGAAAGAGCAATCCTCAAATTCATCTGGAATAACAAAAAACCCAGGATAGCTAAAACTATTCTCAACAATAAAAGAAATTCTGGTGGTATCAGTATCCCTGACCTCAAGCAATACTACAGAGCAATAATGTTAAAAACTGCATGGTATTGGTACAGTGACAGGCAGGTGGATCAATGGAACAGGATTGAAGATCCAGAAATGAACCCACACACCTATGGCCACTTGATCCTCGACAAAGGGGCGGAAAACATCCAATGGAAAAAAGATAGCCTTTTCAACAAATGGTGCTGGTTCAACTGGAGGTCAGCATGCAGAAGAATGCGAATTGATCCATCCTTGTCTCCTTGTACTAAGCTCAAATCCAAATGGATCAAGTACCTCTACATAAAGCCAGACACTCTGAAGCTAATAGAAAAGAAACTGGGGAAGACCCTTGAGGACATCGGTAACAGGGGGAAAGTTCCTGAACAGAACACCAATAGCTTATGCTCTAAGATCAAGAATTGACAAATGGGACCTCATAAAATTACAAAGTTTCTGTAAGGCAAAGGACACCATCAAAAGGGCAAATCGGCAACCAACAAATCGGGAGAAGATCTTCATCAACCCTACATCAGATAGAGGGCTAATATCCAATATATATATATATATATATAAAGAACTCAAGAAGTTAGACTCCAGAAAACCAAATAACCCTATTAAAAATGGAGTACAGAGTTAAACAAAGAATTTTCACCTGCAGAACTTCGGATGGCAGAGAAGCATCTTTAAAAATGCTCAACTTCATTAGTCATTAGGGAAATGCAAATCAAAACAACCCTGAGATTTCACCTTACACCAGTCAGAATGGCTAAGATTAAAAATTCAGGAGACAGCAGATGTTGGTGAGGATGTGGAGAAAGAGGAACGCTCCTCCGCTGCTGGTGGGGTTGCAAATTGGTACAACCACTCTGGAAATCAGTCTGGCAGTTCCTCTGAAAACTGGGCACCTCACTTCCAGAAGATCCTGCTATACCACTCCTGGGCATACACCCAGAAGATTCCCCAGCATGTAATAAGGATACATGTTCCACTATGTTCATAGCAGCCCTATTTATAATTGCCAGAAGCTGGAAAGAACCCAGGTATCCCTCAACAGAAGAGTGGATACAACAAAAAGTGTGGTATATCTACACAATAGAGTACTATTCAGCCATTAAAAACAATGAATTCATAAAATTCGTAGGCAAATGGATGGAGCTGGAGAACATCATACTAAGTGAGGTAACCCAGACTCAAAAGATCAATCATGGTATGCACTCACTAATAAGTGGATATTAGCCTGGAAAACTGGAATACCAAAACCATAATCCACACATCAAATGAGGCACAAGAAGAACGGAGGAGTGGCCCCTTGTTCTGGCAAGACTCAGTGAAGCAGTATAGGGCAAAACCAGAACAGGGAAGTGGGAAGGGTTGGGTGGGAAAACAGGGGGAGAGAAGGGGGCTTATGGGACTTTCGGGGAGTGGGGGTCTAGAAAAGGGGAAATCATTTGAAATGTAAATAAAAAATATATCGAATTAAAAAAACATAAACAAATTCACACACAAAAAAGATATTGAGTCCCCAGTTTATTTCAACTTATAGCAAGAATTGAGAAATACAGGTAAAAACTGAATCTTTGTCCACAGGGAAGATTCTACATCAAAGTAATAAAATCAGAATCTCTAGGGCAGGCATCCTCAATAGTCTTTCCTTCATGTTTGTTTTTATATTTTAACTAGTCCCTATTCCCTGTGCAAAGCACTGGGGTTGATAAGGACATTTTTATTTAAATATATAAAGTGCTTTGAGTATGAATATACTCATAAACCTTAATTTATATCCTTCTCACCCTTCAGCATCCTAGCTAGTCCTCTTTGCTTCCCTATACATCTTGCCTTCAGTCCCATGCAATATATACATACTTAATTCCATGTAACAGCATCAAATATGAAGTCTATAAAGTAGAGAAAATGTGACATTCGTTTTCTGAAACTGACTTAATTAGTTTAAGATAATTTTCTCCAGGTGAATTTTCTTTCAAATATTACAACTTTGCTGTTTTTAACACAAATACCCCTTTGTGTTTACATATCATGTATTTCCTATCCATCCCTCTGCTGATGCACATCTCCGCCCCATAACTTACTTGCATTTTATATTAGCACAACGTACGTTTGCCTGGTGCCTGTGGAAGTCCGAGGAAGGCCTTGCAGACCCTAGAACTGGAGTTACAGCTGATTGTGAACCACCATGTGGGTCCTGGAAGTCGAGTTCAAATCCTCTCTGCAAGAGCCAAGAGCACTCTTAAATGCTGAGTCATCTCTCCAGCTCCCTTCAGCAGTATTTTTAGTCTCTCTGAAAGGACAATTCATGGCCTCCATTGGGAACCTCTACCTCAAAACAGTGGTTCCAGGTGAGCTGAACAGGCAAAAGGTTGCTTATGGATGCAGGTAGCACCGTTGATCCCAGCCGGGACCTTCAGTGCACTAAACTCACACATCTGTCTGCTGCTGGGCATAGGTGTCCTTTATAAGTTTGCTTTATTGAGTTCCTCATATCCCTTTGGAGGTGCTGCATCCTATTACAGGGCCCTGCTGCTGCTGCTGCTGCTGCTGTAAAGGAAAAACGTGGTCCCTAAGGAGATGTGGAGGGGAGACTCTGGAGCACTGAGAAGTAGGCTTCCATA
The DNA here is from genome assembly GCF_947179515.1 of Apodemus sylvaticus. Taxonomy (NCBI): domain Eukaryota; kingdom Metazoa; phylum Chordata; class Mammalia; order Rodentia; family Muridae; genus Apodemus; species Apodemus sylvaticus. The sequence goes on from NC_067487.1 coordinate 16,709,104, forward strand.
GATGTTTTCCTGCAAATAGGCTCATGTGCTTTTAGGGGGCGCCTTGTGCCCCTGACTAGGACTACCCTCCTTACCTAAAATGGAGCAACATTTACATGGTATATGTTTAAGGCTATGTCCTGAACGAATGAATTCCCTGGTGATGTGAACCTCTGGACTCAAGGGTGTTTATTTCCACCACGCAAGGCTTTTTAGAAATTATGAGAAACGTTATGGATAATAAGCAGGCTGGGCTGACCGTTCCCAGGGCCGAGGCTTCTCATCCCATCACTGCTGCTGCTAGCAGCAACATGAGAGAATGTTGTCTGCCCCACTCTCTCCAGCAACCATCAGTCACTCATTTCACACGTGGAAGAGATAAAGCAGTGTAGTCTATGACAGGAGTTCTTCTTTGGCTTTGAAATTCCAAAACCTGACCCCACGCTGAAAAATGAGAACCAGAACTTGCCATTGGGGTTTCTGAGCTAACCGTTTAGGTGTTCGGGGTACATACATTCTTCTGGATAATAAGGCATTGTATTGGAAGAAATTATATACTTCTTTTTTTTTAAAGTTTATGTATTATATGTAAGTACACTGCAGCTGTCTTCAGACATACCAGAGGACAGCATCACATCTCATTACAGATGGTTGTGATCCACCATGTGGTTGCTGGGAATCGAACTCAGGACCTCTGGAAGAACAGTCAGTGCTCTGAACCCACTGAAACACCTCTCTAGCCCCTGTTATATATTTCTCATTCAAAGCCCATGTGTTGAAGCCCTGCAACTCTACTTCCTAAGTTAATGTTGACTCGTTGTCCAAAAAAATACTAGGAACTTTTGGTAAATGAGCTAAACTCTGGCAATACTAAGGCTACAGGCAGGCAGAAATGAGGTGTGTACCACAGACCACATCAAACAAGGAAAGCAAATTTAAAACAAAATGTCAAAGGCAGGAAGAAGCGTGTTTGCAACACTGAATGCGTGCAAGTGGTCTGCTGCATGGACAATGCCCTGCAGACTTTGGTGCTTACCAGGCTCTCCTGGAAGCCCCTGAGGATGAGAGCTCTCCTCAAAGCCAGAACCTTCCACACTTGGAATTAGCTTTTCTAGCCAGCTCAGAGAACATCAAGGCAATGCTGCCAAGAAAAGCTACCCAGTTCTGTTCAACTCCTGGTGATTCAGAAGGAAACAGAACCAAGGGGTGATTTACAGTTGATTTAGGGACTGATGAGTTAACACTGTAATTCCTTTCTGTTAGATGTGTGCACCTTTACCCTTTCAGAGAAGCATGTTCTTGAACAAGAGTGCCATCTATGGGGTAAATGGATTATAGAGTTTTCTACCCTCATGTCTATAATGAACACAACACTGGGAGTTCTCAATGAGGAGTGACTCTATCCACTAGAGAATTGTGGGCAATGTCTGGAGAAACTGTAACTAGAGCTGAAGTGTGCTGGCTCTCACGAGTACGGGGCAGTGATGCAGCCTGACACCTACATCACACACGACAGTGCCTCCATACAGATGATAGAGCAGGGAAGTCTTCTTGGAGACAAGAAGTGGTAAAACTTATGGTTAATGGCAATCTGTGATTAAAAAGGATTTATTTAAATCTTCTCATTCTTACCAACCACTTCTTTAAATTTCATCTCTCCCTTTATTATTTTAATATTTGTAAATTTCACCTTCATTTGCTAATGACTATATATATGTATTATGAATATAGACAATATGTTTGTATTTGTAAAAATTAAAATAAATAGAGAAGGAGAAAGTGGTCACAGCAAAATCAACTTTAATGGGAGAATTTTAGTTAGTTGTCCCTGAGCAAGAGAACTACACGGGGTCCATATGCTTTGCTTGTCATCTTCCAATAAGCTGAAGCCACCATCAGGGATGTTTATGTAGACTGCAAGATGCAGGTTTAAGCCATTGTGATTGACATAATTATGGAGATATTTATGATAAACACATGACTCAATACTGAGAACATTTTTATCTGTCTTAGACTTCTCACACAGCACACACATTCAGACAGCCATCACTCAGTGCAAACAGTGGTTCACTGAATAGGATTCTGCAAGAAGACAGACCAAAGTTTTGTTCCAAAAGAGGCCCAATTTCTATCCAAAGAGAAATGCATACTCACAGTTGGTGATGGAGCTGAAGTTTAGCAAAACATAGCCAGGTTCTTCTGTCTTTTAAGTTTTGTTGTTGTTCGTTTGTTTGCTTGCCTTTATACTAGGCCTCTCTGTGAGCAGTCCTGGCTGTCCCGACATTTGCTATGTACATCAGGCTGGCTTCAAACTTATAGAAATGCCCGTGAATACTTGGATTAAATGTGTGGATCACCTTACTGGGGAATACTTTGAAGTCCTACATACTATACTTTTGTTGACCAAGTTGTGCTCTTCAGAAAAAGAATCAGTGTTCTAGTCTCAGAGCCTGTTATACCCCACTACAGGGAACTACACTCCAAAAGATGTCACCTACAAGAAAGCAAACGTCTGCCCACTGGCCTGTTGAAATGTCCATCTCTTTTCAATTTTGTAATGTTTCTCCTCTCCCCTCCCCTCCCCTCTCCTCTTTCTTCCTCTCCCCTCCTCTCCCCTCCTTTCTCCTTCTTTTCTCCTCCTCTCCTGTCCTGTCCTGTCCTCTCCTCCCCTCTCCTTTCTGCTTCTCTCTTCTCCTCTTCTTTCCAATAAGCAAGTAAGTATTGATTAAACTATAGTTTGCTACAGGCTCATGTTTCTATAATATAAGCTATGGGGTTACAGAGATGAATCAAGAAGTTCTACTCCATGAGATTTCCAATGAGGCTTCTTTAGCTGTCTTTTCTGAGTGCAGAGAAGTTTTTCCCTCATGTCCAGACGCCAAACTCTTCAAGTGTGCAGTTAAGGGAAATAGGCATTCCTGAAAGTTATCTACCCATCTATTTTAATAAAACAATATTGTTAATGAACAATAACAATTACACCTTGAAAGTCAATAACATCCAGCCTAGCTCTTCTGTACAGTATCTAAATTTCTACACTATGACCAGAGTAGGCACATATGTAGAAAGACATAATTGAGCATCTTAACATTCATATTAAATGAGTAATGATTTAATAACTTTCCCTTTTGAAGTGCCATCGGCAAGAAACTTATGGTTTTATGAAACACTTGATTTATTGGTACTGAAGATTGCCTCAGTGCAGCAAGTTTGCCTCATAATTTGTGGGAAAGAAATAAGATTTAAAAGAAATTATAAAGGGAAAAAATGAGCTGAGGAGAAACTGGCAACCAGCCCTGTGCAAGGAGAGTCATCGCTGAAGCCAGAGAGCTTTTATGCACTGTGGAACTGATATATCTGAGTTACAAAACCTAACAGATATGTGACTGAATAGAGTCAGTCCAACATGTGTAATCACAATAATCTGGGGAAATATTGGGTTGTTCTCTTCTCAAGTAGAACTTAGCAAGATGGCTATAGGAGAATAAGATGAAGGAAAATAAACATATAAATAGGACAGGATGGGATGGGACGGGAGAGGACAGGATGGAACTGAAAAGAATAGAATAAAGAAACACTATATTCATTCCAAGGTCAGACTTTCCAGCATGTTCAAACACTCATTCTATTCCTGAAGCACAGTAAACATCCCGGTGAACCAAGACAACTGGCCAGGTTTGCATCTATTCCTAGATCAGTTCACTACAATCCAATCAAAAATTGAGAACTTTGATAAAGATTCAAAGACTGAGTTATATACACAGAATCTTATAAACAATATTATTTGTTAATCAAAATGATGCAGGATTTTGACTTGCTAGAAAAATAGCTCTCTTCTTCCTGGGAAAATGCTTTAATAAATATTAATACTGTGTCTAGATAGTGGTTATAGTGCCATGAATGTGTAATTGCTTTTGTTACCAATAAATTATCAAGGTTAGCAGTTAAGCAGTTTGGGCCAATTGCTCAGATTTTTCATGTTCCATTTGAAAGAGTTGCGTTTATTAAATCATAACCCATTTGTTAGGAGTTTATAAAGCACCACTGTTTCAGTGGAAAAACCCATGCACTTCAAACAGAAAGGCTAGAATATCTGCTCAGCACTTTTTTTTCCAAAAAGAAACAGATTACTAAAGTTCTAGAAAATAACAGGTTTCATAATTCTGTTTTCCTGTCGAATTTTGGAGTCAGAAAAGCTGAAGGGTAGTACATGAGGCCATCCAGGCTAAAGGGGCTGTGACCAGAACCTTCCAGGGAGTGACTTATCCTACTGCACACATCCCTGGAACAGATTTAACTATGGAAAACAATGTGGTGTATACTTAGTATAGAATTTCTAGCACTTAAAATTGTCAAACTTGGCCATAGACTATTGAAAGGCTAGATTGGATGTGTGTGTATGTGTGCACCTGTGTATGTGTGTCCTCATGTGTGCATGCACACATGCACATGAATGTGGGTTTAGGCATGTGCACACATGCATATATTAGTTTATATGTGTGTGTATGTGTGTCCTCCTGTGTACATGCACATGTACACATGCACATGTGCACACACACATTGGTTAGTTTATATGTGTGTGGGGGGGTTGGGGAGTGCATGTGTGTGTGCCTGTATGCAAGCAACACAAGTTGGTTAGTTTATATGTGTCTGTTCACATGTGTATGTGAATTCACACATCCTCAGAGAGAATACATAAGATTTCTGAGGGAACCGTGCTGGTTGTCACCATTTACCATCTTTTTTTTTTTTCTATCTCAACACTTTTCTCAATAGATCTTTAAATAAATATATTTCTTAATTTAACTTAAATGTTAATAACTTTTAATGAGTTGGTTCATCTCTTCACAACACACATTTCTTTATCTATGGACAGTAAACGTCTGACCTCCTGATGGACAGAAGTGTGAATGGTCTTCTCATCATACTATAGAAGGGAACAATCTTTCCTCTTTCATTCATATTTCACTCAATAAAATTCACTTAAGCAGATGCTTTGCATTTATATAAAAATTAACTATTTGAATTTATCTTTATGTCATTCAAGTGTTCAATATTCAACAAATATCACTGAGTTCTCAAAGTAATTTATACAAACATGGATACATACATGTGTGTTTTGAGACTCGATGGTAATCCTCAAATAAGACTATGCTCCGTGTTCTCTGGGATGGGTGTGTGGCCTAATGAAATCTTGGCTTCTGACTTAAAGTAAAAATCAACATGTAGACAAGAAATGCTGTAGAACACATGGCACTTCGAGTCATCCATTTAAGTCTTTGCAGGAAATGTGCCCAAGACAGAAGCTAGTAGCTGCTGGTTTTTGAAAATCTACCTTATCCATCTTGTTGAAAATTGTATTAACATACCCTCCTCCTTAAACTTGTGGCATTCACTCACACCACCATTGATCTGCTCCATTTTTCTTTTCAAACCTTTAGAGCACACTTCAATTTGAAGTAAATTAGAGTGGTCCATGAGGAAGGCAGAGAAGAAGCGCCCTCTGGGTGTACACTTTAGATGGAGGAACTCTTCAACTGATGTGTCACAGCGCTTTGTCTAGCTGTCACCTCAGGGTGATGACAAGTCACATTTCATCCCTCACCTCACTCTTCCTTTGCCACCTGTGTGCTCTGGTCCATCCTCGGCAGCACCGCTCTGCTCTTCTCAGCTCCTCCCAGAGATCATGGCACATGATTTATTACTTTCATTTAAAATACTTTCTGCAGAGCAGTCTGGAACATTAGTTTTGTCTGAACTTTGTCTCCCTCTCCCTCCAACCCAGGAACCTCTTAAGCTGAATTTCTATCATATGTAAAATGTGGATATTAAGGGGCATCTACTCTCAAAGAACTTCTGTGAAGATTATATGAAATAACTCAAGCAAAGTACTTAGTGCAATGCCTGGAACTTTGTAAGAAAGCCATAAATCATCGCTATTATTACCACTGGTCTTTGGAAGGCCATAGCCAGCGCCAAGAAAGTAAAGCAGCAGAAGTTTTGTTTCCATTTCTCCATACATCTTATATTTTAATCTAACAATGAGGGAGATATCTCTGTTAAAGTGACAAATAGAACTGAAAAAAAAACCTATGCAGGATGTGATTTCACTGTTGTTCAACATACAGCATAATTATCCTATATGTATTCAAATGATGGGTTACTCTATGATCATTCCCTCCTGTAGCATTCTGTAGCATTTAGGAGCACTTCATCTTCATGGTTTTAGTCTTATTGAAGTCGTCTTCTTCTTCTTCTTCTTCTTCTTCTTCTTCTTCTTCTTCTTCTTCTTCTTCTTTTTTTTTTTTTTTTTTTTTTTTGGTTTTTTCGAGACAGGGTTTCTCTGCATAGCCCTGGCTGTCCTGGAACTCACTCTGTAGACCAGGCTGGCCTTGAACTCAGAGATCTGCCTGCCTCTGCCTCTGCCTCCCAGAGTGCGGGGATTACAGGCATGCGCCACCACCACCCGGCTTATTGAAGTCTTCTTAAATGGGCTTCATTTCTCTATCTCCTTGTGTGGTTGGGGTATGTACTCAGCGTTTGAGTTTTGAGTATTTACCAACCACATAAAGTCCTTTATTCATTCAATTCTTCTGAGCTACTCTTAAGCACCTGCCACACCCATCAAGCCCTGTCCTTAATCTACTGAAAAGTTTCAAAGCATTATAACTACTTCATTAAATGATTTATTTCAAAACAGTATCCACTATAATGAAACTCTCCTTGCTCACCAGACTTGAAGCTGAAGGAGTAATCTTTCTTCTGTGTGATCCTTTTGCAGTCGGAAAAATCATCTTGAAAGAAAGGCTGGCCATAACTTATTAGGTATACCAAGCTTTTGTTTTTAGCTTAAACAAGTACCTATTTTCTCAAAATTCTAAAGAATAGAAAATCCACAGGCAGCTCAACCAGGTATGCAGAGGGCACCAGAGTGAAGGATTGCCCAGGACACAGCCTGCCTGGGTTCCTTCCCCACCAGGGAGCTGGGCAGCTCTCTAGTGTTGTCTGGGACTTATCCTGCAGGGAGTTTCTGACCTGCAGGAAGTCCTGTGGTAAGACTGAGCTCTGCAGTCTGAGGTCTCCAGCCACCATCTTGTGTCCAGGAGCTCAGCCAAGGAACTGCCTGACCTGCAGGGAGTCCCACGGTTAGATGAAGCCCCTTGGTCGGAGATCGCCAGCCACCATCTTCGCAAAGGCAGCTCAACCAGGCCCAAGAGGTTAAAGCACCAGTCAGTGAACAGGACTAACGAATGCCAGAGATAACCAGATGGCAAAAGGCAAATGCAGGAATGTTACTAACAGAAATCAAGGCAATATGGCAGCATCTGACCCCAATTCTCCAACAACAGCAAGTCCTGGATATCCCGACACACCAGAAAAACAAGATTTGGGTTTAAAATCACTGGTCATGATGCTGTTAGAGGAACACAAGAAGGACATAAATAAATCTCTTAAAGAAATACAGGGGAACATGAATAAGTTAGAAGCCCTTACAATGGAAACACAAAAGTCACTTAAAGAAATTCAGGAGAATATGGATTAACAGACAGAAGCCAATAAAGAGGAAATGCAAAAATCACTTAAAGAAATGCAGGAGAAACTGAGTCAACAGGCAGAAGTCATGAAAGGGGAAACACAAAAATATATTAAAAAATACAAGAAAATACAAACAAACAAACAAGTGAAGGAACTGAGCAAAAGCATCCAGGATCTAAAAACAGAAGTAGAAACAACTAAGAAATCACAAAGGGAGACAACTTTGGAGATAGAAAACCTTGGGATGAAATCAGGGTCCATAGGAACAAATATCAACAACAGAATACAAGAGATGGAAGAAAGAATCTCAGATGTGGAAGATACCATAGAAACCATTGACTAAACAGTGAAAAAAAATGCAAAAAGCAAAAAGCTTGTAACCCAAAACAGCCAGGAAATCCAAGACACAATTAGAAGGCCAAACCTAAAGATTATAGATATAAATGAGAGTGAAGATTTACAACTGAAAGAGCCAGCAAGTATCTTCAACAAAATTATTGAAGAAAACTTCCGTAACCTAAAGAGAGAGATGCCCTTGAACATACAAGAAGCCTACAGAACTCCAAACAGACTAGACCAGAACAGAAATACCTCCCGTCACATAATAATCAAAACCCCAAATGTACTAAACAAAGAAAGAATATTAAGAGCAGTAAGAGAAAAAGGGCAAGTAACATATAAAAGAAGACCAATTAGAATTACACCAGACTTCTCACCAGAGACCACGAAAGCTAGAAGATCCTGGGCAGATCTCATGCAGACTCTAAGAGAAGACAAATGCTAGCCAAGATTACTATACCCAGCAAAACTCTCAATCACCATAGATGGAGAAAACAATATATTCCATGACAAAACCAAATTTACACAATATCTTTCCACAAACCCAGCCCTACAAAGGATAATAGGTGGAAAATACCAATACAAGGAAGGAAACTACACCTTGCAAAAAGCAAGATAGTAAACTTCTTTCATCAAGCCCAAAAGAAGATAACCACACAAATATAAAAATAACATCAAAAATAACAGGAAGTAATAATCACTACTCCTTAATATCTCTTAATATCAATGGACTCAATTCCCCAATAAAAAGACATAAACTAACAGACTGGATACATAAATAAGACCCTATATTTTGCTGCTTACAGGAAACATACCTCAGGGCCAAATATAAACACTACCTCAGAGTAAAAGTCTTGAAAACAATTTTACAAGCAAATGGTCTTAGGAAACAAGCCAGAGTAGCCATCCTAATATCAGATAAAATTGACTTTCAACCTAAAGTCATCAAAAGAGGCATGGAAGGACACTTCTTACTAGTCAAAGGAAAAATCCACCAAGAAGAACTCTCCATTCTGAACATCTATGCTCCAAATGCAAGGGCACCCTCATTCATAAAAGAAACTTTACTGAAGCTCAAAGCACACATTGCACTTAACACAATAATTGTGGGTGACTTCAACACTCCAGTCTCCTCAATGGACAGATCAAGAAAACAGAAAATACACAGGGACACAGTGAAACTAATGGAAGCATTAGACCAATTGAATTTAACGTATATATATATATATATATATATATATATATATATATATATATATATATATATATATATAAAACATTTCATCCTAAAGCAAAAGAATATACCTTTTTCTCAGTACCTCATAGTACCTTTTCAAAAATTGACCATATAATTGGTCAAAAGACAGACCTCAACAAATATAAGAAAATCGAAATAACCCCATGCCTCATATCAGATCACGATGGAATAAGAGTGGTCTTCAATAGCAACAAAAACATCAGAAAGTCAACATACACATGGAGACTGAACAACACTCTACTCCATGATACCTTGGCCAAAGAAGAAATAAAGAAAGAAATCAAAGACTTTTTAGAATTTAACAAAAACCAAGGCACAACATACCCAAATCTATGGGAGACAATGAAAGCAGAGCTAAGAGGAAAACTCATAGCCCTGAGTGCCTCCGAAAAGAAAATGGAGAGAGCATACACTAGAAGCTTAAGAGCACAACTGAAAGCCCTAGAACAAAAAGACGCCAATTCACCCAGGAGAAGAACACAGGAAATCATCAAACTCAGGGCTGAAATCAATCAAGTAGAAACAATGAGAACCATACAAAGAGCTGGTTCTTTGAAAAAAATCAACAAGATAGATAAACCCTTAGCCAGATTAACCAAAGGGCACAGAGACAGTATACAAATTAACAAAATCAGAAATGAAAAGGGAGATATAACAACAGAAACTGAGGGAATTCAAAAATCATAAGATCCTACTACAAAAGCCTATACTCAACACAACTGGTAAATCTAGAGGAAAAGGACAATTTCCTACACAGATACCAAATACCAAAATTAAATCAGGATCAAATAGATCAAATAAACAGTCCCATAACCTCTAAAAAAAATAAAAGGGGTCATAGAAAGCCTTCCAACCAAAAAAAGCACAGGACCATATGGTTTTAGTGCAGAATTCTATCAGACCATCAACGAAGACCTAACACCAATACTTTTCAAATTATTCCACAAAATAGAAACAGGAATACTACCCAACTCGTTCTATGAACCCACAATTACACTGATCCCAAAACCACACAAAGATCCAATAAAGAAGTAGAACTACAGGCCAATATCCCTTATGAATATAGATGCAAAAATACTCAATAAAATTCTTGCCAACCGAATCCAAGAACACATCAAAACGATTTTTCACTATGATCAAATAGGCTTCATCCCAGGGATGCAGGGATGGTTCAATATAAGAAAATCCATCAATGCTATCCACTACATAAACAAACTCAAAGAAAAAAACCACATGGTCATTTCACTAGATGCTGAAAAAGTTTTTGACAAAATTCAGCATCCTTTCATGCTAAAAGTCTTGGAAAGAACAGGAATTCAAGGCCCATGCCTAAACATAGTAAAAACAATATATAGCAAACCGATAGCCAACATCAAACTGAATGGAGAGAAACTTGAAGCAATCCCACTAAAATCAGGGACTAGACAAGGCTGCCCCCTCTCTCCATATCTTTTTGATATAGTACTTGAAGTTCTAGCTAGAGCAAATAGACAACATAAGGAGGTCAAAGGGATACAAATGGAAAGGAAGAAGTCAAACTATCACTATTTGCAGATGACTTGATAGTATACTTATGTGACCCCAAAAACTCCACCAGAGAACTCCTACAGCTGATAGTGGCTGTACAACAACATGGCTGGTTATACAACCAACTCAAGAAAATCATTAGCCTTCCTATATGCAAAGGATAAGCAGGCTGAGAAAGAAGTTAGGGAAATGACACCCTTCATTTACATTATTATATTTAATATTCTTATTTTATGTATATGGCTTGTCAAATTTTCATGTCCAGTAACAATAGGTTAAGACACAGGAGGAATCGAGTGGTATGCATTTGGCACATCTTGGTAGTTTCAGGAGAGACCGCCCAAGCCCTCACGGTATCCTCGGATATGATCTCACTCGCAATGACTCACCTTGGTCCTCGCCAGCAAAACTGTGCTCCAGCAGCAGTTCCACCACTTGGTCATGCCCACTTTGTGCAGCACAGTGAAGCAGGGTCAGCCCATCCTGACAGGAGAGTTAAGAAGTTAAGCCTGAGTTCACAGTTCTTTCAAAAACAAATGAACAAACCACGGAAAGCAAGACTGTGTCTATTACTACGGACAAGAGGGAGGCTCTGAAATTTAATCCTGATGACATGATAAAAACCTAACAGAAAGAGGTGGGGAGAATCAGTGAGAGGCCGAGTGACAGACAGAAAGACAGAGAGTTGGGGAGAGAGGCAGACAGACAGACAGACAGACAGACAGAGAAAAGACAGTAAAAGATCATGACATATAGAATTAGTAAGTAAAAATAGAGAACCCCTTCCACTACATTCCCATACAGGTGTGCTGCCCTGGAACAGTCTGACTTCCTGCCAAGGGTTTGAATACCCCAGGGAGATGAAAGGCCCAGAGCACAGCATTTGTGGGACTCTAGTATCCTACTCACATGCAACCACAGCTGGAGACTGCGCTTTTATACCATTTGATTTTTGTTTTCCGTGTGTCGCTTTTATTTAAAAATTCTTCTTGCTCTAATTTGTCCATCAGACTTTAAACTGTAACTACTTTGTGAAATTTTCCAAAAGTATTTTATGGTGCCCTGTTATTTTCTTTTTCCAAAATCTTTTAAGATTTACAACCTTTAACAAAAAGGAGTTATATAACTCTTTCAAAGATGAAATCCATTGTTAACAAATGGAATTAAAATGATATTAACTAATAAAAAAAAAAGAATGGAAAATCCAAAATCAAAGTTGTGGCAGGATTTGTTTCATGGTACAGTTTCTCTTCTTGCCTACTTTCATATTCTATACTTACTTGGTGGTGAGAGAGACATTGTAACTTAAAAGTTAAATGGTACTGTACAGTTTTAAAGCATATAACACATTGTATTCTGACAAGTGCAGACACAGTGAAATGTTGCCTTCGTCAAACTCATTAACACATTTGTCATCTCACATCTACTTTTATGTGCATGCCGAGGAAGGATCATTGAGCCTGCAGTCCTGAGTACGATTAGTATTAATTATGCTCCTCCTGTTATATACCTTTATTTAGATTGACTCATTTTCCACATCTGTGGCTCTCTGTCCTTTGGCCTACATTTTTCATTCCATTCCCTTCTTACCAACTCAAATAACCAACAATATATCTTTTTATGTTTTATAGTTTACTTAGTTTAATTAATTTTTTCTGTGTAAGAATCCATATAGAAAGTAGGTCAGTGGGGAATTCTCGTCTATTCCTGGCTAAGAGACCACACCTTTATTGTGATATTGACAATTGACTAGCTGTGATGACCATGAAGAGTCATCATAAATTTGAGGTGAGTATTTCTTTTTTTCCTTCTAGTAATATTTTAAGATAGCATTTTGGTGCATCTAGAGAGGCATTCATCTTATGTTATTAAAAATAGATTTCTACATACATATATTCTGAACAGTTTTCCCTCCTCCAACTCCTTCCAGTTCCTCAACATCTCCACTCCCACCTGACCTACCCCTTTTCTATCTCTCATTGGAAAACAATTCTCTTGCGTGTTTCTAAGGCATTATTTGAGGAAGAATAATAAAACAAGATTAATGAAAATTAAATACATTGGAATTGGACAAAACATACACATGGAAGAAATATAGACAAAAAATAAAATACAGGAGAAATACATATTGATGCAGAGACACACATATTCACCCACTAGAAATGCCATAAAAATACAAAACTGGAAACCATGCTATATATACCAAGGACCTCTATGGTTAAAAAGAAAATGCCCTTACACAACATTATGAGACAAAGAACCTCAAAAGATGCCAGTGAGTTTGTTTTGTATTGGCCATCTACTGCTGAACAGCAGATCTTAAGTTCTACCCTTAAGAGTGCTTTGTTTCCCCAGTGAGACTAGCTAGTAGAAAACTCTTTTTCATTTGCAAGTGTTTATCATTAGCTAACATAGCTTCTGTGTCAGGCATGGAAATGTGTGTCCACTTTTTCTCTCGGCTCTTGGGCTGTAACTGGTGCAGACCTGCGCTGGCCTAGGTCTCTACGAGTTCATCCATGCTTTGGTTCTAATGTGCGTAGAAAGCTTTGTTTTCTTAAAGCCTTCTACTCTGGCCCTTACAGTCTTTCCATCTTCTCTTTTATGGAGTTCCCCGGGCCCTGAGGGCAGGGATTTGATAGAGACGTTCTACTTAGAACTGTGTGTTTCAAGGTCTCTCACTCTTTACATATTGTCTAGGTGTGGATCTTTGTATCTGTTCCCATCTGCTGCAGAAGAAGCTTCTCTGATGATGGCTGAAATGAGCACTGATCTGTGAGTATAGCAGAATGTCATTAGGAGTCATTTTATTTCTGCATTTTTTAGCAGATCAGAAGCATTCAGTTTTGCCCTTGGTGCTTGCTGTATGTAGTCTCAGCTTCCTTGCCACCGAAGCAGTGCCAGCTATGGTTTCTGGCTCAAGGACTAGGCTTCAATTTCAATCAAGATTAGTTGGTCACTACCAGCTTTGGGTCACTATTGCAGTAGTGTGTCTTGCTGGCTGCTCTGCATTATAGATGGAGGGGTTTGTAGCCATGTCAGTGTTTACCTTTCTCCTTTGGTAGCATGCAGAGTACCCTCTAGAACCATGAGCACTAGTCTATAAGGCCAAAGTTTCTAGGAAGATACCAGCTCGACTTCTCCATGTCCAGTGAGGTGTGTGGACCATAGAATTCACCACAGAAATTCAGCACAACTTAAAGAGCTTGAAAGACTGAAACATTAAGAGCAGCTATGCCCACAAGTTGCCCAGTGCTGGGTCCTGCACCCTTCCTCTTCCTTTGATACTTGTGTCTCCCTAGAAGCTTTTCCAAAACTCTCACAACTTACATACTCACAACAAATCTAAGCAATTACTTCCCATGAAACAAAATTGTCAGTTTCTCCTTTCCATTCTTGATAGCTATGAAGAAATGAGTATCTGTTTTCCTCTGCCTGCAACAAATCTGAAAAACAACTCTTGCTGGCCTCTGGCACTACACTGCATGTCTAACTACCCCGACCAGAAGCTTAGTGCCACCATATTGGACCACACAACTCTGAGTAATTCATTGTCACCCAACATGAAATACGACTGCTCAGTTCTGGGCTGGGTGGCTACCCTTACACCATTATCTTTGAGCACTGAGATATGACAATGCATTTCCCCTTCAGTTTGTACATACAGTCAGGATTAGAGGACTTTCTCAGACCCACCACAAGTATTAGATAAGACACAGAGGCTACTAATAAAGTTTGAAGCTTAGGCCTTTTGCTTGGGCAGTCTCGCAGCTACTGTTTAAACTTAACCTGATTATTCTAGCTTACAAATTGCCATGTGGCTAGCTCTATGCATTTCCCTGCTCCACTCTGGATCATGTCTGTCCAATTCCTTGCTGCTTCTGCTATTTTTTCTCTCTGCATCCTCCTCTGCCTGGAAGTTCTACCCTAGTACTTCCTGTTGAGCTACTGGCCATCAGATCTTTGCTACAACCATTCAGCAGCAATGCAACCTCTGGTAGATCTCTAGATTGCATTTAGGCAGGTAAGGAACGATGAATATTTACAAAACCCCATGAGGAGCCATAGAAATGATGAGACCAGAGTCTTGCCAGCATTTAGCTCTCTGCCAGTGTGATATCAACAATTGAAAATACCAAGACACAGCCTCACACAATATGAAGAAAGATTATCTCAACATCTCAGGGAAAAAATGATTCCCTAAAGCATGTGATGATAACGGCACAGAAGTGGCACTGGATAGCTGGAGAAACCCAGCCCTACTGCTTGACTTACATTCTTGTTCTCTTCAGCACTGTCCCATCCACTCCCACACTCCAGTCTTGAGTCCTTCCCTTGCAGAGTCGAGGTGACCACATGCTTGTTTAAGGTTTACTGCTTACTGTTTCTGGCTGTGTGAATTCAAGTTTATTGGTTTTTCTTCCAAACATAGAAAAGTTTGTTTTTGACATATTACTCTAGTACAACAATATAATATTTTTCTCTTTCATTCAGAAGTGTTTTGGCCCTGATCCCTGACTTACTTCACAGACCTCCCATGGATCCAGTCCATGAGTTTATTTGAACAGTAATGTAAATATACCCATTAGCTGTGATGTTTAGCCCAGATTAAGAATCCTGTTGTTACCCTCTGGTCTTCTTTGGATGTTTGTTATTTTAAATTCTGACCTGCTGCTTCCAGTTTAGCTGACTTATAACCAAAAATATACTCAAATAAATATGTGCAAGAGCTGGATATAGTCTTCTAACGGCAAGGGAGAGAAAAGTTATAAAAACAGGATGGAGAGTCCCATTGCTTACTGAAAGTGAGCTATGTACCAAGGGAGTTGCCAGATGACAGGAGTCTAAGGACTCTGCTGACCCTGGTGGTCTTTGAACATTTAGTCCTCAATGTATTGGCTTCTCCTGTCTAAATTAAAGGAGTTCACACCACTGAGAGGGTTCCAGATTAGCCCAAACTCAGATTCACAGGAAGTGGAATTGCTTCTAACTGCCCCACCCAGGATGCAGTTCTGTTGACTCATCGATATACTGGTAAGCCACCATGTTATTCTACTCTGTTCAATCCCTCCCATTTCTGATAAATTACTTAAATATTGCATCTGTCTTGATGGATCAAAAAGGTGTAATAAGGAAGAATGTATCTTGAATCTTAAAAATATGGGCATTAAAAAAAAAACCTTTCCTCAGAAAAAGAACACTTGAATCTTAAAAATATGGGCATTAAAAAAAAACCCAACCTTTCCTCAGGAAAAGAACAGAAGGAAAGAGAAAATGTCTCCACTCCTGTTAATTCCTCACACCATCTGGGTTTAATAGCCCAATTTTTTCTATAATGAAAATAAAAACATGGAAGAGTTAATATGTAAGTATTCTGTGCTGTCATTTAAGAATTATAGGAAAGACTTACCATATACTATTTCATTTCTTTAAAGCCTGACAGACAGAAACTTTTCTTAATTCCATTCTCTGTATGAAAACTCAGTATTTTCCCTAAGTCTTGAAACCCCAGTTACTTAACATTGGGAAAAGAATTAAATCTAACTCGAAACAGAGAGTCCCAATCACAACCTGGGACTTTCTTTCACTTGACCAGGGCACATGGTTGTTAGATAACATTTCAAGAGCCATTTATTAAAGGAGAATTTTAAAATGGATGACTTTCAGATATGTTGGTGTAATAACTTGTTTATTAGAGTATAACAGAGTTGCAGACCACACTATGGGAAGGATGTTAACAGCAAGTTTCTTTCAGTGGGCAGCTGTTCACAAAGTAGTTCACAGTTATGCTCTGTTCACTGGACCATGTAAAGTAAAGGAAAAAAAGGGTGAGTCTTTGCAGGCTTCTTTCCCCTTCCTTTTGTTTATTGATTTATCCCTTGAGTGATAACAGATACTTAAGTCATAACTTTAAGCTCTTGAGGTTAAATATCCTTGGAGAGTTTGATAAAGATGTAAGAATAGTCTCTGTAGTCACATGTTCAAGGTGCTTTCTACATTATCTGAGACTCTGAGAAGTCCTAAGGAAATCTGTCTCCAAATTGTCTCCTGTACTCACAAGAACAGCAAAAATAGAATAACAGTAATGGGGAGATAATTATTCTTAGCATTTTGCATCATCTTGGCTTGTCCAGGAACTTCATCCTTATCCCTCTCAAGTATCAAAGTTGAGTCCTGCTGCCAGTGTGGCTGCCAGAGAAGTTTGTAGGAACTACAGCACAGCTGTGTTGCACTTGCACTTGACAGATTATGTACCCCAGCATCACACTGCTCAGTATCCACCAAGATAGGCTCCTCCTTCTAATTTGCATGTGCAGGGCCATAGCTGTGTGCTGTGATAGCTGATTTCTATATTATGCTGCAGTCAGAAATGGCAGGTCTATGCAAAGAGGTCCCTTGGTCATGAAACTAAAAAGGCCCAGCTCAGCTCATACTGCACCCTCCCAGCCTTGGGAGGCTCAGAGCCATTAGACATCCTAAGTGAGATCAGTCTGTGTCAAGGCATTTCCTTCTGTCCACTCTCCCTTCTGCACTTACACAGCCCCTGAGACAGCTGAGTGGGGCTTCTTGCTATTAACCAATGTCATCCATGCAGTTTTCTAGTGATTATTTTTCAGAACATATGCTTGATACAGCCAAGAAACATTCCCTCCTTTCCTGCCCAGTTTCTTACTTGCTATATGCAAACACATGCAGTACCTTTAACACAATAATTATATTTCCTTCTAATAATAAAGGTCAGACTGGTTTCGCCTTTCTAAGAGTGGGTGGCATGCAACGAAAGCTTGTTACACCTTATATCTCTGGTTTGATTTCAGTAGTGAATGAACAACACATTTTTAAGCATGCCAAGAATATTTCTGAAGCACCTAATGCAGTAGTTCACAACCTGTGGGTCAATACCACCTAGAGGTCAAATATCAGATATCATACACATCAAACATTTACATTACAATTTATAACAGTAGCAAAATTACAGTTATGAAGTTGTAGCAAAAATAATTTTATGATTGGGGTCACCACAACATGACGAACTGTATTAAAGGGTCACAGCATTCAGAAGGTGGAGAACCACTGGCCTAATATGTTCTGTGGAAGACAAGACAGAAAGAGGAGATATCTACTCTGGACTAGCAAGATGCTCCTGACTACTACTGTCCAGCTTCCCATTAACAAAGAAACTGTCCTCAGTAGTTAAGAAAGATGAGCATCAATGCAAAACCACAATCCAAGAGGGATTTCAATATCTTTTAACCGAAATACTCTACACATTGACAGACATGCTAACCTAGAATGTTTTACATCTGAGGGAAGATGAAGAAATGTAACTTTTTGACCTTCAGAAGTAGGAAGTAAGGTGAACATGGTTTTACCTATCAATAATCTCACCACCTGGGAGACTGAGGCAGAAAGGTTACCATGAGCTTGGGCCCAGTATGGATTATATAGTGAGTTCTGGGTCAGCCTTATCTACAGAGTGGGACTCTGTTCCCAAACAATCAAACTAATAACCATAAAACAAACAACAGCAAAAATAAGAGAGCTGAAAGTATGGAATAGGGCTGGAGTTTGCCAACTAAAGACTGCAGTTCTTGAAGGAGTGAGGAGACTGACCTCCAAGCTTCAGAAAAATAAAATGAAATAATAGGAGTCCAGAGTGTTCTCTACACATCCATTCTAAACCTTTATTTCACATCACTATGCTTTCTCTGATCCTTGCTTTGTGTGTTTGGTTTCCTTACCTAGTCCTCTATATGATGACCCTTACCCTGTGTCCTTACTCTCATGTTTCATGTGCCATGCACCATGCTGTTCAGGCACAATTTCCATTATTATGCTGCCCTGGAATTCCTCATAGCCAGAAAACAGCATTTTTCATTGCCAGAATATGTCATATTTCTAGAATTTGAGACCAAAAGTTGCATGTTATGTTCTGCCATATGACAGCTGAAAAAATACAATCAGATCATATTTCCCAATGGGCTCTTCCCTGGCCATGAATGGTGTGTCCATTATTAAAGTATGGCCATTAAGGTCCATGATTTTGGATGCCTCCCCTGGAAGCATGAGAGTAGTATCTGTTATTTTCCAATCATTTATTCTGTGTGGAATATCTTGCAGGTGAGAAAGACATAGAAGGGACCTGAATAAGTGAGTCTATGTGGCTCCCAAGTGACTCCTGCCTCGAGATCAGTAACCCTTTTCCCAGACAGCATGAACAGGCTCCATGTGCACTGTCGTGTTGGTTTTGGAAGAACTTTAACACAGCTCAGAAGCCCTAATGGTTGGTCTTAAGTAGGTTTGATGTATCCTTGAGGCATGTTTTGATGTCACATTAGTTGGTTCATTTTGTCAGCCCAGTGAATCTTCCCGAAAGAGGTCAAATTCAGCACACCCAGCATTTGTTTTGACTTTGCGGGACAACATAACAAAAATAAGATGTGTCCTGGTCCAGGAGAATACTACAAAGAAAAAGAAAAAGAGTCAGGAGAGTAGCCCATTGGCCTCAGTGACCATAAGGGCTTCACCCTGCAGAGGACTCTTGTGTTAATAATGACCATGTTGAGAAGAGACAGCTGCTACTGAGGACACAGCATTTATGGAAATGCCACCATCCTGGTGGCAAAGTGTGCAGTTAGATGGTTTTTAGGAGTATGGCAACAAATGTCAGCAGATTCCTTTCTATTATAATGTTTCACTTGGAATCACATGTAAGACATTTATGTTGGTGAGATTCGGTACTCTGACATACAAAATCAATGTGCATTTTTACTCTTGAGGAAAATAAATAATATAATTTTAATGGATCTGAATATAGATAAACCCTCTCAACTAAGAAGCCCCTCTACTTGCCTGAAGTGCTTCATGAATGTGGGTCTTCCTGAAGTCAAGTACTTCCTCCTCTGCGCAGGTGAGCATTATGAGAGAAGATACTCCTCATACGCTTTGATGGAAACAGATTCATCTGGCTGTCTGTCTTCAAGTCAGACATGAAAAAGGATTTGAAAAAAACATTAAAAGTAATGAGAAAGTAGGATGTGAGAGAGGTTAATTTTTATAATGATTCAATGGTTGATTGACAAGCTAGAAGAAAATAAGACAGGAGCTATGTAAGACCAACTGGGAACAAGAGGAGGTGGAGAAGGAAGGGGAGGGAGGAGGATGGGTGATATTAGTTTATAGATTGCTTTAAACATTTATAAAAGGTTTTGCCTATCACAATGTGTCTTCCTTGTCTTTGATGGCTTCATTATAGCACAATGTTCAGTCTGTGCAACTTGGTATTTACTTCATGAGTGAATCCATTCTATTGCTTATCTCCTAATTCTAGTCCCCTGAATTTGGACTTATTAGTAATGAATTTGGATTATAATGAATATCATGAAACTCACAGTAAGTAGGTTATACAGCGATATCTAAGCTGCGTTATCTAACCTCATGCATTATAAACAAAGAAAGTTTATCAATTCTGTGTAAAATGTTCAATTTCATATAGAGAGAAAACGCCAGAGAATACCCATGTAAAACATTAATGGAATTCACACACGTACGCATGTCCCATTTTGGTAAGGGGCTGAATTAAAAGTTGAGATGAAATGTTGCTTTAAGCAAAGCTTGCCCGAAGGTGAAAAGCTGCAGAGATAGAGGTCTCCATTTTAAATTAAAATGAGCTGAATTCAGCCAACATTTTGAGTGAGGTCCGAAATCGATTTAGTTTTAGAATCCAAATACAAGTTAAGCTGCACAGATTTAGGCAGTTTAGATCTCAAAGAAGAAGACACAGTATAGGTTCTTTGAAATTGTGAGATGTTAGTTAAAAGTTGTTTCAAACCTATACCTTTGCGGCAATTTGCTATATGTTACTACAGTCAAAGCACAGACATATTCGGGGCGGGGGGGGGGTGTCTTTCTGCCTACTGTTTGCCATTGCCAATCTCTTCACTAGAGCAGTGAAAGATTCGTTCCAGCATTCCAAACTTTTCCACTTGAGCACAATGGAAGAACATCAACTGTCACAGCAGAAATTTAATTAGAATGATTGGAGTTGGGAAGATTAACAGAAAACTTATTCTGAGATAAAACAGCCACGGTGAGGCTTAACAGAGTTTTCAAATCTACATTGTCTTCAAGTGATTCCTTGAAATGCACAGTGTAAATCTGACGCTAAGGTTATGGGATGTGTTTATAGGATTAAGACTGAAAAATTTTCAAAGTTTCTAGCAAAAAACCAAGGAATTATAAGGGAGTGGAAGGGGCTACTGTCAGCCTCATAAAATTTCTGTTAATTGGAATTCGAAATTGATTGAGGTTCACTCAGCTGTAGACTACATTTTGCAGTTTGAGGCTTGTTTTTTTTTCCAGCAATTTGGGAATGCATGTTATATTTGCATTGAGTGGAAGGGATTCTACATTTGCAGGGAAGAAAAGTGAGGACATGACTTTGATTTCATAATTTAAAGATGATCACTTTCTCTGTTCTCTTGGTTGATGGTGCCATAAACTATTTGGTAGTGTGTTTTAGGAACTCTGAAATGTGGGGAAGATGGGTCCTGTATGACTTCCAGTGGAGAACTATTTTTTAAACATTCTTCTTATATTCTACTGTATATCTGCAAGTTTATCTGATGGATACAGCAAGTCACCTAGCAACCAATGAAAAGGAGCCCAAGCTGTCTACTTCCAAGGAAATAAAGCTAGAAAAGCTTTGTAAAAATGACAATCCCCTGTGGTCATCTGATACATCTCCTATAAGCAGCACTATGCCAAGAGCCTCATATTTATCAGGTTTCAAAGACTGGAGGGAGTTCAGAACAGAGGAACTTATTCTAGGTGCCTTTTCAGTATTTCAGAGAATTCTACTAATTCCTATGTTCTAGGAAATAAGCTCTTGTTTCTGAGAAGCCAATATATCTTCTGAGGATCTGACAGCAGTAATTAAGAGTCTCAGACTATTAGTGGGAAGGAACTTAATCAGCCCTCCTCACTCCTAAATCCATGACTTTACAAGAAGTAGCTAATCGCAGTAAACCAATTGCTGTCAATTTGCAGCAATCACGTGTGCTTATAGGCTTATTTTAACTGCATGCAAATGGAGAGAAGCAGAAACACTAGTACCTACCTTATAGGACATCTGGTCTACCTCGTGAGTAACTCATAATTGAAGTTTATGAAGTAGCTATTAGCCTAACTAGGAAACAAACTGTGATAAGCAGAGTACCAAGGACTAAGATATAAGATTGATAGAAAAACTAATGTTCATGCAACAAGAGTTCCAAATCTTATGAGAGAATCTGCTGGGAAATCTTTCTGTGAAGACTGTGGAGAAAATTCTGATGATAAAATTATGTAATTCATGATTCTTCCAATTCAAGATTTGAATAAAGTCACTGTTTTCTCCTCAAAGTTACCATCTTAAAAACTTTCACTCCCCCTCCCCAATTCAAATGATATTGCTATTGGCAAATTCTCTTGAGTACTGTATCACTTATATATCTTTCACAGAAGGTAGTATATGCACAGTATCTCCTAATGAAAATCAGTTAACACCTTTGCGGAGGTAATATGACTTTCATAAATAACTGCATTGTTCAGTCCCAGAGAGCAAAAGTAAACTAAACATAAAAAAGTATTTAATGTGCCTTGCATTGACATCTGAATTCATAAGTTCTAGATAATGATAATTTATAAAATTAAAATTATAAAATAATAAAGTTACATTTTATTCAAGTTCACCATATATCTGAGCTGTGATTGCATTATAACCAGTCTTTTATTTCTTGCTCAGCATTATCTTGGTCTCAGTCCTTTGTATAAATCTGAAACAATTAATAGTAAAAAAAAAAAAGTATCTTTAAAGTATATCTCTTATTTAAGAACAATATTAGGAATCTAACTTCCCAGAGAATTACCTCTTTTCAACTTCTTTTAGGCCTTCACAATTTCATTTCCCTGTCCTTCTTACGATTTGGTCACAGCTAGCCTACTAATGTTAATTTTAAAAACTTTCTTAATATATAGGTTATTTTATGGCTTGTCAAACAAAGAGGGAAAGTGATTAAAAATCTCTGTTTTCTTTGCAGGGAGCTTCACATTTTCAAGCAAATACAACAAAGTCTGCATATCTAGAGAATTTTTAGGCAGGTCCTAATAAGGAATATGTGTGTGCATATGCATGTGTGTATGTGCACATGTGTATGTGCACATGTGCGTATATACATACACATACATATACATATATGTATATATGGAAAAGGATTGTCCTATAAAATTCTGTGTGCCTACAATTCCAGTAAACCTAATTTGGCTAGTCTGGAAGGGCCAACACAAAAATAAATTAGGCACATGGATTGGAAGGAAACTCAGAATTTACCAATAGGAAAGAATTTTTTTGTTGTAGTTTTATTATTATTATTATTATTATTATTAGTAGTAGTAGTAGTAGTAGTAGTAGTAGTTGTTGTTGTAGTAGTTGTAGTTGTAGTTGTAGTTGTAGACAGCCTTCAGATTTCTATGGACCAAAAATTTCATCATTTCCCTGGCTCTACTCCTTCATTATCCCTCTATGAATCTGGAGGAAGCATGGACTTAGGTCCTATGCTCTATGTAAAAAGACTTCTAGACTCATGGAAAGTTATCTTTAACTGTTACACCACAGTCCCCTAGAATGTATTGTAAAGCCTCTTACAGCCATGGGAATGGTGTATGCATTAGTCTCTACATGGTGACTGATAATCATAAAAGTCCTGACTGAATTACTCCAGAACAATCAGTGTGGCTCAGCATTTGGCTCAGGATCTCAGCTGGGATTTTCCAAACTACTTTTAATCTATAAATAACACTCTCGCAGCTCTTTGGTGAAAAAGGTCCTTTCAAGAGGATTTGTCTTAGAATAATTCTGAATTTAGTCTAGATTTGTTGACAGATGTATTAGTCATGTTTTTATTACCGTAGAAAAATGTAGGATGATGAATTTTAAAAGAGGAAAGGTTTATTTGGACCCACAATTTTAAATGTCTAATTTATGGTCAATTGAATTTCTTCTTTGGAGCCTCACTAAAGTGAAAACCCTATGGACCCAATCTTTTAAAGATTCAACTATATCCCAACAGTGTCACAAGCCAAGCAGCAAGTCTTTAATTATAGGCATTTAGAAGACATTTTCTCAAAGCACAGCAATCAGCCACACAGTGCAGCTCACGCCTCTCCGGTTCTTTCATGGAAGGGTATTCTAATTGAGTCACTAAGTTCTTTCTAATATGTGTCACTATGGTCATGTGATACATAATCTATGAACTGGTCCCTCATTTTTATTCAGCTTTCAAAAAGACTTCCTAACTCTGTTTCCTGATAAGTAAGACTTGTTGTTTGAGTTACATTTTTTGCATAAGCATTTTGAATGAAACCAAACAATAGGAGTTAGTATGCAGGATGAAATCTATCTGCCATCAAGACACTCAGCATAAAACAACTTGCTAGGCTCTAGGAGCTCAGAAAGCAGATGGTATATGTGTTGATTCCTCCCATCTTTTTCAAATGAGAAGAAAAGACTTATAATTATTCATGGGAATCTAGGTATTGCTGCTTGAAAATAACACTTTGAAAAGTGAAAGCAATTCCGTGATCATTTAATCCAGCCTGTTTGTTTTGCAGGTAAGAAATTATTGTAGATTTTTCATCTTTTGCAATATGTCTGTCTCTCTGTGTTGCTCTTTCCATGCCTGCGTCTATTTGTCCTTCTGTTTTCAAGTTCTTTGTCTCTTTCTTTCTCTATCCATTTCTGTTTCTTTATTTCTCTCTCCTACTTAACCCTCACATATACCCAAACTCCACTGTGCATCTTACCCTCTCTTAAAGAACATTTGTGGGCATGGAACCAAAGACAGATCAATACAATGTACTTGTCCAACTTCTGAATTGGTGATGTAAGAAACAGGGGCTTGAAATGGTTAATCCTAATTGTCAGCTTGCAAGAATCTAGAAATATGTAAGAGACGAATCTTTAGGCATATTTAAGAGGGAGTTTCTAGAGAAGTTATGTTGAGGTAGGATAATCCACCTTAAATGTAGATGGATTAAAATCCCATTTTAAGGGATTGGGTCCTAAACTGAAAAAGCAAACAAACAAAACAAAACAATCAAACAAAAATGCCCAGAAATCTAACTGATCTCAAGAATCCATTGCTTTCTGCTCCTTAATTGCTGCTGAAATATGAACTGCTCCTTTCTCCATGGTTTCCTTGCTATTATGGCCCTTACCAAAATAAACTCTTTCTTTCTTCCTTGGATTGCCTTTATGAGTACTGTTTTTGCAACAAGAAAGTGACTGCTAAAGAAAATTGGTACTGTGAAATGGAGCCATTGCTGTTATAAACCCAGCCATAGAGTTCTCACTAAGGTGTTGTGGGAGGAATGGGAAAGGGTTTAGAACTAGGAGCTTTAAAGACCTTAGAATGACTCATTGCTGGTGGAACAGCAAACTTTTAGGTCCATGATGAATACCAGTGCTATGGTTTCTTAGTATGATGGTTTGAATAAGAGGAACCCCATAGATTCATAGGGTATGGCACTATTAGGAAGTATGGCCTTGTTGGAGAAGGTGTGATATTGTTGGAAAAGTTATGTTCAATCACTTTTGCTGCCTGCAGATCAAGATGTAGAATTCTCAGTTCCTTTTCCAGTAACATGTCTGCTTATATGCCATCATGTTTTCTACCATGATGATCATGGACTAAACCTCTGAAACCATAAACCAACCCCAATTATAAGAGCTGACATGGTCATGCTGTCTCTTTACAATAATAGAATCCCAAACCAAGATATCCAGGAGTTTGGGAATAGATTTATCTTGTAACTGTCCAGTGGCCATGGAGAACTGGGTCTATCTGAAAGGGCAGCTGGAATGAAAATGGATAGGGTGTGAGAGAAGGATGAATCCAAGACAAGGTTCTGATCAAGGCTCAAAGTTTAATCCTGCAGCTCCAGCTCCACAAAACCCATCCTTTGTTTCAGCGGGATAATGTGGCGAAGCAAACTCACCGGGCAGGCTATTCTTCTAAATTCCTGTAGGAAATTGCAGGTGCAGCTAGGTGATGACTCCATCTGGGTCGTTAAGCCCATTGTAGCAAGCACTCAAGGTCTGTTCATCCTGCTCAAGGCTGGGGAAGGGCACAATTCTTCCTTTTTAAAAAGATGAGCAGTACCAGTAGCTGGACAGGGGCACAAGATACAGATCTGCCAACCTTGGACATATACCCAAAGGATGCTCATTCTGCTACAGAATTACTTGCTCATCCATTGCTGCTCTATTCATAATCGCCAGAAGTTGAAAACAGACTAAGATGTCTATCAACAGATGGATAATGAAAATGTGGTACATTTCTACAATACAATATTATCCAACTGTTAAAAAAAAATAAATCATGAAATTCAAAGGTGAATAGATGGAGCTAGAAAATATCATCCTGAATGAGGTAACCTGGACCCAAAAAGACAAATATGGTATGTATTCTCTTATGTGTGGATGTTACCTTTTAAACCTTTGATAGGCATGTCACAATCCCTGTAACCACAGAAGTTAGGTATAGAGTAAGAGATTTGGGGAGGTTATCTCAAGGAAGGGGAAACAGAATATATACTGGTGGAGAGGCAGGTGGAGATTTGAATGTAGGACTAAAGGCAGAAGGTGAGGAAAGACAGTAGTAAAGGAGGATATATGGGGAGGAATAAGTAAACTCAAGGGCCACCTAAGGAGTCATTGGAAATCTACTGACACAGAAGCTTCTTGTTTATGAAAGACAGCTGAGTGAACTCACCAAATAATGGAGGAGCACGGCCACACAACACAAATTTGATCATCAAGTGAAACCAACAGTTCCTATAATAGGTAGCATCTAATTCCATTGTTGGCCATAGGAACCATAGCGAAAACTTCAAACAACTCAACATAGCCAAAGCTGTGAGTTACTCTAAGCAGAGTAATGGCAGGATTCTCCTGTTGAAGACAATGTTTACATCTCATTGGACACAAAGAAGTTGAGCTGGTGCTTAACTAGAGGCTTCACTGCAACTGACTGCTTGCTGTTCATCATATTGGAAGGTAGCTGGTACATAGCAAAGGAAAAAGGTAACCACCTACCGAGCTATAAACCCTTCCATCGATAATGGTAATCTATCTGATGATATTTCTGTCTCCTCTTGCAGTATGTAGGTGGAATGTGGCATAAATATTGTGATAATAAACAAGGGCTGTCTGATTGTGTTTATGGCCCATTCCATGAGATGAAAAACCACATCTGTCAATACTACTCAGGTGACCCAGAGGCTGAGACTAGATAGGTTATGAGCCTAGGATAAAAAAAAATTGTTATTGTTCTATTAAAGAAATATAGCAATAGAATCACTCTAATGACATTCTGCTGTATCTATAGGTCAGTCATAAGAGACTCCTCCTTCTGCAGTGGATGAGAACTAAAAAGAAGCTCTACAACTGGATAATGTGAAGAGGGTGAGAGACCTTGGAACATTCAGTTCTAAATAGAAGGTTATCATCAAATTCCTCTGCTCAGAACTCAGGAAACTGTGAGGAAGAGGAGGCAGAAATATTTTAAGAGCCAGAAGGAATGTATGACACAAAAAAAATAGTGTGTTTTCCAGACACGATAGGACTAATACACATATTCACTTACAAAGAGTGTGGTAATATGCACAGAACACCAAAAAATGATATCCCAATGCTGCAATGGGGAGGTGGACTTATAATTCCATTCTATAAGCATATCTTTGCAGGCCATTGTGAACATTTGGAAAACCCCTCTGCAGTGGAAAATGTAGATAGTGGAGGTTTAGCCCATGAGGTTTTAGAAGAAAACAGGAATCTATTGGGAACTTAGCTAAAGGCCATCCGTGTTATATTCTGATCAAGAATCTGACCTCATGCTACTCAGATGCTAGGAACTTGAATAAGGCTGAATAAAAATGATGGATTAACTAATTTGATGGAGTCATTTCAAGACAGGGTGGCATGCAGGTTGTGCTATGACTTTTATCTTATTCAGATGTATAGTAAGTGAAAGAGAAGGAGATGAAAAACTGTGATTCTTGGCAAAGAGAGGCATGTGGGCCAGTTTAAAAGTGGGAAAGGAGCACACAGATAAAGCATTAGGAACGGTTCTCTGAAGGAAAGGCCCCACATAGTTAAAAGCTAATCAATTTGTACATCCACTCGAAAGGAAAAAGCCTGAACAGGAAGTGTACTGAAGGTATTTCCTGCTTAAAAAGAAAACTGCCCAGGAAAGCATTTCCTTAGGGTCAGTAGACACTGGGCAGCGCAGCTGTGGTCCAGCAAGGCCAAACTCAATTTGAGGCTGGCAGCAGAACTAGTACAGTACATATGGTACTGATTTTCAAAGCACGAACAATCCAAGACTAAGGAAGTCATGAAGTCTTGTATCAATATTATAAGGGGGCAGTGGAGACAAGCAATGTGTGGCAGGATCAGAATTCCTGCAGTGAGGCCTGGAGAGATCATTTGTGAAGTGTTGAAAGTGAAGCCTAAATTTCCTTGGAGGTCTCCAGTGGTAGACATGATAGGGACATGAGATACCTTTGAGGAAAAGCTCCCAAGATGAAGTAGAGTTTGCTGAAGAGAGAGACTATATGTGCTTCAAGCAGCAGAGATAGAATAATGGGGCCATTCTCTTTGGACAGCAGTTGATTCCATCATGTCGCTTCAAGGTTTGTATCTTCTCTGCTGCGTTTAGGTCTTGCTTTGGTCTCATCAATTCTTACTACCTTCCATCCTTGCCTTTTTTTTTTTAGTGTTTATTAGGTGTCATTATATGTGGGAGTATGGAATATTATTATTATTATTATTATTATTATTAATTATATGGGAGCTTGAAGTTTAGGGATTGCCTAAGCTTCAGAAGAAACTCTGCACTTAGACTTTTGAAGAGTTTGTTGGAATGGTTAAAGTCTATGGAGACTTTAGAAGTTAGGTTGAATACATTTTGCATCATGAGATAGCTATCATCCCATGGGGATAAGAAGCGGAAAATTGGGGCTTCGAAGTCACACCTCTGGGCATAATGTTAACGATGAATGGATTTGCGAAAGCTAATGCTTATTGTTGACTTGACCCTATCTGTAAGAGAGTTTTTAAGTTGTGTGACTCTCTGAGGTGGGAAAATCCATCCTAAATGTGGGCAGAATCATCTCAGGATGTGGTCACAGGTTGAACTAAAAGGAGAAAGTGAGCGGAGGGCCAGCAGTCATTT
Source organism: Apodemus sylvaticus (assembly GCF_947179515.1). Lineage (NCBI taxonomy): Eukaryota > Metazoa > Chordata > Mammalia > Rodentia > Muridae > Apodemus > Apodemus sylvaticus. Next base: position 16,738,015 of record NC_067487.1, read on the forward strand.
ATCTTCTTCCAGACCATCTATGCAAAGTGGCCAGCTGCCTCCAGCTCCTCCTGCCACCATGCCTTCCTTCCCTGACTGGATGGATTACATCCTCAAACTATGAATCACAATAAATCCTCCATTCTATATTGATAAAGTCACAAGAGTGTATCCTATTAATTCTTCCCTTGCTTTGGAATTTGCGTACATATTATTATGTGATATATACAACTGTTGCAGATAATGGTCCACAGAGTCTCAAATGTTGATTATTCAGCCTATTTGATTTTCAGAAGCATACAAACTCATGGTAAAATCTATCCCACTCCAACACAAATATCACCCTAGATTTTTTTTAAGGCTCTGATTGGGGTCTGTAGGAGAGTAGGGCTAATAGAGCAGAGCATTGTTCTGATTGTTGGTCTCCAGTACCACTTAACAGTGGCACACCGTTTTGGAGAGGTCAAGTTCAGCGATTTGAATGTGTCTCCATAAAACTCATGCATGAGAAACTCAATCTTCAACGACATATTTTCAAGAAAAGAGAACTCTTAAAAGATGCTTGAGTCAGTGGAAGAATTACTTACCTCAGAAATGGATCTGTTATTCTGAGCCTGGGTCATGGTACAAACTTGCCCAGATGCCCATCCTGTCTGACTCTCAAGCCAAGGCCCCCCTTTAGCAACAATACAGCTGTCTCTTCCAAGGCAGACACTAGGCACAGATGCCACAGTGCCAGGAGACAGGCAATTTTAGCTTGATCTATTACAGCCATGTTTAATACCATTTACAATATTTGTATCAATACTTGCACATGGAAGATTAACTCTTGATGGGTCAGCCTTCTCCTGAGATATTTAGAAATCATTATGTAATCAAATGGTTACAAAACAAAACATTTTCCAGAAAAATAAAGAATCCCATCTAAGGAATAGAAGCATTACCAGCATCCCTCCAAGCCAAAACTTTAATCTCAACTCTGCTTTATTTCCTCACCAGCAATTCAAAGAAATAGAGGCAGCCACCATTAGGACAATGAGGACTTTATAATAGCATATATATTCTTCCCTTACATATATATTAAAAAGGAAGCCTTCCCTAGACATGTTTATTACTGATGCTACCCTGTAACAAGACTAGGCCTTCTAACCTTTAATCATCTTCTCCTTTACATTCTGAAACACCTCTTGTAAACCATGGAGTCTGTGCTGATATCTATCATTTTACAGAGTACACCTCCCACTTCTTTGGACACAGAAAGAGTATTTCTTTTCCTTCAGGGTTATTCAGTTAAAAGTGACCAGTAAGAGTTATACTGAGTTCACATTTCACTAATTGCAGCTTCTGTCATGTCTCCATGTGTGGAAGGAGTTATGAATAGCCATAGTAATAGCCACAGAAATAACAAAGCATTTTGACAATTACCAAGTGTTCTTAGAGAAACTACACACACACACACACACACACACACACACACACACACACACATGCACACACGCGCGCACACACACAGACACCAAAACCCTGCTTAAATTATCTAGCCTGTATCAAGTTATCAAGTTGCTTCACTTAGCCATGCTGCCAACTAACCCTGAGCAACTAATAATTATTATATTGCCTTTCTTTAACAGGAATAAAAATCTGTGCAGTGGTTTCAGTAAAACTTGACTAACTGTTCCCAAAGGAAAATAGGTAAACAAGCTTGAGAGCTTGAGGCTTGTTTAAGAGAAACAAAACAGCCTCAAGTGATGAACAGAACAGGTAGAATTTCTCACTGGGGATGCTATGAAAATTGAAAGCATTGATTTTTTATCAAGGCAGAGCCTAGGGTCCTGATGCTGAGAAGAGAGCACCTCATAGGGCAGAAACTCAAGACAAGCTTGGCAGCAGCCTAGGAGCCATGAAGGTTTCCGTTACTGTCCGAGTGAACATTGACAGGGAGACTGGGTGGGAATTCAGCTCTCTTAGGAAAAGCAAGGCAGCTCCTCTCACAAGCTCCACATGGCATCCCAGAGCATTTCAACTGGCTTTAGAACCTAGGGACTGACACAGAGTAACTACTGTTCAGTACAGTGCGAAGGTCTGGCCTTAGCTTACCTTCTACTCCTGAGAGGCCTGGTTTATGACACTTCTGTGGCAGGTCCTTCTGGCAGAAAGGAGACTGAGGGACAAATAGATCAGTAAATTGTTAGGAACTTTAGCGTCCTTGTTGGCATAATGGAGAGTTGTCTTCCTCAGCTGCTGAGCTAGCATGCAGGACCCAGAATCTGGCCCTTTCCACACAGCTCAAGGGTAGGGAAAACCAAAACATTAAAGAGGGTAAGTGTTGCTCTTCATTCCTCCCTCCCTTCCTTCCTCCCTACCCTGACCTCTTCCTCCCTTCTTTCCTCCTTCTCTTCATTGCATCATCTCTAGTTCCACGTCTTCCTTCCCTCTTTCGTCTTTTCTTTTTTAATTTATACTTCATTAAACTCGACAAATGAAAATCATAAGATCAAGCTAAGAGTAGAAAGTCATTATTTGGCTCTCACTGGATACCACAATATAATTTTTCTAGTCAGTAGAGGGTACCACATGTCAAATAATAACAGGGTAGGAGTGAAGGGAAGATTGATGAAGGAAACTGAGCCTTTTCTGAGTTTGACCTTCCTGTGCCCTAAGCTTGAGGTCACCTATAAATGTCACCAGGAGCTTTCAAGGCAGGAAAACCAAAGAAAAATAGATAAGAGAGAAAGAGCTTCTGGCATGCGTCAGTTACCTCAGATGACCCACCCTGACATTCATGCCAAGACTGGCTCTGCCTTGTTCAATTATTGATGGGAATATTACCAGAAGAGGCAACATTTTATTCAGCAGAGATAGAATTAGTGGTTACTAGACATAACATGGAATTTGGAAGCAGACAAGCTCAATTGAAATGTCATTTCAATCACTTACTAGTTACATTATCTTAGACAAGTTTGTTTAAACTTTCTTTATCCTCAGTTTTCTTGACTATGAAATGAAGTTGCAAATGTCGACAGCCCAGTGTGTGTGTGTGTGTGTGTGTGTGTGTGAAAATGAAATAAACCATGTCAGGACCCCTGATAGAAAGTGGACAGTCCACACACACTAGCTTACTTTGGAATTCCTTCCTACCATCAATCAAAGCTCTCTGGTTGAATCCGGGAGTCCATGGAAGAAATACCTTTCTTCCATAAACCAGAGGTTCCAATTGACCTGCATAATTGATGGATATCCTACCAGCTTATTTCCTGTCAGCACAAAACACACGGGATGCCGATGTCTTCCCAACTCAAGCGAGTGTTCTTACTTCATCTCAAAGATAAAAGCTCCTAAGAAATTTTGTAATAAAAATTTTAAGGTCTGTAAAATATGGGCTTCCATGCATGATTCCTCTCCATGTTTGCTTACTAATGTAAAGGTGCCTAAAAATACTTTTAAAAGACACAAAACTCCTTACATGGAAGCATGATTTATATATATATACATACACATGCATATACATATATATATACACATGTATGTGTGTGTGAGATAAAGAGCATGTGTGTATTGTAATATGAATTTTTAAACAAAAATTGACCATATATTTTGAACATATTCTCTTCTTTCTACCAGCTCCTTCCAAATGTTTCCTGCAGCATGGCTCTGCTTTGCTGGTGTCCTATCAGTCAGTGATATAGTGATATATAAATGTGTGTGTGTGTGTGTGTGTGTGTGTATTTGTGTGTGTGTGTGTGTGCATGTGATATACATAGAGAGAAAAGGAAGAAAGTCCATTGTATTTGTGAGGGAGGGTGAGCAGAGTGTGCTTTGTAAATCTTTCACTGGAACTTCTTGTTATTGGATTATGAAGCTCATCATTGTCTGGAAGGTAAACACTTTAACTAGGTTTGGGAAATATATCTCTGGTTGCCATTATACCTTCTGTATGTAAACAGCTGCCCTGTAATTGCTCTTCCTTGAAATCTCTTGAGGAAGGGGTGAATCTGATTGTACATGTTGGTCACTATTGGATTCCTGGTAGAATGATATGTACTTATCTCATGTCCTGAAAATATTCAACAGTCTACCAAGAATGAAGGCAATTCTTTCTGTTCTCAAGCTATATCCATTAGGTTGTATAAGGTTTTTGAGAAAAAAAGAGAGCATTGACACTACAGAAGAAAATATCATTTACAAGAAAAATGATGTCTTTCAAATAGGAACAGTAGTCAGATATGGCAGCAGCCAAGGCAGAAGTAATAAGAACATGCAAAGTATAATCTATGAGGTGAGATCTTGATAATAGAATGAGGTGAAAGCTTAATAATAGAAGGGGAACTAAGGCGACATGTGCAGAGAGTCCAGGTTTCTGAGCTGGGGATGGCTCAGTGAGTAAAATACTTGTGCAAACATGAGGCTCTGAGTCCGGATCAGTAGAACCCACATAAAAATAGCCTGGAAACCCAGTGCTGTGGCCCAGAGTAGATATGAGTGGGTCACAGGAGCTCACTGGCTAGCCTTTCTAGCCAAAATGATGAACTATGGGTTCTATAAGAAGCCTTGCCATGAAAAAATAAAGTGCAAAGTAATGGAGAAAGACATTAAATATCACCATTTGGCACTCACACATGGGTGAATCCATCACAAGTACATGCACATGTGTGCATACCACACACACACACCGAAGGAGAAAGAGAGAGACTGAGATGTGGATAAATGGAGAGGGAGAAGGAAAGGACAGGGGAAGAAGGACAGACAGAGATAGAGAAGTTAGGATTATTTTCAAAAGAACATGTTGAGAATTTAAAACTTGTAGATTGAAGTCTTTTTGTAACATGAGAAATTATGTAAGATTTTGAATTAGACTGTCTCCCATATTTCTCTCAAGTATAAGATTCTCTGTGACATTCAATTGGGATATGTAGTGACAAGATATATTTTTTGAACAGTGTTTAAACTTTCTAGTGCCATGCCTCATTCCTCTCTATTATGAAGCTGAAATTTCAAGCTAATAGACTGTGAGCATTACACTCACACTTGCACATATAGGCACACTGAGTTCCATATTCAGACTGCAGTATATGTTTTGTTGAATACCTAGTGACCATTTGCTCCTGGAGCTGATCCTGTGCCACAGTGCCCAGAGATGATCCTGTGTCACAGTGCTACATACCCAAATACTGCCAGGAGAGAGCTTGTCTCCAAGGAGTGCTGGCAAGCCTGTGAGTACAGATAAGACAACCTCTTCTGTTCAGAGGGTACTTCCCAGAGCCCTCAGGACACAGGAACTCAGGAGCAGCCTGGGACAGGACCCTTCCAATTTCTGTCTGCACCCCATAGCTGACCCTGTGTCACAGCTCTCCATACCACAATTCCTCCCTGAAACAACTGGTCTCTGGGAATACTGACACACAGGCTTGTAGGAGCAACAAGCCACAGTCAGAGACAGCAAGACCAGTTAACACCAGAGATAATCAGATGGCGAGAGGCAAGGGCAAAAACATAAGCAACAGAAACCTAGACTACTTAGAATCAATAGATCCAAGATCTCCCCCCACAGCAAGCTCTTGATGCCCCAACATACCAGAAAAGCAAGACTCTGATTTAAAAAGCACATCTCATGATGAAAATAGAGAACATTAAGAAGGTCATAAAGAACTCCCTTATACAGGATAATACAGGAGAACATAGGTGAAAAGGTGATATATAGATATATATATATATATATATATATATATATATATATATATATATATATATATATATATATATATATATATATAAACATTTCATCCTAGAGCAAAAGAATATAACTTTTTCTCAACACCCCACTCTCATCAATGGACAGATCATGGAAACACAAACTAAACACAGACATATTGAAACTAATAGAAGTTATGGACCAAATAGATTTTACAGATACGTATAGAACATTTCAACTTAAAATGAAAGAATATATCTTCTTCTCAGCACCTCATGGTGCCTTCTCCAAATTTGACCATATAATCAAGCACAAAACAGGCCTCAATGGATAAAAGAAGATTGAAATAATTTTATGCATCCTAACAGACCACCAAAGACTACGGCTGGCCTTCAATAACAACAAAAACAACAGAAAGCCCACATACACATGAAAGCTGAACAATGCCCTACTCAAGGATAACGTGGTCAAGGAAGAAATAAAGAAGGAAACTAAAGACTTTAGAATTTAATGAAAATGAAGGTACAACATACCCAAACTTATGGTACACAATGGAGGCAGTACTAAGAGGAAAACTCATAGCTCTGAGTGCCTCCAAAAAACTGGAAAGAGCATACAATAGCAGCTTAACAGCGCACCTGAAAGCTCCAAACTAGAAAGAAGCGAATACACCCAAGAGGAGTAGAAGGCACGAAATAAGCTCAGGACTGAACTCAACCAAGTAGAAACAAAAAGAACTGCACAAAGAATTGACAAAACCAGGAGCTGATTCTGTGAGAAATCAACAAGATAGATAAACCCTTAGCCATACTAACCAGAGGGAATAGAGACAGTATATAAATTAACAAAATCAGAAATGAAAAGGGAGATTTAACAACAGAAACTGAGGAAAATCAAAGAAATCAGCAGATCCTATTATAAAAGCCTATATTCAACAAAACTGGAAAATGTGGATTAAATGGACAATTTTCTAGACAGATACCAAATACTAAAGTTAAATCAGGATCAGATAATCCATGTAAGCAGTCCCATAATCCCCAAAGAAATAGTTATCATTAAAAGTCTCCCTACCAAAATAGCCCTAGACCAGATGGGTTTAGTGCAGAATTCTATCAGTCCCTCAAAGAAGACCTAATACCAATACTCCTCAACCTATTCCACAAAATAGAAACAGAAGGAACACTACCCAATTCATTCTATAAAACCACAGTTAGTGGTCCTCTTTCCCTAAGAAGCAAGCCGTAGTCCTCAGTGTGAATGACTCTCTTATTCAAAGGCAAGTACAATGCCTTCACAAAGCTAGTTACCAAGAGTTTTTGTAATAGTTCTGTTTGTTGATTTCCTCTGGATTATTGAGACCAGAGACATGTCTTAACTTGAGAATAATAAACTCTAAATTTAGAGGTAAACAATGATTATTAATGCCCGAACTCACAATTACATACTTTAATGTGACATAGGTATATGGGCTAGAAGAATTTTCAGGATTTACTACTCTGAGAAAAAAAACTCATATTTCATTCTGGGCATGTAAGCCCCAAAAGGAGTACCTTGCTGAGAGTTACCTTACAGCTCTCTGTGTTCTTAAGATAGATAAATATGGGGGGTTTTCCTCAGAGTATTTAGCATAATGCTAGCAGAGAGAGAGAGAGAGAGAGAGAGAGAGAGAGAGAGAGATGTTTCTTCACAGAAAGATCAGACAAATGCCTTCAAGGAAATAAGATTTGAAGAACCTATCTACTTTCCATCAAAACCAAAGAAGGAGTATAAATTAGAACCCAATAACTAGATAATACTACTGTTTCACAGAGGCTTCATTAGACACTTATGGAGAAATGGATACAGTATTCCTTTCCAATAGTAATCATATGTCATTATCACAGAGTTTTTTTTTTAAAGAAAGAACCACAGCCGTATACAATACATAAATATGTGTCTCAACTCAAAACACACATTAAAATGGAGTTTGAAGCCTGGGCTCCATCCATTTAACTTTTGGTAATGTCAATGTTATGCCAAGTCTCCTGTCAGCACACGGGGCAAGGCTCCATCTCCAGTCTGTTAGGGTTCTTTAGAGTGAGTCCTCTGATCACTGGTCACTTTCAGGATATCTGCCAGGCCGAGGCTGGAGTTCTCTATTTTCATCCCCTGAGGTCAGATCTCAGCTTCAGGAGAGCCAGTGTGGTTGCCTTTGAATCATTTGCTTTAGCAATGCGTGAAAACAAGGATTGTGCAAATGTGGAGAAGAAAGGTCATTTCCATCATGGTACCTTAAGGGGATTAAGAGAGAGAAAATAGCATCACAGCAAAGAAAATTCTAGGAGATACATTATAAAAGCCCTGTACTAGAACTTTCCTATCAGGGAACAAAGATGAGTCTTCAGTTGTGCCTTAGCTCTGTTTACAGCAGACATGGGCAACCCATGACGAATAAATATTACGTCACTAATGGAGTTGGGTGTATTTATTACACACCTCACCACAGTGGCAAAAAATGCCTTGCAATGCTAACTGACAGAAGAGTCTTGTCTGGGCAGTCAGCTTCTGATCATCATGGTGGGGAATGGTGGAAAAGGCACAGTGGAGTTTATGATGGTGAGTTTAACATGTAGCAGAGAAGCTCTGTACCTCACAGTGGATGAGGAAGCAGGGAAGTCATGCTTGCACACAGGTTGACAAATACTTCATGATTCACACTCTGCAAGCTACCCACATACCCAGCAATTGAATTCCCAATCTCCCAAGGCAATGCCACCGAGTGGAGATCAAGTGTTCAAATACAGGGGGGCCTCTGGGAGATCATTTTCATTCAAACTGTAGGAGGGTGGCTTCTAATCTGGATGCATACATTATCTCAACAAACAAAAAAGAGTGATTGAATATTGATTATGTAACTATTCTACATCTACATCCAGCTTGTTCTTTTCCATATAGATGATATATAGGCAGATAGCAAGAAGCATCCTCTATTCCGAAAGGTCTTGTAATTGGATGAAAGTGACCCCATAAGAAATTCAGAGACTGGAACCTAAATCCTGCTAGATGGAAATTACTTTAAAATGTATCTTCTTCTTATGCTGTGTTGGAAGCTGACACTGTGTCTCTCTCCCTTCTGGTGTGTGACCTTGGAGGAAGAATAGCTTTTCCCCTGAACTTTATCTCTTTTAGCCAATATAGACGTTAAGACATCAAGACACACAGGATGATCATGTGGATGTAGCCAGAGATGGTATTGGCAAACCAGGGAGAGATGTCTGGAACAGATCCTTCCCCCAGACCTTCAAAGGAAGCACCGTGCTGGCAGCTGGATTTTGACCTCCAGACTTCAGAACTGTGTTTAAGCCATCCAGACTGTGATCTTTTTCTAGTACTGCTGAAGAGGAATGATACAAGTTCCCACAAAGATTCATTGCTAAGAGGAAGAGAGTGAGAGGACACCAGTTCAGGGAACACTGGACTTGAACGGCACGTGGCCGCAGATTTTCCTTTGGGTCATCTGGGGCAGCCACATCCTTCCTGTACAACAGCAGAGCCTTTTGTCAGTAATGGCATGCAGGGAAGAAGCGAACTTACTGCAGACAGGGGAGGAGGAGGACATCTTCATCTGTGTCTGTTTACAGATTTATTTTGGAAGGTGACTGTGCAAATCATCCAAAATTAACACAGGAACCAAAAGGAGTTCTTAATCTCCCCAAAAGGAGTTCTTAGTCTCCCCAAATTTATTGTCCTTCTGCAGACAGGAGTCGATACTCTATTTTCAGAATTTTTTTTTAAAGTCTTGACTCTTCTAGGTAAAGAAATTTAAAGTCTGAACTGAAATAAAACATTTCTGGACAGCCTGTATCAGCACGTATTCATAAAGAACTAATCAGGGTAACCACTAAACACTGCATTCTCTACAAGGCCCTGGCAATGGGTTATATATGCAAAGAGTACATGTAGTTCCTTACCACAGACCCAAACTGCTAAGGTGCCAGTGTAGACTGAGAGGCTCACAGAAAGTGTGCTCAAAGCTCTGTATCTTTGCAATGTCATCTCAACCACAACAGCATCAAAAATTCCAGACATCTAATAGTGTATTGCTGCCAATAGCTGGATCTTTTTATTGCTAAATGTCCTCTTTCTCCTTTTCTTGCAGCATAGTTTTAAAATCACGTAGTGCAGTTTATGTTTGGGAGAGACCAGATGATATCTCTATATCCTGAGGTCAGACCCCAGCGGCCCATCAGTTAGCACTTGCCTGCTGTGGACTATGTGCATGGCATTTTAAGTACTTCATTAGTCTGAGGCTGTGCTCCCCGGGTCTCCCATATAACAAAGGGTATTATGGGTGCTTTCCAAATGTTTGGTTGTTATAAATCACTGTTATTAAAATGGAGAGGCTGTGTAAGGAACAGAATCTTAGGATTTTAGATGGCAATTTTGAAATCTTCCAGTCTAGGGGAAGGCCAGTAGATTTTACCCAGGTAGTTAACTCATAACTCATAACATTCTTTGGTGGCTACCTAAAGCAAACTATTAGTGACTTCTCTCATACTCAGCAAAAGTCAACTTGAAGAAGAAAGGGTTTACTTTTGTCTTATATTCTGAGGATACACACATCATGGTTGGGAAGTCTTGAGAGCCAGAACAGTACTAGGTAAAGCAACAGGATTACATGGTAGCTGATTACATCGAATCCATAGTGTAGAGGCAGAGAGGCATGGATGTTGGTGTTGGGACTCAGGTTACTTTCTCCCGAGTATTTTTACTTTGTATTCTGTCCAGAGATGATGCTGGCAGCATTAGGCTTAATCGTCCATCCTCAGCTAAACCTCTCAAGAAACAAGCTCATATCTGTCCTGAAGGGTCTATCCTAAGTGAATCTAAATCCTGTTAACCTGACAATGAAAAGGAACAAATGTGATATTGAAAAATGTGCTAGTGCCAACTGTGAGCACAGTAAATATCAATACCAAGATTGAGGCTAGTGTCTGTGTAGACACAGCACAGTCGTTATGACCTTTCTACATCTGTATCCAAAGATGAGAACACTGAGCTCAAAGAGCATTAAATGGCAGCCACAAGGTCATATGCCTTCAGACTCTTTCACCACACCACGGAACAATCCCAGTACACGAGTAGAATATAATTCTATCTCACAGAGGGGTACACTGGACTTCATTCTCAGATGAGACTGTAATCTAGAAAACACCACCATCAGTCTCCCCAGCCTTATACAAGCATGGCTTTTTTTATTTTAGACTGAGCATGGGTGCCCCAATTAGGAGTTAGGGGAAGGACTGAAGGAGCTGAAGGGGTTTGCAACCCCATAGGAAGAACAACAATATCCCCAACCAGACCTCCCCCACCCAGAGCTCCCAATGACTAAACCACCAACCAAAGAGTACACATGGAGGGACCCATGGCTCCATCTGCCTATGTAGCAGAGGTTGGCCTTATCTGGCATCAATGGGAGGGGAACCCCCTTGGTCCTGTGCCCCAACATAGGTGGTGAGGCTGGAGTAGGTGGGTGGGTGGGGAAGCTTCCTCATAGAAGAAGGGGGAGGGGTGATTGGGTAGGAAGTTTGCAGAGGGGAAATTGGGAAGGGGGATAACACTTGAAATGTAAATAAATAAAATAACCAATAAAAGTAAATTTAAAAAAAAGATTCCTGTTGTATCTGTGCAGGGTCCTCTTTATCTGAGTAGCTTTTTGTGAGTGATTCTGAGACTGGGGACCTGTTTATGTACTATTCCACAGCTATAAAAGTGGAAGAAGCACAAAGCTTGCTTTCTGGATGTTCAACTCAAACCTCTGAAGCTGTGTGAGTTCTGTGGGTGGAAAGGATGCAATAAAATCTAAGTTTATTTTGTTAGCAGTAGGCCAAATTCAGGTAAAATATTAATGAACATAAAAATATAAAATATCCTGCAGTTAAATTGGACAAACTAGAAGGGGGGATCTAAAAAGTGACAGAAAACCTTTTTGAAGTAGTAAGAGCAAGGAGTTAAATTTTAATCCCTTGTAGCAATTATTTTCTCCCCTGGGGAAAGGACATTAAGAACTTTGTGTGGCAGTGACATCTATTTTTTATTACACCCATGAACAAGTTCTTCTTTCCAAACTGCTGCTATTCATTCCTTTTAAATCAGAATAGATGAGTTTGAAAAGATATGAAGATTCATTAATCCCAGCTCTAAATATTGCCACTGAAATGATTCTCATCTACTGCAGCCTGCTAAGGACTCAGAGGACAGTCTAGCACTACCCTTCATCCAAAGAATATGTCCTTGTTCAGATAAATTCAGAGGTAGCAAGACATGGTCCCTCCGCTCACTAACCCAAGCAATCATACTCTCCACCCCAGCAATGAACATAAGAGCTGCACAGGAAGGGTCATGTCTGTGTGTTGAGAATATTCAAAATGCTAGGAAAGGGGAAGTTTGATTTTGATGTAGCACTTTAGATAACATTTGTAGTCTGTAGAAAGTGTTATTAAAATCTTATGACAAATTATAAATGCTAGAAGATAGAAAGTGGGGTGGTATCAGCTCTCTGCTGAAAGCTAGTATAAAGAGCTATGTGTTATCCTGAACACTGAGTTGGTTCTTTTATCATCAAGATGTCAATTGACACATAAGTCTAAAAGAATTGATATCATGAGTCATATTTTATAAATGAGATATTGAAACTTGAAGTTGAAAAATGAACTATTAGGACCACATGTAGATTAATTAGAGGCTTAGCGTTCAGGTAATTTGGATGCACAGACAAAAAATTAGAATCTAAATCATAACATGACTTAGACTAACATGAAGGATGTTCTAGTACATATTTAGTAACCAACTTACATGCCAAGAATTTATGATTTTCTTCATGAACAAGTCGACACATACAACACAGATGAGAATCTGGTTCACAACCTCACACAACCTATCTGGAGACAAAACATCTCACTTTTCCCAAATACTAGGAAGACTGGCCCTACAGACTTCCCTAGGTTGTGATTTGAAATATTCAGTAAACACAGATATTAAGATACATGTGGGGATGGATTGCTACCCCTCACTTATGACATCAGTTTAGCCTCACTGTTTCAGTGTTGTTGTTATTTCTTTGACAAGGACAAGAATTACATCATAGAACTCAAATCACCCACAGCATGTTTTTTCCTTGCACAGAGTGGGTGTTGAATGCTAGCAAGGCTTCCTGAGTGTGTGAATGATCCATCCACATTGATACTGACATGCTGTCCTTAGTTGTCAAAAAATACCCTTTCTTCATTCATCTGCTACACCTGAGTAATTTTCCAGACATAAGAATAACCCCACCTCATCCCCTTTCTTCTGTAGCTCACCTGGAATGCCTTCCTTTCTGTCACCTTCAAAGGCCTACCAAAAGTCCTGAGGCTCAAGGAGAATGACTCAGCATCCAGATTTTCCATGTTTTTTTTTTCTTGTTCCCCATTTGCTTCATTGTCAGTCACAGTGACTCAGTGCTTAGCTTAATGGAAGCCGTGTTTGTTTATAGAATATGTAATTCTCCTTGAACATAATGCACTTTCAAAACTCTTCCACGGCTACTATTTCATTTGGTGGCATCGCTTTCTGAGGTCACCAGGATGCATCTTTGGGGATTCATGCCGTGGAAAGAACAGAAAGACAGGAAGGTGATTTAGTCAAGGTCATACAGTGAAATCAATTAGTGGTAGGCCTTCTTTTCTTCTTTTTCTTCAGCGTATAGATACTTAGCCGTGTGTGCTGAGGTAATTTCTCTGAGCCTCATCTTTCTGCCTCTGAAGCAGTGATAACCTGGTACACAGTGTGGGGGAGGTGAAATGAGATGATCTGCCCGGTATAAAGTCCTCGCTCAAGAATTATTTTCTTGTGTTCCTTTTTCCCCATGCTAAGAGTATATGCTTCCCAAACTGTTTTGATCTACAACGTCCAGATCCCTTCAAACATTCTGATCATTCTCTCTTCAGTCTGGAGGTACATTCCTTTGATAGATAGGTATAAGATTAATAGATAGAAGCAAGCATAAAGATGGAAGTACACAGGGAGGAAAATCGAACTCCATAGAAAATGGGAAATCAAGTACTGTTCTCGACCCACACACACTCTATGAGACACTACCATTTACTCTTGCTCTAACCAAAGCCAGAGTAACTGCAAGTGATGCTTGGACTCAGGAGGCTGTACTGAAGGACCTGGTTATTTATGTTTTCTTGTTACTGAGTAATGACACATCACAGGAAAAAAAAGAACTAGCAGATAAGAAAAAGAAATTAAACCTACTCAGATACTAAAATTGGGATCAAATACAAGCTGGAAAACAAAAACTGTATATTTTCCCTATTCTGATTGTACATTTTCAAGTCCCCAAACTCTGCCATGATTTCAATGATGCCAACACCCCTCACCCCCATACCTCCTCTCCCCTGCCAAAAGCATCCATGACCTCAACTATTACCACATAGCTGGGAGGTAACTAAAATTACTGTTTGTGTGTAGCTCAAGAATGCTAAAATTTAATCTGATTGAATAGGAGTGGAGCCTGGAATCAGGAGCATTCCCAGAGGAGGCCTAAGAGGCAAGACTTCTCAGACCGGATTGTTTTGGCATAGTATGCCCATGTTTTATACTCCTGGACCAGGAGCACTCCCCAGGTGCCAGTATCTTTACTGACATTTTCTATGTTTAGAGAATGCTATACTTTGGATTTGGAATGCATCTAGAAGATTATGTGTTGAAGGCTTGGTCTTTGCTACAGCAGGTTTCAGAGTTGGAGGTGGTCTACAGTGGTTGATGACTTCACAGATGGTTTAATCATAGGATAATTTTATATTAATAGACAATTTGGAGATGGCAAAAAATAGAGATAAGCAAGTAAGCAAGGTAGAAAGGAAGAAAATAGATCAATGTGGGTCATACCTTGAAGAATATATTTTGTTCTTTGGCACTGACCACCCTAGTGGTAATTCATTTTCATTTTCCTTGTTTCCCTGTCTCTGTCTCTGTCTCTCTCTTTCTCTCTCTTTCTCTCTCTGTCTGTCCCTTTTTATGTGTCTGTTGTTTGAATGTCTGTCTGTCTGTCTGTCTGTCTGTCTCCCTTCTTCCCTCCATCCCTCCCACTGCTCTCCTTTCTCCTTCCCAACCCACCTGAGATGAGCAGCTCAGCCCTAGATTCATTCTCCATCATGATTCTCCATGGCCACAGACTGAAGAATGCCTTGCCTCATAGACTTAATCTTCTAAAGCAGGGAAAGCTGGCTTTCCCATATATTTTTTACAGTGAAGAAAGTGACAGTGAGCATCAGGCAAGAATGAATACTCTAGCAGACCAAGCTCAGGCATTAGCTGCCCTGCCTCTAGAGACCATAGCATCAAGGATTCACACTTATCAATGGAAGTGGTTCAGTCCTTCCCAGCTAGACTCCTAGAAAAAGTTCCACAATCAAACCCTCCATAGTTCAAAACTCATTCTTAGCCATAAAGTGTTTTATATCTGCCTCCATGCTGTTATAATGCTAGCTAACATTCTTGAAGGCTTATCATATGCCAGACACTGTTTAAATGATTTCTGGTATATTGATTTTGTTAATACCCATTCCATCCCAATGATGTAAATGATAATATGTCATCTCAAAGATAAAAAACTCAAGTCACAGTGAAGTAACTCACACAAAGTCACACAGTCAACAAGGAGGTTCTAGACATGGGCCCAGACAGTCTGGCTCAACTGTCTGTTCCTGCCACATATGCTGTGCCTCCTCCTGATATGAGGTGTGTTTTCTCTGTAGAATGAGTCCCAGGAGGACAAAAGTACATCAAGAGATTTTAAGTTAACTTTAATAAAATATCAGATAGATAAAAACAGCATGCCTGCTGCATGAGTTATTCACAACCCATGATGCAACATTGGATATGAAAATCCTCTTATGTCCTGCTTACCTGGTAATACATGGCCAGTTCCCATCTACTAAGTGCCCCAAATCCCCTATTTTTAGTATTTCAAGGCCATAACTCTTTTGTATAGTAGCTGAATCCCTGAGTTCCCAATGTCTTCATTATTGTCATTTATGTATCTGTCTTATCTTGATCCATAGTAGGTGTTCACTACATATATTTTAAGATAAGTAAATGAAACACAGTTCTAAGTTTCATTCATACTTTACCCACCAAAGATTTTTTGCAAGTGGGTGATCTAGAGATGCTAGCTAAGACTATACAGTTAATGCTAATTCTTGATACTTTGACAAAGAGATATCCAGAGGTCTTGGATTTAAGTGTTCACACTCTAGAGAGACCAATAGGAAAACAAAGCCATAGGATCTGTTCCAGGAGCATTTTCTGTGGCATCTGATTTAGCAGCTTTTATAGGATAGTTAGAAATGCTATGGTCAGTGGGAACAAATGACCAATGTCAGGAACACCTTCTGTGAAGATGACAAGTTCTTGGCTGGGGCAGGATTATTCCAGACCATGACTTTCATGAGAAACCTGAGACAGAGTAAGAAGCACTTCACCGCAGTCCTTACAGACACCATAGCTGCCAGGAAGATGAAGCAGATGGATTTGGGAGTTGGGGTGGGGGGCGGATAGTGGGTGGGTAATCTGCCTGGCTGCTTTGTCCAAATGACTGTATAATGGGAGTTGGCTTCTTCAGGTCAAATTCTGGACTTGTCATGGAAGATTTCTCAGCCTGCCACTCTTTCCCAGAGCATCACCCTGAAAGGGATGTGGTTGCTGCTACTTAAGCAAGCAAACAACTAAGGAGACACAGCAACACCTGAAGCTTCCCTTTTAGAGAATAAAATTGGGACTTGCTAAACGTCAGGGGTTCAGTGATGTTGCTGCCTCAAGAGTACAGCATTGCCTATTATCCATGGATCTTGTACTTACCACAGGAATAACTAGGGGAAGCTTTAAAGGGATGTCCTTATTCTCTATGAAGGAGCTAAAGAAGACTTAGATGTTGCTCGGATCTAAACTCAGAATGCGATAAATACAAAAACAAAGGTAGTAAAACAACTGTGTGATTTTACGATGGCCATTCATAAATGGGTAATATGTCACTAATCTGGAGAGCTTTTAGAGTTAAATTGGATTATATATGGGAAGCATGTTCATTCCTGTCTATAAAAGTAGTTATGACCCAATTTGCACATCAACCTGGAATAATGGAGAAGGGAAGGGGCAGAGAATGGTCTCAGGTAACTGTCTGCCATTAACTTACGATACAAGAGAATCGTGTTTAACTCTGGCTCAGAATGAGGATTCTGAGTTGACAACTGGGAGAACTGAAACATTCATATCCTTCCTTTGTGAGTGGATTTTTCTACCACCCTTTGTGATATTTGAAGCTTTTCCTTAAAAACAGATCCATTTGTCCATACCGTACAAGGGCACAGCATCAAACTAAGTATAGATAATTGATAGCAAGTCAAAATGTTACATGTCTCAAAGATGAGAAACATAAGAGCCAGGCGTTATCTTTCAGCTTGAGTGGTTAAAAAAAAAGTCAGACATGCTGCTTGCCCATGGGACAGGGCCCATTAAGAGCTAATATGAGCAGGTCACTCCATCTGAAGAACACAGGAAATCTAATTGCAGATTGGCCAGACAGAAAATAACACTGGATCCAGTTGTTTCTAATTAGGTTGAATCAAAAGAGACTTGAGGAGATGTGAACCTGTGAGTTGTAGGTAGAGACAGCTACTTGACAATAGGAAGTGTATTTTTCTTGGTGCCTTGAAAATCACTTTCTGGCCCATTATTAACACCCTAAAGTTTGTACCTAATAGAACTCAAGGATGGTTCTGACAAACCACTTTCAGAAATTCAATCTACAGGAACCTTATAGGCCAAATCTGTGAAGAAAAAGAATGGATCTGATTTTATTAATTTTTTTATTTATAGTGAATTATATTTTAGACTCTTATACAGGAGTACTGTATTATATCACTTTCTCTCTTTCAATCTTAAACACCTCCCATGCCCTCCAAAAGAATGGCTCTTTTGGTCTAATTTTTCATTTTCCTCATGTTACATAAAGCACCATGCTGAGACTGAGGCTGAGGTGACACTTAGATGCCCATCTGATGACCGATTATTCCATTTGTACCTTCTGGTGCTGTCTGTTCTCTCTGGGGATAAACTCTATTACTCTATTTAAAAAAAGAAATGAACTGCTAATCCCATTCAAGGTAGGGACAACTTTAAAAAAATGGTACAAGGGTAGAAAGAACCACACGGACAAACCGCATAATATACAAGAATATTTTCCAGGAATTCTTTATGTTGGAACATCCTTTCCCCACCACTTTCCAGCCAGCAGATATTGGAGAGTTATTTTAATCTTAACTCTATTTATGGGACTGGAACATTCCAAAGAGAAGGAGAGTTTTGTTGAACATTTCAAACAATTGATTCCAGATGGAGTCTCTGCATCATTTTCGGAATGGTTTGCTCTACCTGTGATATAACGGCAGAATGTCCATTGTCACTAAAGACTGAAGAGTGCTGGAGTTTTAAGCAACACAGAAAGCAAATCCTTCTGCATTTTGCCTTTTTTTAAAAAAAGATTTATTTATTCTTATATGTAAGTACACTGTAGCTGTCTTTAGACACACTAGAAGAGGGCTTCAGATTTCATTACTGGTGGTTGTGAGCCACCATGTGGTTGCTGGGAATTGAACTCACGACCTTCGGGAAAGCAGTCAATGCTCTTAACCACTGAGCCATCTCACTAGCTAGGGCGTCAGATCTCTTTACGGATGGTTGTGAGCCACCATGTGGGTGCTGGAATTTGAACTCATGACCTTCAGAAGAACAGTCAGTGCTCTTACCTGCTGAGCCATCTCTCCAGCCCCAAAGAGGGCATCAGATCTCTTTAAGGATGGTTGTGAGCCACCATGTGGGTGCTGGAATTTGAACTCATGACCTTCAGAAGAGCAGTCGGTGCTCTTACCCACTGAGCCATCTCTCCAGCCCCCCCTCTGCATTTTGGTCTTACTTGATCAAATGGTTTTAATTCTCATGATTTTTAGTTTTGGGGGAGGTACTCTCGAATGTATATATATATATATATATATATATATATATATATATATATATATGTGTGTGTGTGTGTGTGTGTGTGTGTGTGTGTGTGTGTGTGTGTGTGTATGTGTGTGTGTGTGTGTGTGTGTGTATTTATGAAGCATCTAATTCATCAACCTCAACAGAGAAAGGACTACAAGAAGAGTGTAGAGGGTCACTATCCACACCTCTGCTCTACCAAGTAGAGTACTCTGAGAACATCTTATGATGATGATGCGTGACTTCTCTTTTGAACTAATTTTGGAGTGGTTAGACTGAGAAGTGTACTATGAGAGTATGTGTGTGGAGCGTGTGTGCATGTAAGTGTGAGTTTGTGTGCTTGTTTGAATTTGTATATGTGTGTGCATGTAAATGTGAGTGTGCATATAAATGTGTGTACATAAATGTGTGTGCATACATATGTATGCATGTACATATATGTGTATGTGAATGTATATTCATATATGTATATGTGTGTGAATGTGTGTGCATGTATATGTAAGTGTGCATCTGTGTATATATGTGTGTGTGCATATGCATGTCTGTGTGTAGTATGTGTATGTGTGTGTGCATGTATATATGAATGACTATATGGGAGGGAGATAAAGAGGAAGTGACTCCCTGAATAGACCACTACTCACATTGTATTACATGACATTCTTTTTCTCTTTTTGGCTTCTACCCAATAATAGTCATGAAAGGGTGATTATGAAGACTGTTAGTGTGGTCCTAAAGCCAATCAAATGGCATGGACACTATTCATGAACTTCCAGCTAAGTGTTACTAAGCAACAAGCTGAGTGTCAGACATGCACTGATGCTCCAGAGCACTCCACCCTCAGAATGGAAGTGAATTACAGCCCTAGATTGTGTCAGTAAACAAGCATAGATACAATGGATTGAACCAGAAGAACTCTGCTTCCCAGTTAAAGGGCCAGCTTTGAAAGGTAGCTAAATGCAAAGTAAGAATGCTCTGCTTTGTGATGGAGAATGGCTAACCTAGCAAGAGGCTTGTCTGGTGAAGTTGACGAGTGATTTAGGAAGCAAGGACAAGAAATTTAGACAGGGAATCCTTCAAAAGAATCAGAAAACAGAGGAAAAGGAAGTTAGCTTTTGAGAATGAATAATTTAGTTAGTAGGTCCCAGTTTGTATAGTTAACAGAGAAGACAAAAGGCTTCCAAGCAGCTGACGATCTTCAGAGACATTCAAAGCCTTTGACTCCTCACTGTGGGGAAGGTGAGGTCATCTCCTGGCCATGCACATATCTCCAAGTGATACTTGAAATCCTGATCACTCAAACTCTCACAAACCTCCATCATCCATGTAGCACAAGTACATAATAACTACAATAAAGGGCATATTATATACTAAATATTTAAATCACTTCTTTTAATGATTTAAAAAACTTTAAAGTTTATAATTATGATCTTCATTGTATAATAAGAAAATAGAAGAGATGGATCAAATACAATGAAAGCTTTCTTTTTAATATGTAGTTTAAATATAACTTCAATTTTCATAGAATTACATCACTTCCCCCTCCATTTCTGCCCTCTAGCCCTTCCTAGTGACCCGATTTCAAACACCTCCTATGTCCACTGTACTCTTACATTTATACATTCTTTTTACTTAATTTTATTGATACATGCATTTATATGTGTATATATGTGTTATATAACTTATATATCTACATATCACAGTCCCACTTTAACATGAATACGTATAGGTAAAGGTATAGTTATAGGTATAGGTAGGTGTAGGCATAGGCGTAGGCATAGGTATAGGTACATTACATGACACACATATCCTATATCCTATATCCATTTTTCCTGATGGTGTGTTTATAGTTTCAAGACTGATCACTCTGCATTAGAAATCCAATAAGGAGGCTCATCCCTGGGAGAGGACAATTCTCTTTCAAGAGTCATTAGTTGCCTATAGTACTTTGTCTATGGGTGGTACCCCTCAAAAAACCTGTCTGTCATGTTAACATGTCCATTGATAAGCTATTATCATAGTCTTGTTTATGCAGCCATTTCTAGGAGAGACAACCATATATGAGGTGAAAAGAGGAAGCTTATTCACTGCTAGTGGGAGTATAAACTGGTGCAGCCACTTTGGAAATCAGTGTGAAGTTTTCTCAAAAAGCCAAAAATATGTCTACCATATACCCAGATGTATCACTCTTAAACAGACACTTCAAAAACAATGTACTACCTCAGGGATTCCTGTTCACGCATTTCATTACTCATCTATTAAAAATATCGAGGAAATGGACATAGCTCAGATGTTCAACTGATGAATGGATAGTGAAAATGTAGTATATTCATACAATGGAATATTAATCAGCCATAAGAAAAAAATTGTTAAATTGACAGATAAATAGATAGAGCTGGGAATGATCATTCTGAGTGAGGTAATCCAGATTCAGCAAGACAAATGTCAGATCTTTCCTATCATTTGGGGACGTTATTTGAATCTGTAGATTCATGTACTTAACTTGAAATGCTCTTGGATTTCAGGAAATGACTACAAGGTCTTTGTGGCTGGCTTTAAAGTGCAGGGAGATTTAAAAAAAAATAACAGAAGTTACCCAGGTTAATAGGTGATGTGGAGTGAGATTTGGGAGGAGAGAAAGAGGGCAGGGTATAGGAGGGAATAAAAAGGAGAAATAATGCCTCTTAACACCCTCAAAAACTCATATGGAAACTTATCTTCTACTATATCTATTTCCTAAAATATTTGTGCATCTATTGCAATATCAACAATATGGCCACCCAAATAAGACCTGAACAATAAGAATTCCTCTTACTTGACTTGCCAGTATGGATGGGATCCCACCACAAGATGATGAGCTATGGGTAATTAATGATTACTGAGAGAAAGATAGTCTTCCTCATGAGTGAACCTCCCTAATTGGTTATCCAATAAAAAATGGCCAGACCTAAAATCATATGAGCATCACTAAACTGTGGTTATCTATGGACACACACACACACACACACACCACACACACACACACACACACACACAGAGAGAGAGAGAGAGAGAGAGAGAGAGAGAGAGAGAGAGAGAGAGAGAGAGAGAGGGAGAGAGTCTTAGTCAGGGTTTCTATTCCTGAACAAACACCATGACTGAGAAGCAAGTCGGAGAGGAAAGGGTTTATTCAGCTTATACTTCAACACTGCTGTTGATCACAAAAGGAAGTCAGGACTGGAACTCAGGAAGTAGGAGCTGATGCAGAAGACATGGAGAGATTTTTCTTATGGGCTTGCTTCCCCTGGTTTGCCCAGTTTGCTTTCTTATAGAACCCAGGACTACCAGCCTTGGATCCTCTACTACTATCCACAAGCAGCCCTCCTATCCTTGATCATTAATTGAGAAAATGCCTTATAGCTGGATCTAGTGGAGGTATTTCTTCAAGGAAGGCTTTTTTCTTTTTGATAACTCCAGCTTGTGTCAAGTTGGCACACAAAACCAGCCAGTACACACACACACACACACACACACACACACACACACACACACACACAGTGTATATATGTATACATCTATATATATATCAATGTTTGTGTTAAGGCAACAACCGTAATTAAAGAAAAAAACCATTCATTTTGATAGGGACCTATGGAGGGGGACATGAGACACTTTAGAGAGAAGAGACAAACAGGAAAATGATGTAATTATATTTGTAGTTAAAATTAAAAATGAAAGAATAAAGTTGTACTCGTTATGGCTACATGGATGTCACTGGAGAAAACTGTGTTTTAAAGTAATGAGTCACACAGGGATATGGATGAGCCAGCCCTGAGGATGTGAATGTGGGAGAACTGACCCTGCCTCCTGCTTACGGTGGCATTCCATCAGGTGGCATCCCATCAGGTGGCATCCCTAGAGCAGTGCTGGAGAGCTCATACTGGGGGTGCCAATAAGAGAAGAGCTGGTGCACTAACCATTTCTGCTAACACTAAGACTCAGTTCCAGGGCTCTAAATTGGCCAACCCTAAAATATGTATCATCTATCTGTAAACTGTTAGGACTCATGAAAGGGCCAGTCGGGCTGTTCCAAAGCTGTGGGATCTCCATGACACAGGGCAAGACCAGGATAACCAGAAGGAGTTCAGATGAGGATCTAATATTGATTGTTTGACAGAAGCCAGTGATTTCAAACCAGACTAATGACTCATTGCAATGTACATTTGCAAGTGAAGATGTGTGGACAGTGGGATGTATTGTAAGACACATTGTGACAAACTACAGCTTCCATAATGAGATGTTTTCGGTTTTGTTGTTGTTATTTGCTTATGTGTTTTATTTTGGGGTGAGGTTGCAAGGGCGAAGGGTGGATGTGAAGGAACTGAGAGATAAGCAGGACATGATGTAGAACACACAAAGAATCAATAAAAAGTTAAAAAAGAAATGAACAACACAGAAAAACAACTATGGCCCATCCTCAATTATATGTGAAATTAGAGTGATCTCATCAAAATATTGAGTAGAAGAATAATCACAATATTTACAACATGGAGGAGGAGAAAGATAGACAGGGGACTTGAATAAGGAGTCCCAAAGTACGCTTTGATAGGAAGAGTAAGTCTAAGATTCTAAAACGATATTTGACAATTTATTACACCATCTATAAAGTACTAGAAGAGACATTTGAAGGTTTCCCCCAAATATGAACAAATGTTTATGGAATTACAAATAATCAAATTCATCAGTACATACTATATACATGCATCAAACAGCCACCCGGCACATCACAAACATGTAAAATTACTGTGCCAATTATAAAATTTATAAAGATTGTAGTAACATATTTTTTTTAGTCTTGACTACTGATGGAGTTTAATACTGTCAGCTTGGACTAAGTTCATTAAACTGGGATAGGACCCAGACTTTCTGCACACCTCTGAACAGATCCAGAATTGATCCAGTGTGGGTCTAAAGAGTAAACAGGATGGATGAGAATTAGATTTGGCTCAGTGACTGGAAGCACAAAGCAGACACCAGACATTTGGAGAATAAACCTTTGAGCACAATCCCAATCTTTTACTCTGATGGTGACATTTCTGCAGATAGTGACAAATAGCTATCATCTTTCCTCTTTCCCCTAAGAACTTCTACTCTTCTGGCAGAGGCCATCTAATAAAAGTGAACATGATTAGAGCTAACGATTGCTTTTCTGTCCTGTAGAACACTGTAATCAGTAGATTCATTCTAAAAGAACTAGTCTTTGATCCGATCTTGAGAGCAGTGTCTGAGGGTCCACAGAACCTTCACGTCCAGCCCCAACAACAGTCACCATTACTCACATGTCTTCCAAGCAGGGCACAGACCCATTTGCTTGAGTTTCAGTAATGTACTTTCAGGCCCATCCACACCTTAGTCCATAAAGTCATTACATATGAAAGAAGCATCTCGAGCTATAATTGGAAATAAGTGTTCTAATACTAATGTTCTCAAACACTTATGACTTGTGTCATAAGGTACAAAAGAAAATTTTAACTTAACATCTTGATTGAACTTAGTTCTTCCAATGACAGAATGAGGTGAATATAAATGGTAGTTTTGAGAGTGTTTTTGTTTGTTTGCTTGGTTGGTTTTGTAAAAGAACAGACTAGAAGGACATTTTTAACTTGAACTTCTGTCTGTAAATTTAATTTGCTTTTATTTGAAAGGACATTGATGCAAATTGTTCATGTGCCTGTCGATCTCCGGTGGAACAGATGTTGTTGAAGTATAATTGTCCTGGGCAAGAAACAAAAACTGCAGTTAGAATTGCACTCCCGGTAATTTTCTCAGATGCAAGCAAACAGTGAAGTTTGACTTGGTGATCAAAGGATGCTGCACTTTCTCCCAAGTTGTTCTTCTACCATTTGCCACTTCTCTTGTCTGCAAGGATGGCTGTTCCTCCCTACACTTGTAAAGGGTACTCTACATTTAGATGCTGAGAAGAAAGTATAGACATTAATGTTGAAATTGTTGAAATACTTTAAGAAAGTTTTTGCAAATTTCAAGGGGAGTGACTGATAACTTGGAAAAAAATAGTTTATTGAACTACTAATTAATGGGTTTCCCCATTTCTAGTTTCCATGTGTAGATATAAAGCATAATACAACATTTCCCCTTCTTTAAGGCTTTCTGCCATAGGCAATATTTTGTTTGGTTTTGAATCTATTTTATTACTATACTTTTATTTCCCTTGAGATTGACTATGCTAGAATCTATAAGGAATGGGAAATCAAGTCAGCTGTGGGATAAGAATGGCCAATCAAGTGCATGAAAGTCCATGCTGAGTTATTTATAGGGCAAAGAAGTATTTAAAAGAACCATTTATTAAACTGAAAAGTGGGCCCCAAGTCTCTCTATATCTCTATTTCTCCATTTTTCTCCATCTCTCCTCTATCTCCCTCTCTCCATTTCTTCTTCTCTCTTTCTCTCTCTCCATATATATGTGTGTGTGTGTGTGTGTGTGTGTGTGTGTGTGTATACACTTTGCAATAGATAAACTTTAAATATAAAAATATAGGGATAAAATATTTTAATTCTTTGAGCATTTCAACCTTACATATAGTATTTTTTTAATCATATTCGCTAGGAGCCTGCAGACAGACTTATCGTAATGTATTCCTAAAGGCCATGACTTTGTTTCAGGCCTGAATCCTCTGAGAGTATTTATAACTTATATCCTATATGGTTTCTTCCTTGTTTCTGAAATGATGGCAGTCAGAAAGAGTTCGTCGAGGTAACCAAGGAATTGTGATTTGTAGGTGCTTGTAATGGGGTAACGGTGTTGAAGAAAGGGGTGGAGTGGAGAAAGGGGAGGGGTGGAGAAGGAAATGAAGATTACACAAGTGTGCAGCTGAAGGGATGGTGTAATGAAGATTACTCTGCCTGGCCAGCGGTAGGTGTCTGTTCTTCGGTCTCCTAGTGAGCATATTTTGCTGATTTATTTTGATTTAAAATTGTCCATAAAACTTCATTATTTTTAAAGATGTGTGCTTAATGGTATAAGCAGGTCGATCAGGGACATTATGCTTAATCAAAAGCATAGACATACACATTTTGATCCCCTCACGAATTCTTAGTTCATGATATTAACTCTTGACTTGATGTTCTAGGCAATCCTTTAATTCACAGTCTTCTGCATTTTCTCTTCTTCAGTTGATTTTTGAACCTCTGACAATCTCTCTGATCCCTACATGCCATGCAACCTTTTTTCTAACAGATTCATTTATTAAGCACCCCTCCCACCAACATCCTGATTTAATCAGAAGTTAAACCCATGTCCTACCTTTCCTTCTTCTGTGCATCTTGGGAGCAGCAGTAAATGAAACACAGCCCAGGCTCATGGAGTTTGTGCTTTAGCAATAGAACATAGTAAGAAACAGATAGGTATATATTGTATTCAGTGGATATTGTACTCAGTGGCCAATGTTCTCCAAGGAAAGGAAAACCGAGAATGAGGGGATGGTGCCATTTTTACAGAGGTCTGAGAGGAGCTTGTGACAAGAAGCAACAGCACGATACCATGGGGACGTATGGGAAAGAGTACACTGGCCTTCATCTACAGAGCACAGACGTCTAAAGCAGAGATGCTCTTGACAGGTTTGAAATCCACAAAAGCCAGGCCAAGCAAAGAGAAAGGGTAGTGGAAAGGAGGGAGAAAGTACCACCAGGAGCAGGTCCTCATGGGATTTTGTAAGAACAGTCACTGCCTTCTCAGTGAGATGGGCCCTCACCAGGGAAATTTGTATGACAGAGAATAGTATGCTCAGTTTTCATTCTGAAATGATGTCTCTGCTGTTCAGTTTACTAGAAGACTGGGGAGAAAGAGTATATTGGTTTTCTGAAGCTGTTTTTAAAAAAGTACCAAAACCTGTGGGGCTTAAAACCTTACAAGTTCACTGTCTCAGTGCTGGAGGACACAAGTTCAAGTCAGGGAATTACTGGGGCCTCATTTGCTCTGAATCACTCAGAGAGCATCCTTCCTTGACTCTTTCTGGTATGGGCTGTTAATAGTGCAACAATTCTCTGGGTTGGAGGAACATCATTCTAGACTATGTCTCCATAATTACATGGAGCAATTCTGTGTATGTCTGAATCTCTACATGGCTTCACATGACTTGTCAAGGACATGGGTTATGGCATTGAGGGCTTTCATTGTGAATTCTGTTTTCATTTTAACTAATAAGCTGTATTAAACACTATTTTGAGACCCAGTTACATTTTGATGTCCTACGTGATTATTAATTTTTGGAGCCAGGACAATTGGCCTTTGGGAGCTCTTGGCAACAGTCTCCATTAGAGATGATGGAAGCTTAGACCAGCAGGGTGGTGGTCTTCAGTGATTAGATCTGAGGAGAATGTTTTAGAATAAGCTGAGTGCTTGAATATGGAGACAAATGGAGCATCAAGAGATGGCGTCAAACTTCTGGGGTCTGAAAAACTAAGTACAGGAATGTAATTCCTGTGATCAGGGCAATGGGAGGGGGTGTCAGAGTTTTAAGAGGAAGGGCTTTGGCTTGACTAAAGTGACTATCAGATGCCTTGCCTCTTACTGCATGCAAGAAATTTGTGCAAGATCAAGCCAGACAAAATCCAGTCTGGATGATAGAAGGAGTCACTTAGTTCCGCCCCTAGCTGAGGAGCTACTGGCATGTGATGCCTCCTGGGAGAGGCAGAGTCAGTTCTCTTCAGGGATGCTGTCCCTGGAAGTCTGCCCATGTTCCAGTACATGGCCCTACATATATACAAATCCAGAGAGCACTAAACAGAATCCATGGTTTGTTTGGGGTATTTTTTTTCTTTTAAAAAGATCATATGAAGTTGGGATGCAATCGTGGTATGGGAAATAGGGGAGTAACTAAAGGGGGAAGATGAGGGTAGATTTAATCAAAACAAAAATACATAAAATTCTTAAGGAAATATTTAATAACAGACTAGGAAAAGAGAAAAGGAAATGGGATCCATCGGGTAAAGGAACCTTGATTTGCTTTCAGGAAGCGACGTTTTAATTGCCTCTGCTTTTGCCTCCTGTTGGAACTGAAGCTTAAGTGCACACAGGAAGTCCTTTCCTCCTGGCCCTCTGCGGGAAGCCTGTAAATAAAGAGCAGCTCCCTAAGGTTCTGCAGTTTTAGTTTCTCAGTCACACTTGGCTTGGCATTCTGGCTCCTTTCCTAAAGTGCTTACACAGGCTGATGGAGAGCTCATCTGAAGTGAAGAAATAGGCGAAAGGAGCTTGTATCAAAGAGAACAACAGAAGGAGATGATGCTAGCCCAGCCTTGAGAAAACTGCTGCCTTCTGCTTAGCACTGTAGTTCACGGTTAGTCCTTAGGCTTTTCTTTCACCTGAAATTGTACTGCAATCTCTTTCTGCTCGAAGCGCCAAGGCTCCGCTTACTGCTAACCTTTGTGGATGCTTCTCTGGTCTTCATCTTGCTTTTCAGTCATATTTAGTAACTCTTGAGGTCTTCCATTCAGAAACAGCTTCCCAACTCCCCGCCTTTAAACATTTATACCCTTTGTTTTTCTCCTGTCAGTTTCTCCTTCACTCCCTCCCCTCCCCTCCATCACCTCCTTCCCATTCTGCTCCCTACTCCCAACCCCACCCTGCCTTCCAGTGTGTGCTACTAATGAGAGACCATAAGGCCTGTGTGAGACACAAACTTTACCAATAATCCAATCTCTATTCTGGCATATATTTAGTTGGTGCAATATAGAGAATAAAAAATAATTTTTTTATTAAAGAAATTTTGGATGACAAAATATAATTACTCTGACGTGTTTGAGGAACTTGTAATAATGAAGAAGCTGTCTTCAATTTCAAGACACTGTGAGCTGCTTTTCTTCTCTGAACTCTGGTTGTGATGCCTCCTGAGAAGAGAGGAAGGAAACATGGCTAGCCAATATGGTGCTCTGGTATCTCTGTTGTCTTATACCCCTTACTGCAGTGGATGGATACAGAGAGGACACTAGTGCCCAAGAATTAGTCTTGCCATGTCTTATTTCTTACTCATTCATCCTTGTGGCATTCAGACCCATACTCTTAAGTCAACTGGTTAGGAGGGACCATGTCTTGACCTGCACCCTGCATTCCCCTACAGACAGTACACCTACTTTGGTAACATGTCCTCTTCCTTCTAGAGTGTTCCCTGCACCTCTCCTCTGATTTTCAGATGTCCACTGAGGCTGCAGGAGCCAGGTTTTATAATATCCCAGTGACAACCTCTCCTGGTGCCTCATGAAAAACTCTTCCACCTTCCTGCCCCTCAGAGCTGCCACCTCTCACCTGGAACTACCATGTGCAATGCAGGGCCAAAGGTCTTTATCGCTCATGTCCCAGTGCCTCAGTTCATGTGGCTAACAGTGCCCAGCACTTACAAACACATTTAAGGTCGTTCATTCAAAAGAGACAACTTGCTTTCGGGCTCTGGGCTTTTATCATTCTGGAAGTGATTTTGAAAATAATAATTTAAGATATTTCTAATTCATTTTCCTAATTACCACTATTTTTCCGTGTTGAAGATTTAGTTTGAATTATGGTATTGAAATTGAAAACCTGTTTCTGTCATAATAATCTGTGTGATGATATTAAGATTTTAAGGTTTTTATGTATTTTAAAGCAGTGAGTTCAAATCTCTCTTTATACACATGCTTGTGCTGCACACACATACTTACCACATTTTTCTATGCAATTATTTCATTGGTGATACATTGTGTGGAAATTCTCATAATTTTCTTATTCCAACATTAGTCTCTTTCTCTCTGTGTGTGTTTATGTGTGTGCATGTGTGTATATATGTGTATGTATGTATGTATACATGTGTATGTGTACATATGTGAGTATATTTGTGTATGCATATCAGTGACAATGGTAAGGGTTACACATAGAAAGCAGACAGTGACTCATGGTGGGGCACAGTCAGGCTTACCATAGCGCTGGGCATTCTCATCCTCACAGATCACCCTCCTGTGCTACACACACACACACACACACACACACACACACACACACACACACGTATTGCAGAGAATGTCTCAACCCAGGGTCCTTTCCCTGTGAGGGTATTAATAGAAATTTACCGCTGTACAGTCCCTCAGAGGGCAGCCTTGCTGTATGCTGGAGCACACTGTTAGTCTAAAATGTGCTGAAGAACTATTGATAAGGTCTCAGTAACACGGTGTTCCATACTGGCATAATACCATCAGTAACCAAACTGTTCCCCATTAGATGATGTGCTGTTAAACTGCCCAGGACTAAACATCGGATGGAAACGAACAACCTCTGTGTGAAGTAGAATTCTGATAACTTCACTCCCTGGATCTCCCTCCAAAAAAAAACAGGAGCCCTCCTCCACACGTAGCTTTCTAAATCATTCCCCACATTTCTAGAAACTCTCCCCATTTCCTTGTTTGTAACACAGATTTGTAACTGGAAAAATAAGATTTCCAAAATGGAGAGAATTTCCTGTGGAGTGACTATGGTCATACTTATATACACAAACAGCAATGTTGTCCATGACACCCACATTGTTTTTAGGAAGCAGAATAGAGAGTGCTTTGTTTCATCAGCCTTGAGATCTGTGAACTTCAACAGGTATAACACTGATGTCTATGCATGCCTGCCTACCTCCTTGTACATTTCGTTATTGCCCTGTAATACTCATCAATCATTTCATTGCAAGGATGAATTATACATAATTTCCAGCTACCATTAGTTAGAACCTGTTTCTGAGAAGTCAAAGGCTTGAATTTTTTTTCTTCTTTTCAAAAAAAGAAAAAAAAAATCTGGTCTCTCCAGAGGAACAGAAAGATCTTCATTGCTTGGAGGTTAAGATAGTCCTCAGAATTTCATTTAGCCAATGGAGTAGCATTTAGATGGTTAGGAAGGTGTATATGCTTTTTATAAGAAGAAAATCTGATTAAGAATTCGAGACACTAAGTAATGATGATAGCATATTAGGCTGTGCCAATGTGAAGAGGCTGGCTTGTGTGTCTGTGATTACAGAACCTGAGCATCTGGTGAGTCGAGCTTTTCAGACTCCATGTGCTTGGGATGCCTACCTAACATGGACAGGAAGCTAACCATTTTAACAGTGTCCTTCTTCTTCCTTGGACACTCCCTGAGTGGATTCTGAAGTTGAAAAGCAAGCCATAATGCCTACAACTTGCAATCCTTGGCACAGATATTTGCTGTTGCAAGTTTTCCGATCGAGAGGTGCAGGTAGGTGCCCCAGTTGGTTTCCTGGAGTATCTGGAGGCTGTGGCTCTCTGGAACCTGCCTGCAGCATTCTGAACTGACCCGTTTTGCTGTACCGGAAAATGCATGAGGCAAAATTTTTGACACACATATATTTAAAATAAGCAAGAAAAATACCATAGGTCTTAATGATTTCTTTCATTATTCCTTTGACCAAATAGGTTAAATGCTATATATGACAATATAAGTAACTAACTTTAAAAAGATGTGACAAGTCACAAAGCAAACAAGGAGACAAACTCTTTTTCTCTTTTTTTTTCAGAAAAATGTATTTGCAATTCAAATGTTCATATAAAAAGCATAGATTTTAAAAAGTTCATGGATGTACAATTAGAAGTGCTATGGTTTCGCCATTCATTGCAATTACATTCCGAAATGTGCAGGGTTCCAAACTCTGCTGCCATGTGCATCTGTCACACAGACGTCACTCTCATCACGACCTCCCCGGAGCCGTTATCTTCTGATACATCTTCATGGGCCCTCATCCGATTGAATAGATGTAACAGCACATAGCCACACTGAAACCGTGGTGAGGTTAGTTGCGTTGGGTGGACCAAGTTCCTGTTCCTCAGAGCTGACAATGGTAACCACAAAGTCCTACTTGTGGAAGACTCTCCTCGGCTGCTTTCTTCAATGTCTGTGGCTTTGTCATAATTTAATACATCCCAGTGCAAATTAACAGCTCGCCATCGCTTAAACACTCTGTAAACTGCAGCTCCTTCATGCACAATGAGGCCTAAAATAAAAAAAAATGACTGTTGATAGTTTGAAGTTGGAACTGTTGTCTTGCACAAAGGTCAACAATTTAAGACACAGCCTCATCTCCATCCCAAATCATTATCAGAGAAAACAAGATTCCGAGAAATGGGGTAGCTAATGGCAAACTACTCCATGCTAGGTAGAGTTGCTCATTTTTAAAAGATAATTGATTAGCGTGTGAAGAGTTTGGCTGTCATTGATATAATTCCTTTTCATCATCTGGCTCACAGTATACTGTGAAGTGTCTACATTGCTTTCAATCACCAGCTTCATTTTTAACCTTGATATTGTACCACCTGTATGCCATGCAGGATGGTAGGAACCGGGGCTTAGTTCACAATCTAAGAGGTAGATATTAGGCTCACCACCATTTCCACTGCTCTTAAAGCAATAGTAAAAGCAATATCTGACATACAGTAGTTAGAATATTGTATTTCTCTTACCTCCAGCTACCATACAAAGACTTACTGAATACATTAACTCCTTGATAACTTTGTGTGTGTATATGTACACATATACATATACATACACATATACATACATATACACATGTACACGCATGCATACACATACACATACATATATAGTGCCTCATTTAATTCCCACCACAGCTTTATGAAGTAAACATTTTTCTCATTTTGCAAACAGGAGAGCCGAGCTATGAAGATGTTGTAAGGAACTCATTGGAGCACACAACTGGAAGTGGGAGAGCTGGGAGTCAAACCCACACAGGCTGGCTGCAAGCCAGTGAAATAAGGCAATAGGAGAAACTGATGGCTGGTCAACCAGATGTGGCACAGCAGCATAGAGCCATCACCACTGTGGGCACTATGCCCATAGCACAGCTTACTCTTTCCATGTGTTTACATTCTAGCTTGTACTCCAGGAGACTGTTACCCTGTGATGTTCACAGAAGAAAAGGAGGCCTTGTAGGAGACAACCCTTACAATGAACAAGGGGTGTCTGTGCTTTTGTCTTCCAAGAGGGCTAAATGCCATTGGACGTCAGCCAGTAGACTGGCCAGGGAAGAGTCATTTCATCAGGAGGTATGTAGCATAGGAGTGGTGCATACCTGTCAGTGCAATTTCCTGACCATGCGTTTGAGGGTGAACACCTCTTCATAGCACTTGAACTCTTTGGCACAGCTGCCCCAAAGCACAGGGAAATGTGACTAAAAGTGCTTACTGCAAAATTACCACAAGCAATCTGAACATCCGTTCTTAAAAGAGTGAGTGATTAGAGTGTGTGGATCTAGTGGACAATAGCAATGGCATAAAAGAACAAAGCCACATGAATTACCATGAAAACCTTGAAGCCATAATACAAGTCTCAAAGCCACAGTGAGGAGAGATGAAAGTTTCTCCTAGGCATGATGAAATGAAAAATACTGTACATTTTTTCTTAGTAAAAATAGGTGGTCAATGTATAAAATGGTGAAAATAGTTCCTCCTAAGTTTCAGCAGTAGGGAGAGAATGGATAAATGAGTCTGGTTGGAGGAGGGGGCTTAACAAATGTGCTTTAAGTTACAGTTCAAGGAGGGAAATGGGGATAGAGATATTCAACTATCATTCTGTACATGGTTGGTTTTTGCACCCAGGAAATTCAGACTTCCCAAGATGATCACAGATAATTTATTAGTAATCTAATATGTATTGGAAAGTCTGGAGAAAACAAAGAGGTTGCTACCTTAACCTTTAAAAGAAGTCATAAGTAAGCTATAAAAGGAAGAAAATGAGTCTTTCAGAAGGAAAAATGGTAGGGATTGTAGTAACAGAAAGGGTGTACTGTCAACCCACGGATTTTAATGCTGAAAAAATAAGTATTGACCAGCAGCCTGGTGGGGGAAGGTTAGGAGCCTGCCTGTACTGAGGACATTACCCTTTCCTTTTTCCCATCTTTCCTCCCTTCTTCTCTCTCTCTCGATTCCTTCCTTCTGCCTTTCTGTCTTTCCTTCCTTCCTTTCTTCCTTCCACTCTCCTTCCCTCTTATACATTCATCAGCTAAAACAATGCTAAATAGGAGATGAATATCTAGTCCTTGAAAAAAAGAAGTCAAAACTTTGTCTATTTGCACTACCTGCTTAGCAGAAGATAAGTTTCTTGTATATGTGACTTAACACCTTGTGGAGACATTTACCAGTCTGCTAAAAGCATGTGTGACCTGGTTAAATAAACATGACTTTGATGCCAAGTTTCAAATTAACTAGGGAAATGTGCTCTGTCCATCATGACTGTAGCATAAAATTAATGTTGAAGCACTTTTTTACAAAGGAAAGAAGGGAGTTGACCCAGTTGACCAATTGTTTACGGGGAGCTGCCAGAATTATAAGTCAACATGACTAGGTTTTAATTGCTAGATCTATTATTAAACTTCAGAATTCATAAAGACCAGTGAGTTAGCCTTCCGCATTGGGAAGGAGAGTTTGGACATAAATCACAATTCCTCAATACTGAAGTAGTTG